>NC_132805.1:29553618-29891118 GCF_048594095.1 Paramormyrops kingsleyae
AATTTTTTAGGCCGTAACTGCATTAATGGCTGCTTCTTTCCCGTGACAAATTCCCTACATAATGATTATAGTCACCTACAACCCAGTTTCCAAAAAAACTTGGGACACTGTGTAAAATGTAAATAAAAACACAATGTAATGATTTTCAAATCACATAAACTCATACTTAATTGAAAACAGAACAAAGACAACATATCAAATGTTCTTAAGGGCTTGAATCGAAGGCAACTTGACTTCTTTTTCTTGAAGACATTTCACCTCTCATCCAAAAGGCTTCTTCAGTTCTAAATGTCTGATGGCGAGTTCCAGGTATTTATCCTCTAGTGGGGTTGTCACCTTCAAAGTGGTCGTTGACACACTCTGCTGTCCAACGGGTCATTAAGGTCACTTGGGGCAAGGTGTGGATCAAGGTGTGGGTCAAGGTATGGATCAAGGTGTGGATCAAGGTATGCCCTTCACATTTAAATCACCTGGGAAGGATCTCAATACTGCCTTATAGTTGGCTGATAATTGATGTCTAAAGCCTCCAGCTCTGTTCAGTGATGGACGCTGCCTACACGCTTAAATGAGCTTAAAGAGTGTTGTTAAAAGAAGAGGTGATGCAATACCGTGGTAAACAAGCCAAACTTTTTTTTCATGTGCCAACTTTTTTGAAACATGTTGATGGCACCAAATTCAAATTGAGCATATTAGTCATAAAATGCTCTGTTTCAACATTTGATATGTTGTCATTGTTCTATGTATTCTTCTTCAATTAAATATGAGTACATACGATTTGTAAATAATTGCATTCTGTTTTTATCTACATTTTACACAGTATCCCAACTTTACTGGAAACGGGATTGTATCTTCCAAAACTGTTTATGCAGTACACAGCTGTCATGGGCCCAGAACCAGAACCAGAATCCAGAAGCACAGGGCAGGTCCAGGACATGATAACAGAGCACAAAATTGAGATACAGTGATCCCCTGCTATATTGCGGTTCAGCTATCGCGCCCCCGCCATATTGCGGTTCAGCTATCGCGCCCCCGCTATATCGCAGATTTTTCCCTGACGTGTCACAGTTCTCTGCGTATCGCGTACCCTGCTTGTGATCCGATTGTTTTCCTTTTGTTTTAAACCCTACAATGGCTCCCAAGTATCCAGCATCTTCTAAGCCTTCTGACAGTAGTGAGCCTAAGCACCAGCGCCATTCAGGAGAAGGTAAAACTCCTGGATATGCTTCAGGAAGGAAAGCGTTATGCGGACGTCATTGGCCATTATGGTTTGAATGAATCGACGGTATGCTACATCAAGAAGGATGAAAAGAATATATAAGAGCCGTATATGTTTTTATTTTTAGATATTGCTTTATGTATACAGAGAGACACATTACATATTATTATTTTATTATTATTATGTTACTCATATCCTTAGCCAGACATCCACATATATGTGTTGTTTTAATGAGTTTAATAAGTTGATTAAAGCATGCGGGAGGGGTATTTTAAGGCTTAAACTATAAAAAAAAATGTTTATTTATATGGTCTTTCTATATCGCAAATTTTCATCTATCGCTGAAGGGTCCGGAACGCATCACTATAATTCAATCATACCTGTTCACCTAACTGCATGTTAAGGTACTGCAGGAAGAAACCAGTGGAAACCCACAAAAACTCACACTGATAAGGGTCAGGAATCAAACCCCAGTCTCAGAAATTTCACCATACTACAATAAAATCAATACAGACATGTCTGCTATAATGCGAGATACTGTTATATCCTTGTTTGATGCAAAATTGTGTATTTATGGAAAAATTTCCTTAGAGGCAGATCACACAAAACATAACCAAACCATATACCATTAGCTGCAAATCGCTTCGTAAGATTATGCGTTAAAGCTTTTCTTTTATGTCTAAAACCTAAAATTATGCCAATTCACTTCTTAGATGCTTCTTGTAACCATGCTCACTCATATTTACAATACATTTTGTGAAAATTATTATGCTTCAGTATCTCATCCTCTCAGACGATACAAAAGAGAAAACAATTTTAATAATTCAACAAGTTTAATATTCAACAATTACCGGTCCATAGAGTCCCATTTAGCTCTGGTTGGATACATTTTAGATGAACTGAATATATATGTAGTGTGTCCTACTTTTGAAATATATTCAAAACGTGTTCTTTTTTAAACATTGCAAATATCATCCGAGACTTTAGGTATTTGAAGCTGATCTTAAGATGTTAACATGAAGAAATTTACAGTAATGTGCAGAACACATGGACAGGAATTCAAATACAAATCCAGTTCAAAACAGTCTCCCATTACACTTCTGAAAATGAGCCCTTCAAAAGTAAAGTAGGCGAGCTGAGTATTAAGAGTAGCCCATTCCCAAAGGACCCACTCATTTAGGGTGTTACTCCAATAGGTGAGCTGAGTATTAAGAGTAGCCCATTCCCAAAGGACCCACTCATTTAGGGTGTTACTCCAATAAGTGAGCTGAGTATTAAGAGTAGCCCATTCCCAAAGGACCCACTCATTTAGGGTGTTACTCCAATAGGTGAGCTGAGTATTAAGAGTAGCCCATTCCCAAAGGACCCACTCATTTAGGGTGTTACTCCAATACGTGAGCTGAGTATTAAGATTAGCCCATTCCCAAAGGACCCACTCATTTAGGGTGTTACTCCAATAGGTGAGCTGAGTATTAAGAGTAGCCCATTCCCAAAGGACCCACTCATTTAGGGTGTTACTCCAATACGTGAGCTGAGTATTAAGAGTAGCCCATTCCCAAAGGACCCACTCATTTAGGGGGTTACTCCAATAGGTGAGCTGAGTATTAAGAGTAGCCCATTCCCAAAGGACCCACTCATTTAGGGTGTTACTCCAATATGCAAAATTTAACATGTAGGAGCTGAAATCAAGTATAAGCCAAATAGAGGGGAAACTTTTCCCTATTTATTAATTCATGTTTTGGAAACACATGCTATAGCAGAACTGTCTGTATATAATGTTGTACAATGGTTTGTGAAAAGGTTGTAATGATAAAATTGTGGGTTTCTGGATACTAATGCTTGTATGACCACTTACAGTAAATGTAATCACTTACAACTTAATAACTTTTTCAAATCTTGTATTAAGCTGTATCAAGGTCCATAATAAATCTGACCTGCTATTCAAAGTTAGCTTCCGCCTGTAGTTTTCACTTTTATCTCCACACAACTTAAAAAGATTATGAAACATAATTAAAATCTTTAACGTAACTTAAATTGTCCAAGATTTTTTTTACAATGTTGGCAATTACAGCAATAGATACCAACGGCATGGGGAGTAGCACCAAAGCCTTGCACCTCCATGATTGCTGGATTAAATCCCCCTGTTCGTGTGCATGTGATGTACATATTTCGTTGTGGGGACCAAATCTCGCCACAATGTGATAAAAACCTGTTATTTTGATGTTGTGGAAAGCATGTTTTCAGTCCCCACAAGGGGAAAATCCATTTCATAAAAATCTGTGAATGCAATTAAAAAATTAAAAAGCCAAAAGTCTAGTACTTTGTTTGGTTACTTATGGTTAGGGTTAGGGCTGGGCAGGGGTTATGGTTGTCATAGATGGGATTAGGGTTTTTCCCATAGAATGTCCCCACAAAATATGAATAGAAACATGTGTGTGTGTGTGTGTGTGTGTGTGTGTGTGAGAGTGTGAGGTTGTATGAGTTTCCCCCCCACGGTTAGGCCAATCACTATCTTTACATGACGTGTAATGTGTGTGCATGTGCCCAGTGATAGACTGGCATCCTGTCCAATATGCCCCCCTGCCTGATGCCCCATGCAGCCTGGGCATGACAAACCAGGCAGAGGTCCATGCGCAGAGTATTCCATGGTCATTTATCAAGAAAAAAAGCAGGATCCAAAACTCATAGTTGTAAACAGGCAATTAGGCAGAAGAATCATAACAGGAGGAGCAAACCAGAATCAGAATCCAAAGGACGACGTCAAGAAACAGGCAGAGGGTCAGTGAACAGAAGGCAGTTATCAATGGTAACAACAAGGAGATCCACTCGGTACAGGGTAGGACTTACAATATCTCACAATGAACTGATACGAATAACTGGCATTTAACTGCTCAAACAGGAAATGCAACACGGGACTTAATAAACTTAATAAAAGGGTGAATGGCTATGCTGAAGACCCAGGTTGGATTCCGGATCCGGGTTTAGACTGGACTGGGGCCCTGACACTAGGAAAGGTTCCCCCACGACCCTATCTAGGTGTATTTTTGGTTTATTAGATTTCTTCCATCGAACCGTTGGCTTAAATGAAATGTGGTTTCAGTGAGATGTAGACCTGAAAGTGTGAAAATGGGAAATAAATTTTAAAAAATGATGCCTGCAAACAACTGCTTCCTGTAAAGGTAGCTTGTTTGCTTGTCCGGTCATGTTGCTGTTATTTTAACTTTTTCTTTGCTGTTCATGAAGGGTTAGAACCGATTTAGCACCTGATTCCCCATTTAGACAATCCATAGATCACTCACTCCCAAGCTGGACTGTCTGCGTCTCAACATCACGAGTTGCCATGGCTATTTTGCTGGCTGTTCTGTGCAGTTGAGACATGTTATTATGTTATAACCAATATCAAAAGATACAATAAGCAAATATAATTCCAGAAAGTAAACTTGTGCGGTAATTCTGGAGTGTATTAAAAGCCGGGAACAGACATTAGTGGAGACTGTAGCCTGTGCGTGATGAACATACTTATTGTCTTTCTGAATGAGAATAAAGACAAATGACTAGCAAAAACATCGGCTCAAAGAGAAAAACGTTGAATTTGTCTGGATTTGGAAAGCTGCAGAATGCCGCTGATGGCTCTCTAACCTGAAGGGTTGCCCAGCTTTGAATCAACACGCCCAGTGTGCGCTGGGTAGAGAACGACATTTTAAAAATGGATGAATACTTTTCCCATCCATATTTGTCCAAATAGAATTCTTTCTAAGGTTACATAAGGTCCACTAAATAAATTATAAAATGCCCACAATTCAAAGACTGACCTTCACCACGGGTTAATATTCCAGTTATACCTGTCTTTCAGGAATATATGTCAAATCATAAAAGATAACATTTACTAGTCCCCGTCATACAAATGAGATCGGTTAAAATCACTTATCACTCTGAGGATGGTGATAATGAGCAACAGAGTGAGACAGGAAGCCAGATGACCTGAGGGACTCTGGAAGCTTCTGGAATGGGTCTCCGGCCGCTCTGGGCAGCAGCCGCAGTCACATCCGTCTCCTTACAGCTTCCATTCAGACAAACCTGTACATTCACGAGCCCCACAGCTGAGGGCTGCGTCGCGTCTTTCTTCAATTAATTGCAATTCAATCAGTTACAGTCCCTGGGGCTTTCAATGCGCAGCCCAGACTAATGAATCTGAATCCACTGCTGTTATTTCCCTCACTGTCTTTCTCCATTTTGCTCCTGCTCCCATATTGCAAAGTGCAGGAAAGCAGGGGGATTCACCTCCGCTCTCGTGTTATGGTCATCCACAGTTGTGCACAAGTGGACGACTATTTTCTAAAGAAGACATATAATTCACATTTGTCTGTCGACAAAGAGGCATTGTATAGAAATTACTTGGCAGTTAATAAAATATGATGAAAATAACGTAAGGGATTTATGTGTCGCATCATTAGATGAGAGTGATTAGGAATGACACATTATTATTACTGTTACAGTCAGTCTTAATGTCAGGTGCTCGGAAATATCAGTCTACAGCCGAAAGCCCAGCTGCTCAGCACGGCCACTGTAACTTAGACTAGTAAGAAGTGTTTCCACACCATATCTCAGCTTGGGTAAGATCAATCGCTGTGAGACTTTGTAGGAAGAATGCCCCCCTGCCTACACGCCAATGCTAAATCTAACTCTACAAACAGCTTGTTAAAATATATGTCATAGTTGGACTAATTTAGATGGTTCCTTCGTGAGATGGCACCCGTGCTTTAAATTCTCTTCTAGAGCGTATAACACAGGATGGGTGACTTACCTGCCACAAAGAGCACTCCATCTTTTCGGCGGTGACGGACAGGCACACGCTGAGCACCACGGTGTGGGAAGACGAGGTGAGCACACTGGCAATGATGGCATCACGCATGGAGAAGGGGAGCATGGTGTAGACCACGAAGATGATGAAGAGGAAGAAGGACACCTGCAAAATCGAAAGCAAGCCGTGTCTTTTAGGGAAAAGGGCTTTTTCATTAAACGTACAGGCACAAAGAAGTAAACCAAACACAATTAATAAAAGCTCCAGTCATTTCAGTGCCAATACTCTGCAGGAGAATCTGATTAAACAAAAGAACTTACTTACACTAGTGGCCAAAATTGTGGAAATAACTAGCATTTTTGCCATTACTCTTTAAAAATTACTACATAAATATTGTTGGTAATGATTATAAACAATCAAAGAATATTACAAATATCATACATTGGACGATTAAATAAGTAATTGGTGCAAATAAAGTTCTGCAGTCTCTAATAATTGGAAATGTTTCCACAATTTTGGCCACTAGTGTATTTAAAAACATTGAGTCATTGTGTTGGGGAAAGTAGATAAAAGGATGGTAATCGGCTCTATTTAGGGGTTATGGTGAGTCAGGTTGTTCATGTTGATCAACAAAAAACAAACCTATATATTTACAAGATGCAGTCAGAATGTTTGCCTCTGTAACTAATTAATAATCATTTACATTTATTTAGCTAACAATTTTATCCAAAACCATACGCAATTGAGAAAGTGGGGTGAGCGAGTCCCTAGAGCATTTGGGGATTAAGGGCCTCACTCAAGGGCCCAGTTGTGAAATTACTCTGCCAACCACAGGATATGAAACGGCGACCCTCCGATCGTGGGGACAGATGGGTAATAAGGTTTTAATCTGAATGTATCTTTACACTCCTCCTCTTGTCATCACATGCTTGTGTCTCCTGAATGAAATTTGTGAGCAACTCTGAAAAAAAAGAAAAAGCTGACAATGCTTATGAAGCTGGAAAAGGCCACGAAACTGTGTGCAAAGACTCGTTCAGTCCATGGTCACAGGACAGATGTTGAAAACAGCCTTATTGCAGTTCTTCTCAGAAGTGACCACACAAAGCATACAATACTGCATCAGCTGAGACAGACCCCAAGGTGACCACACAAAGCATAAAATACTGCATCAGCTGAGTCAGATCACAAGGTGACGACACAAAGCATACAATACTGCATCAGCTGAGACAGACCATAAGGTGACCACACAAAGCATACAATACTGCATCAGCTGAGACAGACCATAAGGTGACCACACAAAGCATACAATACTGCATCAGATGAGACAGACCATAAGGTGACCACACAAAGCATACAATACTGCATCAGCTGAGACAGACCATAAGGTGACCACACAAAGCATACGATACTGCATCAGCTGAGACAGACCATAAGGTGACCACACAAAGCATACAATACTGCATCAGATGAGACAGACCATAAGGTGACCACACAAAGCATACAATACTGCATCAGCTGAGACAGACCATAAGGTGACCACACAAAGCATACGATACTGCATCAGCTGAGACAGACCACAAGGTGACCACACAAAGCATACAATACTGCATCAGCTGAGTCAGACCACAAGGTGACCACACAAAGCATACAATACTACAGTACATCAGTGGAGACAGACCACAAGGTGACCACACAAAGCATACAATACTGCATCAGCTGAGTCAGACCACAAGGTGACCACACAAAGCATACAATACTCCATCAGCTGAGACAGACCCTAAGGTGACCACACAAAGCATACAATACTGCATCAGCTGAGTCAGACCACAAGGTGACCACACAAAGCATACAATACTGTATCAGCGGAGACAGACCACAAGGTGACCACACAAAGCATACAATACTGCATCAGCTGAGACAGACCACAAGGTATGGCTGCGCTGACCATAGAGAAGCTACTGCTGTATTACCCAGCATCCATGAGGCCACTGAAAGGAAAACACTGAACAAAAACCAGGTGCTTAGGAAGATACCAAGGTGGAAACCTCTGCAAAATAGCAACGTTAGCTGTCTCACCTGTCAGAAAGGCACCTTTTAGATGATCCCTTAGAAGACAATAGTATAGTGGCAGCAGATGAGATAAGTAAGTTTTTTCTTTCTTTTGATGAAAATAAAACCCTGCATTTGTGCTAAGGCACATTGCCGGGGCTTCTCTGTAGCTTCAGGGTTGAGGGAACAAGGACATCGAGATGAAATGTTACTGCCAGAGACAAGTACTTCATGGGAGACAGCGGAAAAATATTGATGAGTTCCTGTTAAAGATAATGGACCGAAGCCCTGCCAAGCTGTAGGACCAGCTGTAGGTCTCCATCTACATGGAACATTGGGTTGAACCATTACTCCTGATGGAGATGCCAAATGTTACTAAATCTAGAGGGTCACATGTTTGTAAATGTGCATTTTTAAAATCAGATTCACTGCAAATTTAAGCTCAAAGGACTTCAGAACCATACAGCCTACGTAAGGCAGTAAAGCGCATTATGTTTTATATTAATGATCACAAAAGTGCAATCAAACAGCCAAAAAATAAAATTAACAAGTAAACTTCAATATATACTCAGTAGCCATGATATTCAGCCTTAAAATTCTTACCAGTTTAGAGGGGATATTATACCTTTTTTATGTGAAGATTTTACTGTCATTTCATATTTTATATATAATTCCTCAGAATTAGCATTGTATCATCTTAAGCTTAATGTGGGAGGGTAGAGCAGCCATCTTGTGGTTCAATAAAATGAAGCATGAAACAATGACGCACTGTGAGCCATTTCAGTGCAAAGCCAGGACTATAATGCCAAATACAGCCACTACTGGGAGAGAACTGATCTTCAAGTTAAATCCATGCAGTAGGTACTTCAGGATAAGTTCAGAGCAGAGTCACATCAGAGTGTTAAACGATTTCTTTCCATTGTCTGAGTATAGTCTCAGCAGCAGATTTAATTTATACTGAATCAGAGAATGGCAGGAACACGCTGATATCAAGTTAAAATCCTCAATCACGATATGTGAATTTATAATGGTGATCTTCTCTGTTGTGCTCAGAAGAGGACAAGGAGATCCAAGGAATGCCAGTCTATTACAGGAAGCATAGGGAACCAGGCAGGAAACGCCAGTCTATTACAGGAGCATAGGGAACCAGGCAGGAAATGCCAGTCTATTACAGGAAGCATAGGGTATAGGGCAGGAAATGCCAGTCTATTACAGGAAGCATAGGGAACAGGGCAGGAAATGCCAGTCTATAATAGGAAACATAGAGAACAGGGCAGAAAAGGCCAGTCAATTACAGGAAACATAGGGTACAGGGCAGAGAATATCAGTCTATCACAGGAAGCATAGGGTATAGGGCAGGAAATGCCAGTCTATTACAGGAAGCATAGGATACAGAGCAGGAAATGCCAGTCTATTACAGGAAGCATAGGATACAGAGCAGGAAATGCCAGTCTATTACAGGAGCATAGGATGCAGAGCAGGAAATGCCAGTCTATTACAGGAAGCATAGGATACAGAGCAGGAAATGCCAGTCTATTACAGGAGCATAGGATGCAGAGCAGGAAATGCCAGTCTATTACAGGAAGCATATGATACAGAGCAGGAAATGCCAGTCTATTACAGGAAGCATAGGATACAGAGCAGGAAATGCCAGTCTATTACAGGAAGCATATGATACAGAGCAGGAAATGCCAGTCTATTACAGGAAGCATAGGATACAGAGCAGGAAATGCCAGTCTATTACAGGAGCATAGGATGCAGAGCAGGAAATGCCAGTCTATTACAGGAAGCATAGGATACAGAGCAGGAAATGCCAGTCTATTACAGGAAGCATAGGATATAGAGCAGGAAATGCCAGTCTATTACAGGAAGCATAGGATATAGGGCAGGAAATGCCAGTCTATTACAGGAGCATAGGATGCAGAGCAGGAAATGCCAGTCTATTACAGGAAACATAGGATATAGAGCAGGAAATGCCAGTCTATTACAGGAGCATAGGATGCAGAGCAGGAAATGCCAGTCTATTACAGGAGCATAGGATATAGAGCAGGAAATGCCAGTCTATTACAGGAAACATAGGATATAGAGCAGGAAATGCCAGTCTATTACAGGAGCATAGGATGCAGAGCAGGAAATGCCAGTCTATTACAGGAAGCATATGATACAGAGCAGGAAATGCCAGTCTATTACAGGAAACATAGGATATAGGGCAGGAAATGCCAGTCTATTACAGGAGCATAGGATGCAGAGCAGGAAATGCCAGTCTATTACAGGAAGCATAGGATATAGGGCAGGAAATGCCAGTCTATTACAGGAGCATAGGATGCAGAGCAGGAAATGCCAGTCTATTACAGGAAACATAGGATATAGAGCAGGAAATGCCAGTCTATTACAGGAAGCATAGGATATAGGGCAGGAAATGCCAGTCTATTACAGGAGCATAGGATGCAGAGCAGGAAATGCCAGTCTATTACAGGAAACATAGGATATAGAGCAGGAAATGCCAGTCTATTACAGGAGCATAGGATGCAGAGCAGGAAATGCCAGTCTATTACAGGAGCATAGGATATAGAGCAGGAAATGCCAGTCTATTACAGGAAACATAGGATATAGAGCAGGAAATGCCAGTCTATTACAGGAGCATAGGATGCAGAGCAGGAAATGCCAGTCTATTACAGGAAGCATATGATACAGAGCAGGAAATGCCAGTCTATTACAGGAGCATAGGATGCAGAGCAGGAAATGCCAGTCTATTACAGGAAGCATAGGATATAGGGCAGGAAATGCCAGTCTATTACAGGAGCATAGGATGCAGAGCAGGAAATGCCAGTCTATTACAGGAAGCATAGGATACAGAGCAGGAAATGCCAGTCTATTACAGGAAACATAGGATATAGGGCAGGAAATGCCAGTCTATTACAGGAAGCATAGGATACAGAGCAGGAAATGCCAGTCTATTACAGGAAGCATAGGATACAGAGCAGGAAATGCCAGTCTATTACAGGAGCATATGATACAGAGCAGGAAATGCCAGTCTATTACAGGAAGCATAGGATGCAGAGCAGGAAATGCCAGTCTATTACAGGAAGCATAGGATATAGAGCAGGAAATGCGAGTCTATTACAGGAAACATAGGGAACCAGGCAGGAAATGCCAGTCTATCACAGAACTCACACTCACTATCACACCACCCACCCACAGGTAAACCCCACAGCTCTGGAGGTATGAAGCCATTACACCACCTCAAGAAAAAGAAACATTTATCCTTTATCCTCAGATTCTGAAATAAACACGGCCCAGATCATTTTCCTTGTAGACCATCAGCATTTCAGTGTTTCATGTATTCTGGAAACAAACATTACTCTACCACTTATATATCTGATTGCTTTGAAACATCTAGGCACTAACAGTTTAGCTTTCACTTATTATAGATATAAAATGTCTAATTATTTCAATGATAATATTTCTCAAGTGTAATATTGATACAGTTTGTGCTTATATTTAATAATGAGTGCTGTCTGATATTTATAGTATATTCTGAGCATTTCAACTCTTGGTATGGAAAAGACAGCAAACCATGAATGTTACTGTCAATCCATCCATTTTCTGTATCCATCTGGCCTATTCAGGGTTGCAGGGAGTCCAGAGCCTTGGGCGCGCAAGGCAGGGAACAACCCATGATGGGGCACCAACCCATTGCAGATGAATGTTGTTATTATTATCATTATTATTATTCAGGTTCACTCTACTCTTTCTCCATTTGCATCACTGGCTTCTTTCTCCTCACCACTCAATATCTCCATTTTTTCGTACGTCTCTGCTTTGCAGCTCTGGCCATTCAAGGTGGATTTTTTTCTGCACAGGTTCTTCAATAAACACAAGGCCTCAGCAATTAGCAGAAATAATACATCAGTCAGAGAGGCGCTGGAGGCGGGCAGCAGCTATTCTGGGCTCTCTCTGTTTTTTGGGCTTTCTGACGCTTTCACAAGGTCAAGAAGCCCCTGCACCCCCCCCGCATGGGGCAGGACACTGCTTTCTATACTGGCTATTACTCTGGTTTCACCATGGGTGTACAAATACACTTTGCAGTGCCAGTTCTTTCTGTGTTGTTAGATGTAAATTTTATTCTATCCGATTCAAAATTCAAATAGAATTATAATTCATATCTAGAGATGAACAGTGATTTAGTTTTGGGGGCGCAACTGTTCTGAGCACCTTAAATCCATATATAAATTAACATTCAGCTAAAAGAGTGTGTATAATTCTACGGCTTCCCAAAGTAGTGCAATTTATGCAATAATTAATATATTTCATTTTAATCTCCCTCTTTTTTCAATCTTCTGATCAAAAATATTTTCTAAAGTGTACTTCACAACATCCATGGGGGTACTTTCAAGCATGTTAATACAGTAACCTGTGGATAAATCCTCTGCAAGAAGAAAAGCATGCACGTTCAGAAAAAGGGCTCCATTTTTGTTTTAATGGTAAGAAAATCATGTCCATACATGCAAATTTAAAATATATGAAAATCTACTGTTACTAGATATCATGAGTGTGTGATACTGAGACACTGTCTAATTTTAGGTTGAGCATATGCCTAGTCATCAAATATATTAATGAAAAGAGAAAGACATAAATCTGCATTTATCAATCTGAAATGAGCAACATTGAGGCTAAGCAGTGTGAATCTGCATTCGTCAGTCTGAAATGAGCAACATTGAGGCTAAGCAGTGTGAATCTGCATTCATCAGTCTGAAATGAGCAACACTGAGGCTAAGCAGTGTGAATCTGCATTCATCATTTTGAAATGAGTAACATTGAGGCTAAGCAGTGTGAATATGCATTCGTCAGTCTGAAATGAGAACCAGTGAGGCAAAGCAGTGTGAATCTGCATTCATCAGTCTGAAATGAGCAACATTGAGGCTAAGCAGTGTGAATCTGCATTCATCAGTCTGAAATGAGCAACACTGAGGCTAAGCAGTGTGAATCTGCATTCGTCATTTTGAAATGAGTAACATTGAGGCTAAGCAGTGTGAATATGCATTTGTCAGTCTGAAATGAGAACCAGTGAGGCAAAGCAGTGTGAATCTGCATTCATCAGTCTGAAATGAGCAACATTGAGGCTAAGCAGTGTGAATCTGCATTCATCAGTCTGAAATGAGAAAGACGAAGTAGCTGCAGTTTGACTCTTATTTAAATCCTCATTGTCGTTCTAGTTTGTCTGTTCCTTCTTCCCTGGTGTCCCAGATCTAGTTTGTCATATTTAATAATTTATTAACTGCAGTGTATTAAAATGATCCCTGTTTTAATTAGTAATGAAGAAAAAAGACAAGCACTGACAGATATTACACGCTTCCCATTGGTTGTTTTACTGGTTCCCATTGGGATAAAGTGAGCTAAACCAGTGCAGGGTAACCCCACCCACCCCATTTTGAGATTGTCTTCTCTTGGAACGTGACATACATGTTGAGTATTTAGTGGTATTGGTACCATGCTGTGAGGTCTGTTTGCATTTGCCTACTTTGATTTTTCTGCCCTTAGCTTAATTTTATCCCAGTGTCTCTTATGAGCCTGTGCAAATTATTGAGTGTTTGTGAACACGCCTGCTTGACAGCAGACTGGATTTGATGAAGGCTTTTTTCCTGCATACTTTCTTGGGATCCATTTCCTTATTATTCCTAAAAATCCAGTCGTTCCCATATCTGTCTTCCTTCTCCACACCTTTTATATTTACTTACTGTCATCTTTTGTTTTGTAGCGTTCACAGCAGGTGGCATGGAACTTTGGGCAAATGCCTGTCTACTGCAGATCCTCAATTGTTTATGGCATTTAAAAATAAACAGATATTATCATTATTTGGCTGTATTTGTTTATGTAATAGCCAATGTTAACTTCAAAAATGTTACTAACTACCTCTGTAACAGAAAAAAATGTGCACCTAGCACCTAATACTCTAATATGTCATCCATCCATCCATCCATCCATCCATCATTTTCCAGTACTGCTTAGGAACAAGGTTGTTGTGAGCTTAAATCCTGTCCTAGGTTACACAAGGCATCAGATATTGAGTATTCTGGACAGGATGCCATTATCGAGTAATAAAATGCTGCTAGTATTAGTACCGTAAGTTACATTTCGGTGATTCTTAAATGTAATTATGGGTGGCAGTATTTTTACATAATAACTGCACATTACATTAACATTGTAAACAATATGGCCCAGACAAAAAAGCTCTCTAAATTTTATAGAATTCAAATACGAGATTCAAGTAAACTAACTGTATCATCTAAACCTAAGTAGATTTAAGTTTTAACAGAAAAATACCTGCCTGGACAACAATACCAAAGACTTACTGTTCAGCGAGAACACGCGATAAGCAACCTAGAGGGTAACTAAAAACACGGAATCAGGAAGTTTACTTTGGCGCATACATTGTGCATTTTATTGCCCTGAAATCAAACGCTGGTGACTGAATTATGCGACGGAGAGAAGGGGAGCTGGAAAACACAAAGATGGCATCATCATTTATTTTTAGCTGTAATGCACTAATAACACGGCTCGCTCCAGAATGTCGCCGCGGTCTGTAAATACGAAAGCCTTGTGGAGCCCTTATGCGTCATGTTTTAATCCAGTTCAGGCCAATAATTCTTACTGTGTAATGCGCCACTTGTTAGTAAGGTACATAAAACACTGGACCGCTATTATTTATGCATAATTCCCCCGAGTCCCTTTCAAAATGTATTAATGATGAACCTGAAAATACTACCGATGACATCAGGCAACAGCTTCACGGTTAATATCCACATACAAAACTGAAAAACATTTTTTTCATTTTCGGATAGGTCGACTAATTCTTTAGTTTCAACATGGATGGATGGATGGATGGATGCACGCACACGCACGTACACTCACACTCATGCACAGTGGCTCTCTGTGGTTATTCTGCTGCTTCAGACCTCCAGGGCTTGGGGTTTGAATCCTGCTATGTTCTATTCTAATCATTTGTGGAGACTGTGTATGTTCTTCCTGCATTGTGTAGGGCATTTTTTAAGCAATCTGGCTTCTTTTCTCTATCCAGAAACATGAATTCAGCTGAATTAATGTCTCTAAATTGCTTTGTATGTCTGTCCAGGGTGATCCCAGGTTTGTGTGCTCTGGGAGAGCCCTTTTAAAAGTTCACTGTAAACCTCCATAAATCCATAACGACATGAAAACATCTGGTGTATTGGTTAACAGCACTTAGTTTGCCGACGCTTGAATGAATATCCAGGACGCGCGGCACAGCCCCTTTTAGGAATGCCTTTCTTGTCATTATTAATGTGCAGCATATTGTTTCTAGTTTTTTTGTAACCCTGCACAAACATAACAACGTGCATTCTTGCTCATGCAGGAAGACCCATTCTGCAATGCAGAAAATTGCTCCAGGGGCGCTAGATACATGGCTGACCAGCACTCAAACCCCAAGTTTCGCTTTCATCTCCATATGTGCGTTTGTCTCAAACGAAAGCAGGGCAGGGTATGTGAAAAAGAAGCACTCCAATGCACCCGGCACTCTGCTTGTACAAATGGCAAATAAAGCAACATTTCATTTCATGTAAAAACTGCAGAATAGTTTCCCAACATTACAGCACTCGAGCGCAGCATGAGCGGCTTGTTTAGTTCCCAGAGACGCTCGCTCGCTGCGCTGTATCAGTCGGAGCTTCGACTTGGGACATACAAAAATAGCTCCACAGCAGAGTTGCACCTGCACCCCAATTCCTCATGGGCTGATCCGATCCGAATTAATCACTGACTGAACCATCTCCCCACCTGGGAGGCCGGATTGGACCGTCTTTCCCACGGTACAGAAGCACGGCATTGTTCCAACACAATACGAAATTTTAAATATTATGTTTCTCTCCAGGAAAAAATTAAATCTGTTGTGCTAGCTAGAAAATAATTTGCAAATATGTACAGTATTTAAAAAATAACAACATGACAGTGCAAGCATATTTTTACACAGTATAAGCAAACAGAATATTCTGAAAAGGAATATTGAAAAAATAAATATAAATAATAATAATAATAAATTAGCGCATGCTAAATTACATGAGCATTTAAAAACTGATAGCACTGGAATTTTACTAATGCAAAAACATGATGATGGATGGATGGATAGATGGATGGGGGTGGAAGGTGTCACATCAGCAGGAGGCGCTGTGTTACCTGGTGGCAGCAGGCCAACAGGATCCCCAATAGATGTGGAATGAGCTGGTGGGTAATGGTGCAGTGAGATAGAGCCCCAAACAGGGCATGGACAGAATTGTTCATGATGTTTAGCTGCATTTAAATGATTTTTAGGGGATCTGGCAGATAATGTCCAGTATGGTACCATTTATAGAGGAGCAGTTTAGAGGCTGCTGAGGTCTGTCATGATCCTTCCATGTATTTGGCTCTTTTAGACAGAGACTGGGCCCTGTACCCCTCCCTAGACCAGCAGAGTGTGGTGTTTACTTTCGGTGCTCATGAAAACACTGTTCACGTCCAAGAATCAAACACACAAATTCAGACCTTGCCAGCAACAATGTAGCCGAAATCCAGTGGTATTGTAGTACACAATAGCATACAAAAGTACAAAAGTCTCCTAACAGACATCAGAATTTATGGCCCAGTATAAGGAAATGCGAAGAATGTAAAACAAGCATTTTGCAGAAAATTATACATCACCCTGGGCATTTAAACTCACATAAATATAGGCTAATCTTCAGAAAAGCTGAATGAAACCAGTAATGTTTGTGTGCTGGGAAATAAACATGAAAAAGAGCTATCAGCAGGCTTTGTAAGCCAATGATTACCATTGTTTACGTTAGGTGTGCACATTAATCTCTCTGTCACCTGAAAGGGATTTGTGTATATTTCCTCATTACAGACCCCTGGGATCAGGGTGTTTATCCTGGAGAATCATAAAAAGCACACTGACATCTTCACCGGGCCTGGACTTCATCTGCTAATATGCATTTCAGAAAAACAAATATGCTTATGAAGACGAAAGTCAAATTAATTTTCGCCCACCCTCGGAATATAACACACCACATCTTTTCCCGCTGCAATAAAGCTGTTTTTGTGAATTAAAGTTTGGCCATACATCGTATTGTGGCACAACCTTGTAGTTCATTCAAAAAATTGTGAGAAAGACTGTAGAGACGGTCCCTGGGTTAAGGACACCTGACTTACGGACGGCTCGAAGTAACGGACGGACTGCCATAAAGCCTATTATATTAAGAATTCAGGTAAGATATAATGGTTTGTAATAACTAATGCATGCACTACTTTGTGACACCCGTGAAAACATTGCACGGCTTCAGCGGTTCGTCAGCTTGAGGCACAGTACAGTACTGAATGTAGTTACATTCATTATTACTATATCGTTAATATTATTATTATTATGTACTGTATTGTTATTTTTCTCACATACCTACAAATTGGACAAACTTAGGCACAGGATCTTGTTCCTCATATTGGTGGCTGAACTATAGTAACCCAATAAAACGCAGCATGGTGGCTTTTACTCTTACCTCTGCAGTATTTCCCCAAGCTCTACGCAGGCGGCTGCCCAGCTGGCTTTCATTCTCATCTCTCTCAGTGGTAAAGCAGAAATCAGTGCTGCATTGCACTGGCCAGCCCGTTTTGTATCAGAAACAAGATTCATCCATCCATCCATCCATCCGTCTTTCTACTGCTTATCCAGGTCAAGGTTACAGAGAGCCAGTCCATCACAGAGAGAGGGAGGCTAACCGCAGACAGGATGCCAGTCCATCGCAGGACACAGATACACAATTTAGACATACCATCAGTACAGGGAAACCGGTTCACCTGCATCTAAGTTTCTATACTGCAGAAGGAAACTGGAGTACTGGAGAGAATCCCATAGGAGAATATGCAACTTCACACCTGCAGCGCTTAGGCTCAGCTCTGGAAGTGCGAGGCCATAAACCACAACACCCATAATGCTATTCTCTCTTAGCTGTTGTCATACTTGTAAAGCAACTTTAAGCAACCAGTGCAAAACTGCACTGTCAGACAACTTGGAGAACTGAATTGCAAAACTTATTGGATTGTTCAAGTAACTATTAAAGGGACAAAATTGGCAAACATCACAGCAAAAAACATCCTCTATGGACAGCATAACAGATCAAACACATTATTCTGCTACGCTCTTGGATTAGCACTCAAACCTAATACATTTTGACAAAACTGTAAACTTCAGCTGAATAGTCGAGTCAAATTCCACATGCAGTTGAGAAGATGGCAGCTTTAATTTGATGTGTTAATTTGGATACTGGATGAGAGGACCCTTGAATTTAATCAACAGTTTAGTTTATTGAGTGTTGTTTTGCTTTTGTTTTTTTTCCCCGTTTCCTGTAGTGCTGTTCAAGCAGAATGAGCATGCGTCCCATGCTCACCTTTCGTCGCTGTGACTTTAGAGTCCCATTGTTTGAGCGTTATCAGCACTACAAAGCTAGATGGACTTAAAAAAAAACATAGCATATGCTGTAAACACTGACTGCTTTGGTTCCTGGCAACTGCTCCTTTAAAAAAAGCCAAGTCTTTCCTTTCAGATGACATTCATTTATACTTTTCTTAGCAACACCAGCCACCAAGGTGGTTAATTCTAAATAAGTTACAATAAATGAAAATCACATTAGGCCAAGCAGGGGAGTAAAAACGTCGAGCACAGAACAAAATCCACTTATCTGAGTTAGTGAACAAATGTCAAAACTAGCCAAACTGAACATTCATTCTCTTCCCTGGAATTTGTTGATTTAGTTTAAAAAATGGTTTCCTTTCCTATCTATGAAGATGCAATGCTCTCAGATTCAGAGGCCAAACTCAGGTAGATGTATCTAATCAACAAAGCATCCATATGGTAGACAGCTTCATATTTCCGATTCCATATTCCATATTTATCAGTCACCTTAAACATTTTACTTCAAAATAAAAGATAGGAAAGGAAATGAAAATAGTAAGGACATATTAAGTGGATTGATTGAGGCTGCTTGCTACCATTTTTTAAGGTAAAGTAGTCCTAGTTTCTCCTTCTCCGCACCCTTAATCTGTACCACTGAATAAATGCTTCCATCAACTCGCTAAAGGTTTATTTCAGCGGCGAGGGTGAAAATGTGAGGAATGCAGTTGAGTGGTACTGGTTATTTTTGTTCAATATGAAATGTCTATGCAGTTGACCCCAAAACAGGCAGCATGTAATAAAACGTCACTCACTGAAGCGTCCGCTCCTGCTCTTATCGGCCGACGCTCGTGTGAAGATGCGGTGAAGCGGCAGGCAGCTGAGCTCTGGACGGTTTTAGCTCGTAAATGTAGAGAGAGGTTAGACAGCTTCTAAATCGCCCGCGGCCCATTGCAGACACATGGTTCTTTTCACCAAAATTGTTTCTCTATTATCAATTTCAGATACGCTGTAATCAACCAATAATCAAATGAAATACAATTAACAACGTCCAGGTCCACTTTTATACCAAGATGCCTTCAAGTGAATTGTATAATGTGTGATGCATACATTCATATGGTTCTTCATGTGGGATGGACTCCTGGTTGAAAGACAGAAGGATGGATGGATGTTGGTTCTGAGTGTTAATCACAGATTTGATCAGAAGTGTATATGTCCAAAATTATCAGAACAAAGGTGCAGGGAGATATAAATTTTTAAAAATTCTTGTGAGCTTAATAAAAGCATTTGTGTTTCAGAGCACAAATTATGCTTATACATACATATAATACATATACAATATACTTTGTCAAATTATCTATACTCAATACTCTTATTATTCGGAAATGATGAATAAAAGCATGTCCTCAGCAAAGGCACCTAATATTAACCTAATATTAACTCAGCTCCAATTATATTTATGTCACCCAAATTATTCCAGTCACACAAACCTGAACTTCTGAATTATAAAATGAACACCCATGGCAACAAAAGGAATATGAATGATAGCATTCAAACCAATTACCTTGAATTCAGTGATACAATACAGAAAGAACAAGCGACTGACTAGTTGATTTAGTGTTTTTTGAAACTATTTCAGTCTCTGGTGTTATATACATTTCATTAACTACCTGTCGTCATCAATTTCTTATACACTAAACATTTACTGCAGAGGTAGCAAAGATTAGCAAAAAAGGCTTTTGATACTGGATAAAAAGAGATTTCTTCACAACTCAAAGCCAGTCGATTCCCCCCACCCCAACGGGATTGTATGCATGAACGTAGTAGGATCAGAACCTCTTGAGAAGTTTGGTCTTTTGTGGCACCTGACACGTCGATGATTATCTAGGCCCGCTCGGCATTTCGCGTAGAATTACCTGCCGAACGCTGTGCCAGCCACAAAATGATCCCGGCGAGAAGCCGTCGCCTTGGAAATCAAGTGCGATCTCGCCCCCTAAATTGCAGTGCAATTCTGCATCAATGGGGACAGCTTTAAGGTGCCCCTGGTTGCTGTGACCCCATTAGATGGAGCTGCTGTCATTTAATGAGGAAATTTTACATAACACTGAAGGGCTAGCTACAAGCTCGTTCTCCAGTTCAGTAGAGAACATCCATTACGTCTCTTTAACCACCAATGCGGCTGTCTGCCTGCTGGTTGAAGGTGGTCTATGACCTTCACCATCATCTGCTAACTGGAGACCTAATAAACGATCCACGCAGGCTTGAGTGATGAGTGATGACAACTATACTACAAAAGCATAAATATTGTATAATATTCAAAGCAATCAATCTATCTATCTATTTTCTAAGCCAGTGTTTCTCAACCCAGTCCTCAGCGAACCCCAGCCAGTCCACGTTTTTGCTTCTTCTTAGCTCCCAGCGCACCTGTACCAGCTAGTCGGTGTTCCTGATTGGCTGGGAGCTGGGAGGGAGCAAAAACGTGGACTGGCTGGAGTTCGCTGAGGACTGGGTTGAGAAACACTGTTCTAAGCGCTAACCTTGGTTATTGTCACCTGAAGTCCATCCCAAGCAGCACAGGGCACAAAGGTGGGATATACCCAGGATGGGAATGCCAGGTTATCACACGACACACACAATCATTCTCCACAGCAGTGTTTCCCAACCCAGTCCTCAGAGACCCACAGACTCTCCATGTTTTTGCTCCCTCCCAGCTCACTGACAGACAGGCCATATTTTTGCTCCCCCACAGCTCCCCACCGGGAGCAGGGCGAAAGTAAATATGCAAACTGTCTGTTGGTCCCTGAGGACCAGATTGGGAAACACTGCTCTGCCGGTCACTCAGAGACGCCCCATTAGCCGACAGTCTAAACCTGCAAGACCTGGGAAGATCAAGCAAATCCCACAAACACACAGAGGAGGTCAGACTCAACCCCCAACATAGATGACCACTGAGCCACTCCTATGTCCAGATATCTGATAGACAACAGGAACAACAATCTCTTGAGAATCTCTTAAACCCCCTTTCATTTTCAATTCCGTTTTTTGTCTTTTCTTAAATAACATCATTTGCTTTTGGACACCATTTGAGCTATGAGATAACTTGAAGGAGCGTTTCCAGAACATCAGAATAAAAAGGGTGGATATCCTGTTACAGATCAACTCACCATGGTTCCCTATCTGTCTCCAGAAACATCGTTTGGGTATCAGCACTGCATAAAGCCAGATACACAAAAACACAACCGAAATGCTGACAAAACTGTCAGAGACACAAGAAACCCCTCACAAACTCTCAAAAGATCTGACTTTCAAAACGCCTGCATCTTAAAGGACGCTGACAGTTTCCCTTGGGTCAAGCTCAGCACGCTTAGGCCGGGTATGATGCGTGCGAATCAAGTGCAGCGAACATTCGCAAACTTGACATTTGTGGTTTCAGTTACTCGCAAGCTGGCCGCGAACAATCACATGGGAATATTTTTGGAACTTTTGCGTAAGCCAAAAACCATAACGAAAATTATTCAGATCACACAAAATCATATAATGTACAAATATTAGTGATATATATAATATCTATTAGTGTAAGTGCAAACTGTATCTTTAATATTAAAAGTCTTGGCTTGGGTTCGCTGCGCATCTTTGTCTCAGTAACCAGTAACCAGGAAACCGGTCCCCATAAGGGAAAAAAAACGGATATTTATCATGTTATGGGGACACTGAGTCCTCATAAGGATAGGTAAACCCGCTCGCACACACACACACACACAAACACACACACACACATGCATGTAGGACAGCACTTGATTCATATTCATCAGGCCAATACTTGATCCAAATAAATAAGGTCAGTACTTGATCCTTATACTGTACATCAGGGTAGTACTTGATTCAAATGAATTATACCAGTACTCAATTCATATGCATCAGGGTTCAATTTTATGGGTTTTAGAAGTGGAAGCTCCCTGTGAATTTGTGAGGATTAGAGCTCGATGGACTGTGTGTCATGACACATTACTCCCATGATCATCATTAAAATTATCTGCCATTTAGACCACAGTAGCCCTTCTGTTAGTTTGCCCCACATGGGACAACCCTCATTCACATCCTGCATCGACAAGTCTGGGCTGCCCGACACTCTGCTGGCAGTCTGCCGTCTTTCCCTCCTCAGACCACTCTCAGTAGGTACTCACCACAGTACTCACCACAGCTAGCTGTGAGCACCACACAAGCCCTGCCGTGTCAGAGGTGCCCTGATCCAGTCGTCTGGCCATAATGATTTGGCCCTGGTCAAAGTCACTCTGCTCTTTACTCCTGCACACTTCCACTACATTCAATATGCAGACTAAAAGGACATTTAAAATTTAGAGATCAGTGGTTATTGTTGACACATCACAGCACCCAACAATGAAATGTGTCCTCTGCATTTAACTCATATATGACATCGTGACATAGCAGGGGGCAGCTAATTCAGCACCCGGGGAGCAGTGCTTGGGGGCGGTACCTTGCTCAGGGTACCTCAGTGGTGTCTTGCTGGTCAGGGATTCAAATCAGCAATCTTTCAATTACAAGTGCATGTCCCTAACCATTAATCCACCACTCACTTAATGTTTATAAGGTTTATACAAAATCAATGTTACTTACGTCATGTGAGGGTGGTCATAATGTTTTGGCTAATTAGTGTATATCTTTAGATTTTACAATGTACTTTGTGCAATGACAATAAAGTTTAATCCATTCTAGATTTTACATTACAGTTATTTATCACATCTATAACAAACGTGCATGATATTACACAGCCTAAACCTGTTTAATGCCCAAGAGACTGGATCCAGACATAGAATATGCTTTGATGACAACCCACAATCATAGTTAATAGAAGTGAGAGAAGGGTTCAAATGCCCAAACGCGGAGAAGACGACAAAAAAACTGGTCAAGACCAGGCAGGCAAACCAAGGTAATGAAATCCAGGGAAACCGAAATAGGTCAGAGAACTGGCAGGCAAACACAGCCAAGGAAGTAAGCTCAGTTACCATAAATTTCACACATTGGCTCACAAATGTTCAGAGGGGAAGTGTTTATCTGTGTTCATTAGAAACAGGTGATCTCAATATTCAGGTGCGGGAGAGTGTGGGAGAGCATAGCTGGGAGTAGTGATGGGTTGGATATCAGATCTGCATTCCGCTGACAACAATAATAGTAGTTTACCAATAGCATAACAATAGCAATAGCAGATGTAGCCATGCAAATGAGCACATGTAGTTAGCAAACACTGAACTAAACATGACCTGCAGGGCTCTTAGATGCATTATTCAAATTTAATTTTTCTATCATCCTTGTCAGAATTGAGAAAAGCATTTGCCGATCCCCACCCTCACATTTCACAATGGTCCATCAGCCCTTAATTAATTACACTGCTGAATGAATTGCATTCGAAATTTAAAAACACCATTTTAACCACATATAGTAGAAGAATTGTTTTTCATTTCTGTCAAATAAAACTGTTGGCAGGGATAATTGGGATGCCGAACAATTGCTAGATGTTTCTAAATATCTTCGCTTTTTCATTGTTTATCATTTGTTCTTTATTTCCTTATCAATGATTTCTTATTTGTAGCATATGAACAATTACCTGAAGGACTGAATAATCTATCATTCATCTTCCATAACTGGTTATACAGTGCAGGCTGGCAGTGAGCCTGAAATCTATCCCAGGAAGAACAGGGCAGAAGGCAGGAGACACTTTGGATGAGATGTAAGCTAAACACACTCGCACTATGGACAATTTAGAGACAGCAGTTCAGCAGAACCTGATGGACTGGCATCCCATCTGGGGTCTACCTCATAATTTGCTCTTTGTTGCCCAGGATGGACTACAGACTACACTTTGGCCCTGACCAGGATAAACGGTTGTAAGATGAATGGATGGAATTCACCGAAAATTACATGTTTTTGGGTTACACAAGGGAACCGTAGTACTTGGAGGAAACCCATGAAACGTAGGGAAGACGTGGATATTCCTCACAAAGGTAAAACATGTAAACTCCACACACTGGGAAACCGTTTAAACTCCCCACACTTGGAGAACTTGTCAACTCCACACACTGGGAAAATGTGCAAATTCCACACACTGGGAAAATGTGTAAACTCCACACACTTGGAAACCATGTAAACTCCACACACTAGGAAACCATGTAAACTCCACACACTAGGAAAATATGTAAACTCCCCACACTGGGAGAACTTGTCAACTCCACACACTGAGAAAATGTGCAAATTCACTGGGAAACCGTGTAAACTCCACACACAAGGAGAACATGTAAACTCCACACACATGAAAGCCATGTAAACTACACACACACAGAGTCAGGGATGGGAATTGAACATCTCCCCAGAGGTGTGAGGCTACACAGCTACCTATTATATATGTATAGATGTATAGACACAGCGTTCTATATTATTTTGTTAAAGCTTCATAAATGTTCAAATCATCGTATTATGTTCAGTTACTTATGGCAATTGGTCCTCAAGCAACATATTCTTGATTTTGAATAGTGAAATTAATATAATTATTTTGTCATCCATGCCTAATTACCTATATAACCGAATAAATGACAGCCAGCACATGAGGTGGGCTGCAGAGGTGAAACGCTGGCCTGGACGATGGTGACCATGCACAACCCAAGAGTAAATGCAGACAAGATGTCATGGACACATCATCAGCCTGTGAAACATGATTTCTATCCTGCCTAACGCTCCAAGATTGGATCACAGAAATCAGACTTTGAGGCAGGCATTGTACTCTAGAATTTGAGTTACATATAAAACACAGGCAGTCCCCAGGTTACGAACAAGATCTGTTCCCTAAGTCTTTCTATAAGTTGAATTAGGTAGGAAGTTGGAAAAATAATAATACAGTGCATAATATTAATTATCATACAGTAATAATGAAAGTAACTGCAGACGGTACTGTACTGTACCTGAAGCTGATGGACCGCTGAAGCCACAAGAGAGTTTTCACGACAGTCACAAAGTAGTGCATGCATTCCTTATTACGAACCATTTTATTTAACTTGAATTTTTAATATAAAAGGCTTTACGGCAGTCAATTCGTAAGTACAAGTTGTTCGCCAGTCAGGCCTTCATAACCTGTGGACTCACTGTACCGCCTAGGCTGATCACAAACCATGGGCTGAGCCAATATTATATTTTAAATGTGTCATAAGTTCTAAAAATGTCAATAGAAGCCCAAATCCATGAAGGCTTGTCACTAGTACATCTCCTAACAAACATGTGACATTCTTGATGGATGTAATGATCTGTTGAGCTTCATGGTTGTTTTACAATCAGATTCTTATCCCACCAAATAATGGGTGTCTTGTCAAAGTGTGATTGATCTGAATCCTTTTTGTTTTGAATGCTTTTTGAAACTACATGTTAATTAAAAGGATAAGTAATGGCTAATGTCAAAACCTCTGAGTATCAATGTTTGATGGTGAGAAAGTAGTTTGCAAATGAAAAGAGATTTTTGAGTGATTCTGCTATGAGGAATGACTTCGTTTTTAAAATACCATTTACAGAAGAGCATGAATGTTATTCAAAAAGACTGATGTATTAATGATTAAATATTTTATTTTTTTTCCAGAGGGTGGCAAGGTTCCAGTGGGTAGTGCAGGGTTCTGTGTCTGATTCAGTCCCCCCCCCCCATGGGTGTGTGGGGCTCTCCCCATGTTTGCAATCTGAAAAATGTGCCTGGTGAATTAGCTTCTCTATATCGGTGTGTGAGTATGTGGCCCACAATAGACTGCTATCCTGTCTGGAACGTTCCCCCCACCATTAGCCCTGTACACCCCCCCCCAACCCCCAGGCTCACTACTGGATAAGTTAGGGAAGATGAATGGACTTTTTGGCTTAATCAACAAACAGAACATTCAATAAAATAAATCTGAAATTATAATTAGTACATTAGCATAATTATACAAGTCTTAATGTGCGATAATGTTTTTTCATTATAAAGGGGACATTCTTAAATGCCGGCAGGTCGCCAAATGTTATCCTCCCCAGCCCTTCAATTGCTTTAGAAAATACGCTCCCGTGGAAACGGCAAAAATGGTCCATCAGGAATGTATGATGTATCAGAAGCCAGCGTAAAAGCTGCAGCTAAGCTATTAACCACTGCAAAATTAATTCATAATATTAAGATGTAAGTCCCAAATACATTGTTAAGAACCCTTTTCCTATCTATAAAATAAATTATTATAATTTAATTTGGAAGTAGGACAGAAATAACAGACGTGAAAAGAACAAAACCACTAGAGATCTTTTTTTTTCCCACTGATCTCTTGGCCAGCCTAATTATTGCCAAAAAAATGATATTCATTCATATTGCTTTAATTGACTTTAGACCATATGTCCTCTTCAGGGATGCACATTTTAAATTAGACTTGTCATTCATGTCTGGAATTGTTCAGATCGACCAAACACTTTCTCTCCTATGAAAAAAATTCTTGTGGAAAAAAAAAAAAAAAAAAATGCAGGGAATGGATGAATATAAACAGCCACCATGTTAGTTTCAAATAACAAGGCAATCTTACCTGGTCCCAGGGACAGATGACGCCTCCAAAAAACATAAAGAGGTAACCCATGGCAACCAGGCAGGCCCAGATCACCAAGGAGAAAACACGTAGCAGTTTCTTGAAGATAGACTCAACGCAGACCAGGATGAAGATGGTCAGAAAAATGGCCAGTGCGGTGGGCACGGTGATTACGAACGCTACGTGGTCTTCGATATCCTGCAGACAGACGTAAACGCGCACTTAGAAGAAAGACCTTAAGCTCTCCCTCCTGTCAGTGAACTCTCATTCAATTTTTGTCAACTTATCAGTCAACTTCCAGCAAATAACCCGATAAACAAGAGCAGCCTGGCCGAAAAGGAGAATGGCCAAGGGTGAATGAATCTGACCTCCTTCTTCATGCATTAGCTGCTAAATATGAAGCGCATGCAAATTTCAGCAGGCACAAACACAAATGGACGAAGTCTTACTACCAAATACTTTGCATTGGATTCACAATGTAATAAACTTCAGCCAGATCCAAAGTAAAACTGCTGAAAACACTAAGGAGGGGAAACGGGGGAATTATATATAGCTTCCACTTGTCAAACATCTGTATTTCAAATGTGTCTGGCTATATATGGTCATTATTTTTTGTCATTTTCAGAATTTCATTTTCTCTTTCTCGATCTGAAAAGAAATTGATGCAGCAGTTGTGTGAAAGGGCCCATTTGTGTTTCCAGAAAATTTAAATGGACAGAATGGAAGGAAAAACACATTTTGTCAGTAATGTGCTTCATTAAAGTATCGCGATATGTCCCATGAAGGATAAAAAATATATAATAGTCGTGATTTTGTTTGCTTTTTTTTCTAAAATATATTACGTGTTCGTACCAGTTTCTTTTTATAAACAAATCCACAGAGCACTCTGCTTTATTTCAGGGTTCATAAGGGCTATTTTTGCTCTTCCATGTACAACCTTGAATGTTAAAGTACAAGCTGTCTGTACGCATTATTTTTATTTTATTGTTGTAACCGCAATACTCTCTCTAGCCTTGTCTGTAACTCCTCTTGACAACATATCTTGTCAGGCTTCATCGATTTTGCACGTGCTGATTTTGTTGATTCTGAATCAAAGTGGCGTCTGTGCACAGGCTGATGGACAGCACCGCTGAGTCCCGTATTCACACTCGGTCAGCAATTACACCGCGGCCGACGTTTAACTGGCTTTAACCCCCAATCCCCAATCATCCCGTGAGAAAATACATTCAGATACTCCTATCTAGGGAAAATTTGTAATTTTCCTCAGTGGGTATTTTACAAGAGAAATTTAGGGTAAAAACCTTTTTCTAGGGTTTAACAGGGAGCTCTCTCTGGGGATTTTAATTCAGCAGGTTATGATTTCTTATGCTTAATCAGTACAATACTGTCTATATGCTGTCTCTTCACTTCATATGTTAGCAGAGAGGTGAAAACCAATGCCGTTAACTGAGGTTAACACGTGGCTAACACATTAACAGTATGTACGACAAGAACACATCACTATGGCCTAAAGGCTGAATACATAACTTCTGTCTTTGTAGAACAGAGGCTAATGCATAATCATACTGTACAACATGCTGCACTGCTATATTCATGCACATATAAATCAAATCCATTTTACTTTAAGCATAAACAGAATGAGTAGGACTGAGTCCTGTTCATGCTGATTCTTCATAGCTTAGGGATATTAGGTATCAGAGTAGTGCAACATATCGTTGGACACCAAACTCTAATTTCAAACGGTGGGAGAATTTTTAGATGGATATCTAGGACTCAATGGCTTCTTGTTTCATTCTGAGACTTCATACCATAGCTTTTTAGGATACGATGAGATTAACGTTATTGGTCCCAGGGGGAAACTTCTGTGCATACGGCAACAAGTGCAGACAAACAAACATGTAATGTAAAACAAGACAAAGTGCAAAGACAACACAGGTACTGCAGACAAACACTGCAAATACAGTGGTAAAACGTACACACTACAAAAACAGAATATCCTGAAGAGTAATATTAACTAAATTTAAATAAATTAACGCATGTGGTATATGTGTGTGCAGATGACATGCCTTAATCAGCATTTTCTAAAAGCTGATGTCACATATATATTTGCTGTTTTGTGGGAAGCATATGGCAGTTTTTAGGTCCCTTTCCTGCACCATAATAGCCCTGCTATCTCTATTTGGTTGCTGTGCCTTAAATCCAATCCAGAAAAAGAAAAAAAATTATAACCGAAGGGTACAGAAACTGGATTTTGTCTATAATGCATAAAATGAAGCAGCATCATATATAATGAATTCGTTCTGCTTCTCAGAAAGAAAAAAAACTACACATAAGTGCAATGATAAAAAATTGCAGGAGGATTTTTTCCAAGTGAAAACATCCAGGCCAGAGGCCCTTCCACCATTTTCATTAAATGAGGAAGAAAAGGAGAATTAAAGTTTCAAGGAGCAAAGGCCACCTTCAGCAGCTGCTGTGCTGTGGCACAGGGTGTGACGTAATGCCAGGAGCCGGCCGCCTATTGGGTGAAGAGATAAGGGTCACGGCAGATCTGCGGGGGTCTTAGGGGACTCCAGCGAGGGTGGAGCAGACGTTTGGGCCGTTTCACAATCAGCGCTCCTTTGGTGGGTTACTGGGGTGAGGCAACCAGCCGCCTCGCCCAGTAAAGTCTGGCATCAGGGCAAAATTCAAGTCAGAGGCTGGATACAAATGCACAGTGGCTATGGGGATAGTCTGTAAAAATGTTCCTGATATTCAGGTGCGTGTTATGTTGATGCAGCGTTAACCACATTAATTCATGCAAAATGAATACTGCTGAACATACAGCACTAAAGTGAAATGTCTTCATAACATGTGACTGTTTACATCAGACGTTATGACCTATTCATGTGGCATTACAACATCTTCTCGGGCTTGTTTTCATTTTGACAGTAAAGAGAACTTAAATAAAAGTATGAATTCTTCATGAATTTCTAATTCAAGAAATACATAAATAGACTTCCTAAGGTTATTTTAATATCTATTCAATATAATGTGTGAAATGTGAAATTTGAAAATATTATTAAGGAACAATTGTTCCAATAGTTAAAATGATTTCCGGAACATGTTTATAAAGTATAAGCAACAGTCCACTTACCATCTGCAACATTATTATACGAAGTGCATGTGGTTTTGGCCACATACTAATCTTTTATTTAAATACAAACCTAGCATTAAAATTGTGACAAGAAGAAAGCATTTTTTTCCAGTCAAATCTATAAAGGCATACACCCAATAAGGATTGATATGCATTTGATATTAATTAGAAGTTAACTGCTAATATTAAATCAGCAACCCAAATGCACAAGCAAAAATGTTTTTCAGAGTTCCATTTGCAGCGATCGATACACGTTAAGAGATAGAAAACCATGAGTAGTTAGAACCTTGGTCTTTAGAGTATTTCTAAATGATAGTTTCCAGAAGTTGATTTGCATTCACTGGCAGAATCATAGAGGCATTAAAGGGTTTTCAAAGTAACAGGTCCCGTTGTTCAGTGAAAGCTGCCCGATACCAATTGCCCCAGCAAAACATTAGATTTTCTCGACTTCCTCATTTTTGTATTCACGTTATACAACATGCTCTCTATCCTTTTAATGGGATCCAGGCAGTAAAGTAACGCCTTTTCATATAGAACCATTTACCCATCATAGGAGACATTTACCCATCATGCATGCGATATATTTCAAAATGAATTTCTTTCGAAATCTGCAATTCTGATGTAATTAAGAAACACTGCGTGGAACAAACCCTGAGTGACCATCTGCCAGTGCTTGTTGCTGAATCCCTTTCAACTTCCTAAGTCGGGAAAAGGCGATTGTCACCGGATGGTCCTGTGTTTGGGGGGGGGGGGTACAGCGCGCCCTGCGCGCGCCGGACCCGCGCGGCAAACCGCAACTTGGTTAACGGCTCGCCAGCGCGTGCTCGCCGCCCGAGGAGCCGCCGGAGACCCGACGGGACCCATAAATGAAATGGGTCCGGATCTCCCGCCCCTTCACTTGTTAAATTAAGCGTGCTGTGCAACAGCGATAGAGAGTCACGCTAGTTTCACAGCCGTCTTGTCATATTAACGTCAGCTAAGAATAATAATATAATTGTAAAAAAAATTGCTCACCAGTCCAGACGCAAAAAAGACAGCCAGCAGTGCCAAGCAGGCTCCCATCACGATGAGCAACAGAAACACAATCAGCGGGTGCTGCTGGCTCATGCAGTAGTAGGACTCGTACAGCCAGTCCGTGGACTTGGGCTTCCCCGTGGTGCCCTCGCTTCTATCCAGCAGGTAGGGTCTCCCCCGCATCGCCTCCCGCCACATGGAGACGGGCGCAGAGCGGCGCGCCTCGTCGCCCTGTCTCGCCCTGAGGTCCTCCACCCCCAGCTCGCTCAGATGCAGGGGGCCAGCGTGCGTGCGGTACACGGGCAGGAGAGCTCGGACTGTGGAGCGCAGCATCGTCCGGGCAACATGTTGGACTGGAGCGTAGCGGAGCAGATTCGGAGAGAGGGAGAGAGAGTGCCGGAGAGATAGAGGGAGGGACGGGGGGGAGAGGGGAAGAGGGAGGGAGAGCGGGAGGGAAGCGTGGTAAAGGAGGGAGAGGGAATGAAGAGGGGGTGTGTAGTTTACTACACTTGCTCTAATTCATGGTCAGTGGCTGAAAGTGGCCATCCAAGCAGAACCTAATAGTCGATCACGTGCAGCACTTTTGATATGGATCCATACAATCAAGAGCATGATTTGCGATCCATTCTCTGTAGTCAAAGTATCGACTGGTTGTTCCGAAGGCGGCTCTTACCTCCAGCACGCAGCACCTGTCAGTGTCCCTTTCTCACTGTACGGGCCCAAAGCTGGGATAAACCACAGAAGTGCCTGGCGCTCTCCCACGATGCATGCGGAAATCCGCGAAGAAAAAAAAATAGCCCTTTCCCCAGGATGCAGGCTGAGAATAGAGACACCTATAATTAGAAACCTTCATTCAATAGGAGCCGGCTCTCTCAGGCGTAATCGCGATTTAGGGTTCACTGTACGGCACATTGCATGGATGTGAGGTGGTGCTATTTTTGCTCAAACATCGCTAGTATTTTTAGCTGTTCAATGTCACATGGTGTTCGGAAATGAAAAAAATATGTATAATAATTTAGGTAACATATGGGATTACAGCATAATGATCAGTGAAAATAACACATTCATATGAACCAAACACTTCTAGACAAACAGGATTTGATCATTTATGTTTCCTGGGGCGATTAATACATAGGCTATCCTATGCTATAGCCTGGGGCCTGTCCAACCATCAGGGCCCCACCCTGCCTCAGGAAAAATGGAGCAGTTATTTAAATCAGCAACACCATACCCAAGCCGATGTAGGCCTAGGGGCCCCACATAAATTAATCTGCCGCCGTCTGTTTCTTTTGAATGAACCTTGACTTTAAAAGTGTGTTGTTTGTTAAAAAAATGTGTTTCATATAGCTCACCGAATAACCGCTGACTTTCTTGGCTTGATTTACAAGGCTGATTCAACACAGAAATGCAGTGAAGGTTCACATTCTCTCTTTTTTTGCAATCCTGCTTTTGTGTCTGACCAATTTGAATTTCAGCTTGATTATATTTTTGCATGGATTACACAGAGTCATAAACATACAAAATAGTGGAGTCGACAACTAAATAGCGATGTAAAAAAACATTGCTAGCCACAGAACCACTCATTTATTTAATGTTTACTCTCAAGTTCAAACAGTACAGTTCCGTGAACATTACTGCAGGATTCACATGCAGCAGATGATCATTTTTGTCCATGAGCTGTTTTACTGCTGATATAGTACACAGAACTAATTTGAATATAATTATAGTTTATTTGTTTTGAAAGATTTGGGAAATCAGGCTAATCGTATATGGAACATGTACAAAAACAATCTCTTGTGCAAATATGCTGAACACAGTATCATCATTATGCTATTCATGCTTACTAATTACCAAGGTGAATCAACATCGCTGTTCTTAAGATGTGCCATAAACATGTTATTGTGCAAATTTCTGTTGTATAATAACATTAATCATGCCATTTCAAAATTTCTGCAGAAATGCCACATTGAGCCTTGAGCATGAACAAAATAACTTATTCGATTAGTATATTTAGGTCATAAGTTAAATAGATGTTTTTCATAGTTTCAAATGAACAGGCATCACATTTAATCAAACTAATTATTCCCCTGCATACTATTAGGGTCTTGTACCAACAGCGCTGTTTGACATTTGTGCTTCTGTGCAGTTATGACCTTTCCTGTCTTTGTTTATTAGGCTGTAGACTCAATACTGAAGCCCTGTAAGAGGACCAAAAACATGTCAATCCTGCCTGCAGCAATTTCATTGGCTGTATCAACCCGTCAAGGGTTAAATTACAGAAAAAAATTACCCACTTACAAAATAACGCCTTAGTAATGTTCTAATCAATATCCTCATCCATTTGACAGTTTGGCTAACTGATCACCTGACCCCTAAACTAAGAGGTCTTTAAGTAGGAGGACTTTACCTACATTCGTTTGACATTTTGTATGAAGTATAACTAGTTGCACGTTTAACCATTTTTTCTTGATTTTTTAATAATTCCTTTATTCTTCATTCTCACAAGTAAAATATGGAATGAATGGCAACTGTAATCCTCATATTTCCGAAAACATTTGCATGATTGCACTGATGTGTTTCTTTTGCACAATTAAAAAAAACTTATTTACAGTATATACGCTGGATTCACTACAATCAACAAGAACAGTGTTTACAAACCACAAACCAACAAGGAATATTAGTTTTTCTCACATCTTTCCTGATGGCTGTTCTCATGGTCTGAATGGTTAAACATGTGTCAATCATGTTTTGGTTGAGAACGCAAAGGAGTGCCCATATTTGGAAAGACTATTGAGGCATTACTTCATTGGGTGGGTTTAGAAATGTGTCATAGTCCTTAACTATCCAATCAACTGCTAAACAGAAGGTGATGAGCGATATGTTGAAGTTTTTTGAGCTTAGTGGGGCAGAAAATGTTTCGCTTCACCGAAGTTCTTTGTACCAACCTAAGGGTGGTGCTGTTTTGCATGGTACTTTGTCAGACATTTTTTGAAGTTACACGCTTTTTTGGTTTCACATGGAAGTGGTCGTTGTGATGATACACTGACATTAAAAAATATTTTATGTGGTATCAATGTTACTCTTTTCTGTTATTTAATGAAACATTGCTTCACCTGTTGTCTGAAAGAAACCTCTATATTCCACCATAAATTATATTTTTGTATATTGAGGTCCATTTCTGTAAATTCTGTGTCAGTCATCAAGTTATATGAATAATATTGTGAATGATAATTATTACCAATAAAATGTCGGCCATGGGTGTCGTTAGGTCTGAACAATTAGGGTTATAACCCGAGTATTGTAAGCCTGGCCCGAGTATTATAGCCCCGATGCCAATCTTCCTGCAAAACAGAAATACGCTCCAGGTATACTTGACTTAGCCCCCGATCTTTTCAGTAGGTAGAAACTTGCCTGGTGTCAGCTGAATCATGGTAGATGCAAACCTACAAAATAGCCCCATTTAGACATAAATATCTATATGGTAAAGATTCTAAGGAACAAAAAAACTCTCCTATGAACATTTCAGGATTTGTTACCTCATCAGTCGTTATAGTGAACATTCAGATATTCTTCATGTTAATCGTTTTGATTAAATCCAAATTTAAACAGCAGAGTAATAGTGGAGTGTAAATGAATGAATGAATCCACAGTAAGAAAACATCTCATCTATGGGTTAACCTGCCTCCTGCCTTATGGAAGCTCTGCTTAGAGACTTAACCCCAACAGTGATAAGAGAACCACTCATAACCAGGGCCATAGCTAGCTGTGAGGTTACTGAGGTCCGGACCTTGGTAATTGTTTAAGAGCTAAAAATTAATTTGGAAGCTAAAAATTCACCTGAATGAAAAATTAGGCTAACTAACATTTCACAATTAACAGCTTATGAACGGGACGGTATCAATAATGTGACTGAAAAGACGCACCCCCTCCCCCGCTCCCAGACCTCACTGTTTTACAAACCCAGACTCTGGCCCTGCACTTGACATGGTATATAGTAAGAAGCGAATGAGAGTCAAATTCAGATGAGTAAATCTGTCGCTATGTGAGACTATAATCTGATTAATCCACCTGTCCACTCATTCTCCGCAACTCATTTGGATCCAGGTCATGGGGTCAGCAAACTGAGCAGAGGTGCCCAGACCTCCCTCTGCCAAGCCGCCTCCTCCAGCTCCTCCGAAGGGATATCAAGGCGTTCCCAGGCCAGTCAAGAAATACAATCTCTCCAGTATGTCCTGGGTCTGCCCCAGGGCCTCCTCCCAGTTAGACATGCCTGAAACACCTCCCCAGAGAACCGTCCTGGAGGCATCTTAGATAGATGCCCGAACCACCTCAGCTGGTTCCTTTCGATGCGGAGGAGCAGCGACTCTACTTTGAGCCCCCACTGAATGTCTGAGCTCCTCATCCTGTCTCTAAGGCTGAGTCCAGTCACCCTGCGGAGGAAGCTCATTTCAGCCGCTTGTATCTGCGATCTCATTCTTTCAGTCACTACCCAGAGCTCATGACCATATGTGAGGGTAGGAACGTAGACCAATGAATATATTGCACAAATTCTAGATACACCATGAGAAGTCAGGAAATGCCCAGATATTGCTTTAGCTGAAGTTTATTATGTTATTTCATCATTCAAGCAAGAGGGCTCTGGAAAGTTCTGTGAATAATGCATGTTTTTGTGCAGTCGTTGATTTGGATCAAGATAATCTCATGGTATAGTGATTGTTCCTCACTGCATTCAATCAGAACGTTGCAGGTCCCCAGTTAAAAGCATTATTTATGTAATCAACCTAACTGTGCAAATATCAAACACAATCATGCCAGTAACTGTATATTAAATGTTGTAACAATAACTTTGATATTCCTGTCTTTACTCATGTAAATTGCCTTGGGGTGACTCTGTTGTGAAAGACACTATATAAAAATGAATTGAATAGAATCTAATTACTAGACAACACTGGTAGATGGTGTGCTAATCTAATTTCAGTACTTACGCTACTTTTTCCTCAGGGTTTTCCCAAGGGTTCTCCCAAGTCTCACATCTATCTACAACTACAAAGGCCAATAAAAAATTAAGCAACCAATAATGATGAGCTTAAAATTGTAATGAAGGATTCATTACATTGCCAGTTCATGAAGAAGCTGGTCTTCCTTAGCAGAGCAGATGCCGTATGACTCTCACCTTCCACACACGACTCGTGGTTTTTTTGTACACTCATAAAACATGCTGTGCACAAGTGTGAAAACAAGAGGTGTTTCATATTGATAAGGCATCCCCATTAAAAGTGACTGCTGAGTTAACCTTCAATCATGCTTTCTTGCCAGAAATTGATTGGATTCAATGGGCAGCCCAAATAAAACTCCTATTCTCTTTTTTTCGTATGCAGTTGGTCTGTCATTAAAGAGCATTTATAAAAATACCTGAATGAAGAACGTTTTGTTTTGATTTAAATTACCGAGCTCTTGTTAAAACCATCTCGTCACATTTTCTCATGCTTGGAGCTAGTTTTCACCTCGCTGTCCCAATCGGCTTTTCTTACCCCTAATTGCACTGCCTTTGAGCTCAGCTTGCAGCCTAATGAAGCTCAGCTGCTATCTTGTTCTCTATGGTTCATGACTAACGATTGGGGTGCAGCTCTTAAAGTGTCCAAGAGAAGCTGAAGCATAAATCAACCAGCAGGGCTAAAGTTCAAGGCAGGACTTCAAGTGTAGCTGAATCTGTTCATTTTTCAAAATGTGATGCTTATTTCCCTAATTTATCCACAGGTCTAGACATTCATTACAGTCCTATAGGTTCTTTTACTTAGGTTTGTGTAGCTGGAGGTGATACACATCTCATTACCATGCCATATAAGTCCCTGGACTGTTACATACACTTCGTGGACACTTCGTTATGTACACTATGCTAGTATCAGGCATGACACACTTACCTCCAGAACAACCCAACCCACTCCTCTGGGACTCCCAGACAGTCTTTGTTCCCTCCCAGACAGTTCACATTTTTTGCTCCCTCCCAGACAGTCTACATTTTTGCTTCCTCCCAATTTCCTATCAAAAGGTCTTGTGTCTGGGGGTCCCCAAGGACTGGGTTGGGAAACACTGCTCCAGAATCACTTCAAGGGTTGACGAGCTGTGCATTCAGAGGAAGTTCTCTGCAAACTGCTTATTTACAAGCCTTTCTGTTAGTGTCACCAGTCTGCTCCTTCTCCTCTGCCCTCTCTCATTAATAAGGTTATCTCAGCCACAGAACTGCCCCTGAGTGGATGTCTTTCCTATTGCAAGATGTACCACAGTCTTATGTCCAGTACTGTCTGGGATTTGCTCCATCCCCCTGAGATCTTGCCCAGGATAAGCAGTTTGATGATGGTTGGATGCTTTTTTGTATATCTTATCACTCTCTGTAAACTGTAGACACTGCAGTGAATGAAAATCCCAGGTGGGTGACTTGTCTGGCACCAATAATCACACCAAATTCGAAATTGCTTAGATCAGGCATCTGTACGAATGCTCAGTCAAACAGTAACTGAACCTCTTGTCAATGTCGGTGTCCTTTATATATTCAATTGCAGCCACACCATTGGCTGTTTATTATGTTAATTGAGCAGGTGTATCTCTAAAACTGGTCACTGACTGTATATTAGTGGAAAAACATATTACTTCTACTATTTACTAATACTGTACAATTTTTGGAAAAAAAATATATTGTAATAGTGATGCAACTGTGCCAGCTATTCATTACTGCTTCAGATGGTTTTAAATGATCACATATAGTAATAAAAAAGAATTATTAAGAAGCATCATGTTCTTTTAAAAAATGTCCTGCCTTGGTGTTAATCAAACTTATCACAAAGGCTGTTTGCCTGATAGGGGAACAATCTTCTACACTTGATTAATGATGTCTGTTTCTATGACTTTTGTTTTCAGCCTGTCATGATGTCACTGCTAGTTCTTGGGTACTTCTGCAAGTGCATCCGTGCTCTCTGTTGTCTGCTTATAGACCTTATTTATCACCTGAGTGTGTCCTTAATTTTCTTTAATGTTCATAGCAGTATTAGGAGAGAGGCAGTGGGAATACATTACCTCAGTGCCTGTAATTTTAAAAGCTACATACTCCAGTTTTAATTAAATGGTAACATTTTTCATGTAATAAAAATGCATAAAGGTATATTAGGTTGGGTGCTACAAGGACAGAATTTTAATTATTCATTCATTCAAGTTAGTTTTTACAACAATCCACTTAGATGATCGTAACTAAAATTAATAGTCTGCTTGGATTATCAGTGTATTTAAAAAGTAAATGACATGCTTAAGTTCATATTTGCCAATTTCAGAATTGCATTCAGTTGCTGTACCGTTTCAGGCAACCTTGTTTATATTGAAACAGATGTTTTGTAATGTTGGTGCTTCTTTTCAAAAGTGTCATAGTAAACAACATAAAGGCAAGATGTTATGCAATCCAAAAAACAATTTTACTTTTACTTTTAAGAAAACAATATATCAACAGTTCCAAGGTATTGCAGGGCAGGACTACAGTGATTTGATGTTGAGTACATTCATGTAAGAAAATGTGAACTGCTGTATTGGTAAACATGTACTGCATTCAGCCTTTGAGAAAATATAACATATAAAAACGTTTTGTTGTGATGGACTAGCACCCAGTCCTGGTAGTACTACAGCCGTCCTGGGATAGGTTGCGCCCCCCCCCACCCCCATGACCCAGGGATGGATAAGAAGTCAAAAATCAATGGATGTTTGGATAAAGATTAACAGCAGAATTGTATGAGCCAACATAGATTTTTTATATTACATAGTATAATAGCCAGCAAAGCAGATGCACTACAGATATTCCCCAGGAGTCCTACATCTGTAGCACATCATTCACACGTTGGCAATTGGTGGACCTTTCAAGGGCTCTCACATCAAGCCCCCATGGAAACAGCAATTCTGGGGACGTCGATCTTCAGCACGCTATTTACAAAGTGGTTACAGTCCCTCCCTAGCCTTGGGGAGTATCATTATGTTAGCCCCTACAATCTGCCGCTTCAGACGAGAACATGCTCCTTATGAGTGCTCTCTGAAATTACAAACTCTAGACATATGACAAGCTTATTAGTTTGTCCAACAATCTGGATTAGTTTTCATAATATGATAAACTGACATAAGACACGGGGTGTGAAAAAGAGGGGCACTAGAGCTATTGTGAAAGCCACATAACCTGCGCATTTCCCATGTGACAGTGCACAAAAATGTTCCTATTTTAGATGCCAACAGATAATTAGCCATACATGTATAGTGGAAGGAAATCTGCTGGGGTTAATTGCAGGACATTCACATCAAACTCAGCACCTTTGGCTTTGGTGTGCGGAGCAGCCGGCTCGCTGCCTTCTTGAGCACCACTGCTGACTGTCTTCTCTAATTTTAGTGCCAATATTTCTCACCCTATTTGTCTTTGACCAAGTGCTAAAATTAAAATATCGTTTAGTCGCTGCTCTTTGTCTGTAAATAATGAAACAATGTGGTATAATGTATGCCTGCCCCTGGCAAAATCTATCATAAAACATTGTCACACTTACCTTTAGGTTTCAGAACATTAACAAGGAGTTATGATGCATATAACACAGACAGTATAAAGTTTACATTTCTATTTCTGTAGTATTATCTATTCACAGTCTTGAACTTGGGATTTTAATTCACATTTTGTAATTAACCTTTCCATTACAAAGGACTAACCCCAATCTTGGAATACAGTTAATTATGAAACAAAGAGAAAATATCTATTCATCGTCCAGTTAACTTAATTGTTAAATGTATTTTTTTAAATGTAAAATAGAAAATGATGTTGTCGTTCAGTCATTGTAGGAATTATTTAACTATGGGAGACTATTCATATACAGTATCCTTTTGTATCCTTATCAGTGTCACTATTTATCTGTCCTCAAACTGTTCAAGGTCACCTAGACCAGTATTTCTCAGCCCGGACTTCAGGGACCCTGGATGATCCATGTTTTTGCTCCCTTCCAGCTCACCTTTGAGACGCGGACTGGGGTGCCCAAATACCAGGTTGAGAAATACTGACCTAGAACCTATCCCAGGTGGCACAGTGCACAAGGCCAGAGTACAGCCTACATGCGAGTCCATTTCAGGGCACATGTAAACAAAATTATATTTGACAGCCAATTAAGAGAGGCCAGTTAGTTCAACAATATATGTTTGGACTGCAAGAGACTGCAGAGAGAGAACATGCAAACTCCACAGAGAGTCAGAGCCCAAGCGGGATCCCTAACACAAGCGGGGGGTGCCACATCACCCCCCTTATCACGCATAATGCTTTTAAATAGCCAAAACAATGTGTAAGTCATGCAGACTTCATACATAAATTACTCATGTATGGTATTAATACCCTGCAATGGGTTGGCATCCCCTCCTGGGTTCTTCCCTGCCTTGCATCCCTAGCCCCAACATAGGCTTCCAACCCCCAGTGACCCTGAAAAGGATGAGTGGTCACAGAATATGGATGGATGGCAGTAATGCCTGTATGACATAAAAAAGAAACAATGGGGCCATATTCTGTGCAGTGGGGCTTGTGCAATCGGGGCAGTGTGCAGCTCAGTCAGTTATGGGTCTCTGCCTGTCTCCGTAAGGTTGTGGGTTCAAATCCCACAATTAGCAGAGTAATCGTAGCATCATTGGGTCCTTGAGGGCAGCTCTTAACCCACGGGTGCTTATTGCTCCCTGACCCCAAACTTTCCTTTACTTTTTCTATGCTACAGAAATGTATCTACCAGATAAATAAATTAAAATGGTCCCCAAATGGTAATAAACCAGGTACAGAAGGACCCACATTTATTTGTAACTATGGCGCATTCATGCTGCTTTATTCTCATTAATAGGTTGCAGGATTTTAAGCCTTGCCTCAACATCCTCATTTTTTAAATGGATTTTTGTGTGATACGTCTCAGAGTAATTCACCGAGCAAGATGGACAAATTCATGTTATCTTTGTAATTGGCCTAACCTATAATCACAGAGAACAGGCCGCATCTCAGCCAGGAGACCAGCACAGAATGATTCTGCTGGCATTTGCGGTCTCAAAAAAAACAACAGTTACACCGTAGACAGTAGCCATGATCCAAAGTTAAAAAGATTGCACTTCATCGTAATTATACACAGAGATTTTGCAGGCAAAGGATGCTGTGCTAAAATTCTAAGCACTAAACACCATAATAATAACGGTCACACGAACAGCAATAAGTAAATTAACCTACATTATACTGTTCATGTATTTTGCATTGATTATATTGACTATCTGTACTGCGAAAAGTGGTTAACACATGTAAGCAGAATAATTTTACAGTGGATTCAATATCATATGGAGATTCACATAAAAGCCTGAAGCAGATACAAATCAGAGACTGCGCTCAAACCATGAGCAATGACACAAGCTGCTAAAGGGATTGGCTCTGATTACTGTCACCCGGTACACTGGCTAGCAGCTAAACCTGCAGATATGCGGATGTAGCTTTTATCCCAAGCAGACACCAGTTTAATTTGTCTCTGTCAATGTCGTCGGAAAATGGTTAATTAAGTGAGTGTATGAGCGCGAAGGTGCTGGTGCACGTGTACGTGAGCTGTCTGTATGAGCGTGGAGGTGCTGGTGCACGTGTACGTGAGCTGTCCGTATGAGTGTGGAGGTGCTGGTGCACGTGTACGTGAGCTGTCCGTATGAGCGCGGAGGTGCTGGTGCACGTGTACGTGAGCTGTCCGTATGAGCGTGGAGGTGCTGGTGCACGTGTACGTGAGCTGTCCGTATGAGTGTGGAGGTGCTGGTGCACGTGTACGCGAGCTGTCTGTATGAGCGCGGAGGTGCTGGTGCACGTGTACGTGAGCTGTCCGTATGAGTGTGGAGGTGCTGGTGCACGTGTACGCGAGCTGTCTGTATGAGCGCGGAGGTGCTGGTGCACGTGTACGTGAGCTGTCCGTATGAGTGTGGAGGTGCTGGTGCACGTGTACGCGAGCTGTCCGGGGCGCTGACCTTTCTTTGTGGTGATCTCTACCTTTCATGGGGAAGTGCAGGACCAGTTCACTCCACTTCAGTCCATGACAGTGTGCAGGACTCACAACATCATGTGAAATTACCATTATTTTTCTTTTGGGACATTAAATTCTATAGCTTCCTATCCCTGTATTTTATCTCACACAGTGAATTATGTTAAAGGTGTAGGCCAGAAAACAAACAAATGAAACAAACCAGCAGAACCACAGAAAGAAATAAGGCGAAATTTCCCTGTCGGATTTTCAGTCACGTACTGTGAGATTTCAGAACCTCAGGCGGCTCCATTAAACACTCTGACCAAATAGTCACTATTATTGAGTGCATTCTGTATTCCTGATGGCGCTCTGCTGGTGTATAATTAGAGACAATAGGCATTAAGGACCATTTCCATCATGGTGGCACGGTGAGCTTTTACTACCTGCATCCAGAAGGACATCAAAGAGCGTGATTATATACCTGCAAACAATGTGTTTCCCTCAGGACGGGCTGTTTATAGCATGGGGACTTTGAAATACTCACTGACTGGTGCGTTTTCTTGGGAGAAAGAGGAACGAAAATCAAGGAAAGGGGCCAATTAGGCTCCATTAGCGTATCTTGTTCACAAAGACGTCAGCAAGAAAGATGCGAATGGGTCAGCTGGATGACAAGAGGACTCAATCCATGCAAAGCATATTCACAATTCATTTAGACAAGACAAGCACATAAATAGACCAATTAAATGTTACTGATATATTTAATGCATGGAAGTGAGTTTATATTTCACTAGCTCTGCTTTTTCTCTTACACTAAAGTCACAATAGTGGTGTAACTCATTGCCATTGTACCATTTGTACAAACCACGGAATACCTTATTAATATTTTGTGCTTCTAATCTATTTAGGGGTCCAAGCAGTGAAGTTTCTTTTTTCCTTGTTGTTTTTTTGTTTTGCACATGCTACCAATAAATAAATACAAACGACAGGATAGAAACCCATGCACATTTTCTTAAATGGATAGAAAATGTTTATTAAATGTATCATAACACTTTTGTTGTGGTAGCATAATTATTCAACTTGGATGCATTCCACTTGGAAAAATATTTTGTTTATAATTAGCGTACATTGCTTAATGTCTGGAAAATGAGAAGCACGCTTCCCAGCATGCAATTTAACAATCATCTTACACTCATTTCAGAAAACATTCAGTTATTTGGTGATTGACTGGTTCTGCTGAATAATGGAATAATCTATCTTTAGACTAGGTGATGATATTCATAGCATCCAAAAATTGTCAAACGTGCGCACACCTGCTTTGTCTACTTAATACTGGCTTCCCGCTAAAATATTAATCATTTAAACAAATAGCTATTGAACATGATGAAAAATTTAGATGGTAATTTCCCTGCAGTGGACAGCAAACTCTGGGGAGCAGGACAGCTTTTCTCTAATACCTCCCTGCAATATGCATTTTGCATATAATTTCACCTTAGGGGTAACCAGAATGTTTGGGGAGTTTGTGGATGAAACACACACACACAGACACACACACACACACACACAGGATCATAATTATATGTTTGTGGGAACTCTCCATTCATTTCTATGGGGAAAGCTTTAATCCCAACATGATGACCTTAATCCCTACCCAGCCCTAACCCTAACCAAACTAAATATGAGACATTTGCCATGTTTAGTTTTTCTGATTGCATTCACAGTTTTACATAACAGTTTTTTTATCACATTGTGGGAGATATTTGGTCATTTTGTCCCAACAATGTAATATAAAACTAATCCCCCCCCCCACACACACACACACACATATAGAGACACAGCTCTGGCAGGAATTAAACTCACAGCCATGAAGAAGTGATGCTATAAACAGTCCTTTTTTCAGAAGCATAATTTGATGAGTAAAATTCATTTTAAACTGCCTGTAGAGCAGATGGTTTCAATTGCATGTTTAATTAACACTGCAGTAAAAAGAAAAAAAAACGACTGTTGTTTGTATAGCTAAATATCTGTAAGAGGTGTATCTGTTCAAAATGAATTATTTTTTATCTTTTTCCCATCCCCATGAAGCGCGCAGAAACGCGCCATCGTCCATCTATAGCGCTATATTTTCTGTTTGCCCTGCTCACGTCATCACACTTCTCATTTTGGGGGGGGCGCCTGAACACCATGTATCACTGATGGTTCATTGCCGTCTGTCAGAACTGTTAAAGTTTTTTATTGTTTCCTTCAACCAGAGTTGTGTTTTTGTTCTGTGACTTGCTAAGCTTCTGTCTCTGGTCAATGTTTTGTCAGAAATGACATGATTACGTAGTATATTAAACATCTATTATCTTGTATAGAACAGTGAAAAGAAAAGTCACAATCCACAAAGGCGCGTTTTATGGTCTGCGGCAATGGGAGAAATTTAATGAATACCATTTTTAAGCCAGGACCAGGCAGATTTGATTGAAATGCATAAATTGGTTCAGATACGAGAATAATAAGCTGTCTCTCAAACACCTTATAGATTGTATGGAGATAAAGACATCAATAGAGGACTATACTGCGTTTTAAGAAGTTCCATCCACAGAATAAAATGAAACCTTTTTTAATATTCTAAACCGTGCTGCATGTATAAGACCCCATGCTAAGTTTTTATTAAACACACAGGTAGTTGCAACTGTAAGTAACTTTCTCAATAATCAGAATCGCATTGTTTGAGGAATTTGTTCTGATGCAGGGTCAGACTCTTCACACAAGTAACTGAGTAAAAATAGGCATATGATTTAAAATAATAATGATAATATAAAATAAGAAAATACTCAATATCTTACCATTAAAATTACAATTTAATACAATGACAGTAATGCCAGCAATCATCTCCTCAGTTCTCTAATGTGAAGGAGGATAATCTGGAAGCTCTTGAATGAACAGATGAAAGATGCAAGTTACCCTTACCACACTTTTACTATACCTCTCTTCTCTTCCCCTCAAGCTGATTTAATCTCTCTTTCTTACAGTACGACAGGGTGACAGAGAGTATAGCCAATGTGAAATCCATTCAGCCTTCTGACCCACCCAGATGTCCATGTTGGAAAATGAATTCTGTCATGACAATTCTTTGGAAAGTAAGAGCAGCGGAATAGCAGCCATGCTGCCCACAGTCCCAATTAGGTCATACTTCTGAAGCTAAGCAGGTTTGGGTCTGGCTGGTACTTGGATGGGAGACCATCTAAAAAAAGCTGGGCTATCACAGGAGGAGGTGTTGGTGTGGTCAATGGGTTAGTCTGTCTTGTGGTCTGTGTAGATTCCAATGTCCTGCTCTAATAATTAGAACATAGTGCTGTCCTTCAGATGATGTGTAAGTTCCTGATTCTCTGAAGTTTAAAGGCTCCCTTGGCATGCTTTGAGAGAGTATGGGTGGTACTCTGATGTCCAGGCTAAAACTGCCCACTGTGGTCATTTCAAATCAGGCCTCCTAATCATCCCCTGTGTCTAACTGGTGAATTCTTCATCACCTCAGCTACTGTGGGGTGAGCTTACTTGTGCAGAATGGCTGCCATTGCATTATGCAGGTGGGTGATACACAGCAGTCATGGCTCTCCATTGCTCTGGGTGAATTTAAAAGCACTAAATAAATGTAACATTCATTCCATTGCACAGTGTAAGAAGATGCCTGCCCACCATAACATAATGAAGAAGATTGTTGATTTATTAGGGTGCTGTGCCTGTGATCAGAAGGTTGCTGGTTCAAATCCCGTGGTCAGCAAACTTCACTGTTGCATCTTTGAACAAGGCTCTTAACTCCCAGTTGCTCCAGGGATGATCTGACCCTTCTCCATTGTATAAAAGTATCTGTTAAATAAATGTAATGTAATGCTCTCTGGATCTGTGCCTGGCTTCTGCAGGTGGTGCCCTCCAAGGGGACAGAATGAGAGACTATTTTGCATGGGAATGTAGCCTTTAGCACTGCACCATAGAGCAAGCAGGCGGTCTGCCTACTGCTGGTCGAACCATTACGCAGCCGGCTAGATGCCACTGGCTTAGAAAGCCAATTTCCGTTTGTTTTGTGCCCCTAGAAGTACTAGTGCTCTCTGTAGTGCCAGCACAGGACAGCAACACAGTGAGGAGGCTTGCTGAGGCTCTGCTTTAACTAGCACGGCATGCATTTTAAGGTGGAAAGTCTTTCCTGAGCAGGTATGTAAGTATTCTGATAACTGATTTAACCATTACTTTCTAGCATAATTTATTCCTTGCATAGTACCACAAATCAGTTTAACATATTAATATTCCTCATAAACAAATATCTCCATGATATTAATTTTATCACAAGTTACATTGACATTTCTAGTGTAAACAATAGCAGTTGCTTTTTATAGAAGAGCAGTGCATCAGCAGTTGGATAATAATCGTTGAAGAGGAAATAGATCCAAAATCTGCATCTCATTTGCAAACCGATTTTTTTTTCTTTAGTGATATAGTAACATTTTTATTATGGCATATTATGGAATATCTATGTCAGCGGTGGGCAATCCTATCCAGACAGGGCCACTGTGTATGCAGGTCTTCGCTGCAACTCTAATTATATTACTAATTAGAAGACGGATTGGCTGAAGAGTCCTCACACCTGGGTTTGAACAGCTGACGTAAAGGTTATCCCAAAAACCTGCATACACACCGGCCCTTTGTGGATACGATTGGCCACCGGTGATCTATGTGGTTGGTGCCAGTTGCCAATGGAAGAAAGCGAACAAGTACAGCCTGATGAAGCAGTCGGGTGGTTATCTGGTGGTTGACAAGAGAACACCCTCTGATCACCCTCCTGGGCTCCCAGTATGTTCTTCTTGTATTTCATAGTTTTTAAAAGCGTGCGATTTCTTCATTTCCTCATTGTATATACACCACTATTATTTAATAGTTTAATGAGTCTCAGCTAGGATGCTTGAACATGTTCAAGCAAATTGACAGAGAATTCAGCAGCCGCTACGTCATACAATGTTTCACTGCAGTAAAAATTCAGCTCCTTCCAAATAAAGTGTAGCTAGTGTTACAATGTATAAAAATTAAATTCCAGTATGAAAATTGTTTTAATATAACTCACTATTCACTGTGAGCAATTACATGCCACGTTCTTAAAGAGCAACGAGACTATTTTTTCTGGCCTTCCTTTACATGACGTGTCGCTGCTTGGCAAGAGTACACTCTTTTTGTGAAAGATGACAAATAACAGCTGTCTAATAAAGGCATGTTAGGGAATACAAACTGTTTGAGCCGTAATGTGCCGTAAATTTTTTTCACCATGGCTTCTCAGTTGCTGATTGTTTGTTAATGGCTCTTGGTTGATAGGATATCAGTCCCTGTAAATATGATGTAGGACTCAGACCAGGCATGTGTTACATGACATGAAGTGGCTCATTACTCTGGGTTAAGGTGGTCTTGGTAATTTATTCTACCCAAGACTTAAGAGTTAATCATATTTAAAAATGACAACTTAATTGGTACTTTTTGCAGAAAACATGTCATTTTGCAGGAATAAAATTTCAACTGCTAATCCTGGTCATGGCTCGAGGATTACATTGCATTCGTTTACAATCCTACATTGCAAGCTCACATTCATCTATTCTTGTTGTGTGGTGTAACAGCCATATTTAACATTTAGAAAGTACAATTTATATTAACAGGACAAGCTATTAAAAAGTGTTGCCTATTGTACTGTGGCCCCTATTTCAGAGCATAGATATTGACAGAACTTCACATGGATTCAGAATCATTTTGGGTAGGAAAAAGTAGAACAGAGACGACACTTCATAGTCAGTGCAGCAGCGCCAGACAAAAATGTGTGAAGCTCACTTGAAAGGGATGGGTTTGGCATTTGGTTCAGTCACACTGCAGTCCACTGGGTGTGACATAAATAAAACGCTATCAGCAGTAAACGCTGGATTTGGCTAGTCAACAGTGTTCAAAACGGGCTGGATGGATTTTCATTAATGATAACAAAAAAAGGGGAGAAATAAAAGAAAATAGTGATTTGCACTGTAAAGCTATAAAATTCAAACAGCCAAAATTATATGAAGACAAACAGAACAGAGTTAGGGAATTAGTCGCCAAATGGGGGAGGGGAGGGGGGACTGCAGATGTGCCAGTGTGTGTTGAGTTAAACGGCCAAACGAATTTATGAAGCATCATGTTGAAACACTTGTTTTCTTCTCAGTTGAATTTAATAATACACATTGTCACATATGTGCATTGTGGTAGGTTATGTTATGCGTTTGTACCAGTATTAAAATAGGGAAGAAGTGAAAGATTTTAGAAAGTCTGTAAAGAAACACCAGTTCACAAAACCAAATTAAGAAATGTTGTTTTAAGATGTTTATTTTAAAAAAATCAAAGAATAGAAAACTTTACATAAAAATGTTCATCAGGAAAAAAAGTACACTTTACCAGTTACAATAACCAGAGGGTAGCTGGCAACTGCTGTTTTTGGTATATTGTGAGTGATGTACTATGATGCCAAGCCTCATATGCATTTCACTGCAATGTTTCACAGCAAAGCTGAATTAAAAGCCTGTATGAGATGGAAATTCAAGGATCACTTACTACTCTGGTTTAAATACGCTAATGTGAAACAGTACTTCAGTTTCTCTTTCTTTATCTGACTATTGCCAGATGTTTTAAATGTATGACTGATAGCCCAGTAAAAGCACTATTAAGAAGCACTCTACCATGGAATGTAAAAGAAAAAGGGGATAAGAGATAGTCAAAGTCATCACTACAGGCTGCATATGCAACTCCTCATGTGGTAGTAGTTTTGAGTGATGCTAAAAATGAGACTTTCACTTCATCGACGGTAACCAATCACTGACATCATTTTGTAATTGTAAATTTGAAATTCAGGTCAAGGTCATATTGGCTTTTAAACAAAGCAGTGGTTTTCGAGAGAAGGGAGGGGGCAATTTGCATAATATACCTGTAGGCACTGGCAACATAAGGAAAAAGCTAAATACTTTGTGCTATGTACCATAAGTAGGCAGCATGTTGCAATGCAGAAACAAAGTTTAACACAGACAATGCATACAAGTACTTGGTCATCACTCGCTTGAATGTGTTGCTCTTAACAGAACGAATACATACCATTATATAGATTCCTCAATGGAATCAAAATAATTCCTTTCTCCTTAATTCTGTTAATTGGGCACCCAAACAGCAAATGCTAAATGGGGCATCTTGCATAAATACAGATTACAAAATTCAACATACAATTACCTGACTCCCTTTTGTGAACTTTCCTTTAAAAAGGGGTGTTGGGTGCTTTGATTAGAAGGAAAATTAAAGGGAAAAAAAACCCTTATCTCTCTTTTCCAGGTCCCAGAAACCTAGAACAGCAGCACCTAGTGCCTCAGCAGATTAAAAAGAGCATGTCTGATGAAACCTAATAGCTTCCTGGAGAAAAAAAAATGTAAATGATCAACAATTGATCAAACTTTTGATAGGTTTCAGTCACACATATCCAGGAAGACAAAAGATTAGAACAAACGATGTCTGTGGGCTCTGACTAAAATCAGCAAACCTTGGCACACCACATCCAGTTTTAGTCCTTTACAAATAGCTCCATCTACTGAGGGAAAACAGACATTTTTAGGATGAAAATGACAGTTCCTTAAATGTACGTACAGTACCTTTTCATCCATGCTCCTAGTGTCATTATAAAGGGGAGTCTTTATGTAATACAATCAACACTCAAAATACACCGTACAGCTCGATTTAAAATACTTGCGGACACAATCTGGGAAAGGATTTGTAAACTTGACGAAAAAAAGAAAAATAAAAATATTGAAAAAAAATAACTTAAACCTCAATCCAAATTTAAATTAAATGAAAATTATTGCACAAATGAATGAAAGTTCTTTTGAGACATTGTGACATGTTTTACTTGCCACAATGACATGCTACTGTCCTTCAAAGAAAGAGGCAGTGTCAGAGGCATAAGTACCTCCAGGTAAAAGAACAATGGCTCCTATCAAAATTAGTGTTTTTAAACAGAGAAACTGCATCTCCCACAACTCAAAATGGATCAAAAAGGTACACATTGTGTCGCAGCTTATAGAACGAAAAATATAAATAAACAAAAAGAAAAAACAAAAATGGACATGTACAACAAAAATTACATTCAAAGAAGTCCTCACAAAATGAGAACTAAACAACGATTTTCAAAAAGTTTTTTTTGTTTGTTTTTTTTTTTTTTTTTTTTAACAGGTAACATGCAAGATATAGCTGCAGGGGAGCAGCAGGGCTACCTACATGCTGCAGCAGTAAATGCTGGTCTCGGTGCACATCCTGGTGCTGGGAAGAGCGGTTAGTGGACGCAGGGCGGGACCTCATCTGCTAAGGCTTACAGGTAGGCTCTCCCGCTTCCTCCGTCGCCACGTGTTACGGTTGTACTGAAAGTGAGCCCGGTTGCTGAGTGCAGGGCTGTGAACGGCGTCTGCACTGTGAAGTCCCTTAACTGGATACTTTGGCCCATTATGGATCTGGACGGGAACAAAAAGTAACAGCCAGTCTGCCTTCTGCCAATAAACTATGAGCTCATAAACGGTCATCACTGAAATGATACACATCTGTCAAAATGAACAATGCCACTGCTACACTCAGTAATCTTGCAAAAATGTCAGTTTAACATTCGCTAACAAATTGACCTAAAGCATGTGCTAGACACGCTTAACTCCTGACAGTTTAAATGAACATGAGTGCTAATTTTATTTGTGGCAGTAAGAGGATTAGATTACAGGCTTAAGGCTGGTTCATACTTCTCCGCACAAGCACAACACTGGTGTATCCACTCTGCGTATGCGTACACGGAAACGTTCAAAGTTCTCCGGTCAAACCACGTACTTTGCACATGCGCACAAATGTGTTGTATTTATATTTTTAATAATATTGATTCAGAGAGCCAGCTCACAGGGTTGCTAACTCTTGTCAGCTGGCTGGCGTCAAAAGCTTCCACGTTGGTATTTAAGGTGGATGTTAGAGAATCGATCGTGCGCAGTGTGTCCAGAAATGCACGTGCACCGCTGCGCGGACACAAATTTGGAGTGCGGCAGGTGTTTACGGAGTCACACAGTAACGTATAACTCGTCAAAAACGTTCTAGCGGACATGTCTCCTAGTACGTCTACAGAGTATGAACCAACCTTCATTCGTGTCCAAACTGACTCACAAGCAGCAAAAACGGTACAAAATGTCAACAAAAAACAGGGCAGACCAATTTTCTTGGTACTCCCTGCACGCGGAATCCTACCTTGTGGTGCAGGTGGGGACTTGGCAGAGGGCTGGGGGAGGCAAGGCGAGCACCAGGAGGGGGCAATTGTAGGACAGCATTCATAGGAAGTGCCCCTTCTATACAAACCTGTCCACCAGGCAGTGAATGGATGCTTAAGTTTCTAGGTATGGATACTCTGGACTGGGGGGGTTGGGGAAATGAGACAAAAACAAGAAGTGAGAACAATAACAAAGAGAAAAAGTAAGAGAGCAATAACCACAAGAAATAATAAATGACAGGACAAAATACCTGGGATCTGGAAGACATAATCAATGTCCCGGGAAGGTTTGACTTTCCATCCGGCATCGGTAGAGACGACGGCATGGTGGCCAGCGTGAGCGTGTGGATTGGAAATGGAGCAACGTTGGAGGCTGAACAAGGTGTCGAGTCGGAGTCCTATTAAACACAATGGGGATTAAATGGTCCGTTACCACCAAGTCGGAAGTCATTGTGCTTAAAGGGGTGAATAACAAGGTCAAAAACGTGTGGTTGAATAGTGCTTCTGCATACGACATACAACGTCACTCCCGGATAACGAGGACACGGAAGAGGTGGAGGACGCAGAGGAGTGTTGCTGGGGACTGGAGATGGACATGGGCGAGTCAGAGCTGTGCGGAGATGCCGAATCCCTCTGCTGCTCTACAGTGATGCTCAGGCTGCTGGGAACCATCTGCTCGCTCTCCTTCAGAACAGGGACTGCACGGGAATATTTAATAACGAATTAAGCGCGGCATTCTGCCTTGGGGAAACACTGCACAGACTGTAGTGCTGCATCTCTCAAAAATAATCCACATCAGCTTTCATTACATTACTACCTTTGTAGATAATTAACCTAACATGGTCATTAACACCTCAAAACACTCAGTCCAGAGAACACCTAAAGTCAAAATGATGCGGTTTGCAACTAAGTGAGATTAAGGGTGATGTATACAAACTGACCACCCTAACTCACCAGAGCTATCCAAATGCACATGGTTCTTGCCTCCCCACTTCTTAATGATCCACTCCCTGTAGTCAATTACTTCCTGGGTCACTTTGATGATGCGTCCCAAAGTACTGTGGAGACAGAGTGAAGCAGAAATTGTGGGGGCCATGTTATTGCAGTTAGTGTATTACGGAGTGGGCGTCATCTGTAGCTATGCAAGGTTGTGGGGGTCAGGGGAGACAGTTATGGAAAGTCCTGGTAACGGTGAGCATCTCCCCACCTGTCGCTGTCCTTGTTGGGGTACGAGTGAGCGAGGGGGGAGACGGCGTGGCTCAGCACAATATAGGCATAGTCAAAGACCTGCTTCACTTGCATGGCACCGTAGGAACTCCGGCCGACATCATTTCCTGAAAAAAAATAAACAAATACAGCTGAACGCGACATGGAAGACTACATTTTAAAGCCTGTTTTGTTGGAGACTTTATAAACTCAGGAAGAAGAATGAGCTGAAAAAGCCCTACAAGAACCCCATTGTCCACAGAGATAAATTACTTTTGTTTTTGGGGTGGGGAGCACATTCTATTCATTTGAGGGTAATAAATAAAGAAAAAAACTAATAAAAAAAGTACACCTGGATGTTATAACCAGATCAACAGCCCGAAAAGAACAAGCATACAAGCGAAAACCTTTCATACCTGGCAATAGAGGATCCTCAATGCACAACATCGAAGGCCTGTATCCATTAGTCATGGTTTTCATGATTTCTTCTTTGGCAATATAAGCACCTCCATTCTTTATCCGAATGGCGGTTTTCAAGTAGTTAAAATGCCTTCCATAGAATTCAAAGAACTCAATAAGCAAGATGCCGAGGTTAATGTTGGGGCTTCTGGCGTCGATGCGTGGGTGTAACTGTACGAATGAGGAAGGGCTAGAGTTTAACAAGGACAGTTTGTTCTATGGGCAACGATCAGAGTTATCTGTGATCAAAAGCATGCTGGTGTTGCTTGATTTTTTTTGGGGGCATTCAATTCAGTACATTCCAATTTACTGCCAGTACCAGGAAAGCTGTAGGTAATCAGTAAATATCTGAGGACCTTTACATTTAGAAAATGAAATAATATAATAGAACATGTTTCACGGCAGAGATGCAACCACAGGCTGTATTTTAAAATTTACAGAAATTGCAGGGCTACTGAAAAACCCCTCAATGTGTCACTAATTTTTAAACAAAATTAATAAAGGAAAGATAAAGAATTTCTGCCTTCCGTCATCAGTCTTTTGCTTTTAAGTCATGTATTGCAGCTACCAAAATCACTGCTGGATTGTGAGGTATTACTTGAACAGTAGCATATGCTAAATAAATGCAAATTTGTCACCTGTAAGAAGCTAATGACCATCAAAATGAGGCTGTAGGAGCTGATGCCCCCAGTGAAAACCTCATTCAGATCCCTCTGGAGTAGAAACTGCTTCAAGACTAAAATTAAATAAGGCAGCACAGCATATTTCTGAAAGACAGGAAACAAAGCATTGTTAGACATATACATACATAAATACCACACACACACGTCAAAATATAATTTGACAGGAAAGGACAAATTGCTGCCATCAACTGATAACCACAATTTTAAAAATACTTTACCGAATGATCCCCTTAAGTCTTCATATTCATATTCAAGAAGGATTATATTGTAATCCTAAGTATTACCAAATCCAGAATCTTAATACTCCATTTAATGCAATTTAAACTGCATTTTAGTGTTATAAGACTTATAACTGGTGTAAATATTACATCTGCATGACACATTTCAACAAAACAAACTGCACACACATGCAAAACAGACACATTCAGCACGGTCACTATTAAAACATATATACTGCAGTTTTCAGCAGTGGCCTGTGTAGAGTAAGCTGTGTAAACTGTCAGCACATTTCATATCTCGCTATCTATGCTTTTAAAAGCAAAATTCCAAGAGACCCTGCTTCCTTTGCGGGGTTTGAAAGCTCAGTTTACCAGTAGAAGTACTGCAGCCAAGCTGATGAGAGCAAGAGTGTTAACTACACACCAGAAAATGGATTCATCATTTGTGTAGAAGAAACAGATCACAAGTAAAAGGCCAAAACAAAAGTGTTGCAGCTATATTATTGCTTGTATTAAAAATTCCCCATGAATGAAGTATAATGATTGTAAAACCAAAAAAGTTGGGACGCTGTGTAAAACGTAAATAAGCAACAGAATACAATAGTTTATAAAACATATCAACCCATTTTCTATTTGAATTTGAAGCCAGCAACATGTTTAAAAAAAAAGTTGGGACAGGGGCATGTTCACCACGGTATTGCATCACCTCTTTTAACAAGACTCAGAGAAGTCAGCAGCATTTCTGGATCATGTTTAGATATGGTTTCTTCTTTGCATGGTAGAGTCTCATCCTGCATTTATGGATAAAGCAATGAACTGTGTTCACAGACAGTAGTTTTCAGGAGTGTTCCTGAACGCATGCAGTAATCTGCACTATAGAATTGAGTCTGTTTTTAATGTGGCGCTGCCTGAGGACCCAAAGATCACAGCTATTCAATATGGGTTTTCGGTCTTGTCCCTTGCACACAGAGATTTCTCTAAATTGTGTTTTGTTTTAGCATTACACAACTTTTCTGGTCTTTTGTTGATCCAGTCCCAACATTTTTGAAACATGTTGCTGGTATGAAATTCAACTTGAGCATATACTTGTCATAAAACAATAAAATTTCTCAGTTTCAACATTTGATACGTTGTTTGTGTTCTATTTTCAATTAAATATGGTTTTACATTATTTGCAAATCACTGCATTCTGTTTTTACTTTTTACACCAAATCCCAACTTTTTTGGAAACAGATGTAATTTGGCTTCCGTGCGACTACGCAACACCTGTTGAACGCAGACCTTAACAGTCCACACCATAAACCAAAAAACACCGAATTCCCCAGTTAGCGATATTACCTTAACATAATCTTTGATAAATCGAGCGGCTTTTACTCCAGTCTCCACATTAAAACTAATATCCACTTTGACTTCAGTCTCCTGATCCGTTAATTTTATGATAGGAACCTGAAAGACAAGACAACATGTTTAATTCAAGGTTTCTTTTTGCAATGTGCACCAATTCCATTTTTAGAATGGCAATACACTAAAAAAAATAATAAAGCACTGTACTCTACAAAAAAAAACTATTCTACCATGCTCGACAATCCACAAACCAAAGTGAACAAATACCACTATAAGTGTGGCCCAAGCAAGTGGGTGGGAAATGCAGGGTGACTGCAACTCACCGTGGCTTTGTCCAGCACTTTAATGGAGTGAGGCTCTGCAACACTGTGCCTCCTCAGGGCCTGTTCCAGCTGCTGTAAGGGGGGGCGCTCCCATTTCCCAAAGACCACCAGGTCAATATCACTGGAATAAGGACAACAAAACTGTCCATTACCACTGCATTTAAAAATGTTGTATCATACAGAACCAAAATCACCCTTTGGACCAAGTCAGGCAAGTTTCCGAGTGTTACCTGGTCGGAAGATAAAGTCCGGTACTGAAGCTGCCGAAAATCTGGACCTGGAAAATAAAAATAAAAGGCTAATGTTGTCTATGGACCAACGGATTCATTGTATTTCTGTAATGCAAGTCCCACCTAACGAGGTAGCCTAATATAGTTTAATATAAAAGGTCAGTGCATACTAGGGCAGGGTGATGTATCTTTAAAAATGATCACAATAAAATTTCATTTCAGTCAATATCAATTAGTTATTGATCATTTTTAAAAGACCGATTTCTAATAAAGACCAGGAGAAAAAAAGGCTGAATTGAACCACTTTATCAAGGCACACAGTTACTAATGTTAACACAGTAATGAAAAACACACACAAAAATCTACACAAATAAGGATAAAAGGAATGATCTCACCCTGATACACAGTAAACAAAAAAATGCAAGTAAAATCGACTTTGAGGTAAACTGACCTACTAAGATGAATAAACAAGCACAAAAGAAACTCTTGACCTTAGCAAACAAAATTGTTACAAAACACAATTTACAGATATTTGTTTAAGAATGGGTTGTTCTGAGGAGCTCAGTGAATTCAAGCATGGTACTGTCATAGGATGCCACCTTTGCAATATCAGTTTGTGAAATTTCTTCCCTGCCAGATATTCTGCAGTCAACTGTAAGTGGTATTATTGCAAAGTGTAAGCATTTAGGAATAACAGAAACGCAGCCACAAAGTGGCAGACCACAAAGTAACAGAGCTGGGTAGCCAAGTGCTGAGGCGCATGGTGTAAAAGTCGCCAATGCTCTGTAGACTCAGTAACTGCAGAGTTCCAGATTTCCTCTGGCTTTAACTCCAGCACATAAACTGCATGCCGGGAGCTTCATGGAATGGGCTTCCATGGCTGAGCAGCTGAATGCAAGCCTTCCATCACTAAGAGCAATGGATAGCATTGGAGGTCCATAAAGGCATGCTAGGGTGAATATGGTCTGGAAGAATTTGGCTGGCATACACAAAGCCCTGACCTCAACACCATCAGAAACTATTGGGATGAGCCAGACTGGAGATTGCGTGCCAGGCCTTCACATCCAACATCAGTGTCTGACGTCACAAATGCTCTTCTGGATGAATGGGACGCTGTGTATCATCTTGCACTCTTGTTCTGCAGTATGCTCATTGTCTGCACTTTACCTACCTTGCCACTGTATGCATCAGAATTCCTACCAGGGATGATGATGATGATTTATAAAAAAAAAAACAACAAAATCATCTTATCTTACTCTAGTTGTACTTTTTCTACTTACATCTGCTGAGGGCCATAGGTCCTTGATGACCGTCTCTATCCTGTTGACCACTTCCTTCCGCATGGCCGCTTCCTCTGGGCAAGCAGTCATGAATTCATAGAAATCCACTATTTCCTCATGAAGCCTGGCAAAAGAAGGAAAGACCAGTTATGCAACTGTCAGCTGGAAGGAAAAAAAAACTAACAAGTATTTTAACAACAACAAAAAAAAAGTGCCGGATATGACCATTTTATACATAAGTGCATTCTAATATTATCCTACAAAACCTTAAAGGACTGAGACAGCAAGCTGTCCACTAGATGGCAACCAAAGCCAAAACACATGAAGGGACAAGAAGGCAGCACACTATTTCTCTGGCAGACACTGATTATCTTTTTAGAGTATCTTAACTTACACGTTGCATTTTACACTTTTTCCTGTACACAGATAACCATGACCTACACATTTAGATCAATATTCTTCCTAAGGTGTTAAAAGAAAAAAGCGGAACTGCATGTATATTCATCCATCAGACTTCACACGAGTGTTTATCTAGTGCTACACAGAGGTAAAGTACTTTATAGAATATATGGTGTGACTGACAATAACGGACTTTTTCCCCCACATAGGAGACTTGACCTTCAGGTCACCCAGACAACTCAGGTTTTTAATTACTTAAAAAATGTGACATAACAGAATACAAAGTTATTCAATGAATGGCAGCATGGTGGCAGTGTGCAGTACTGTACTCGCACCTGACAATGCCAGGGTTATGGCTTTGAACTAGTGTGTGTGTGTGGAGTAAGAATGTTCTCCGTGCTTGCTGTGAAGGTCTGCTCAGGTCGCTCGGGATTCCACCCGCAGTTAGACCAATGGGATATCTGAATGCCCATAGTGACATATTTTGAGCGTGAATTCTTCATCTAATGACAGTTTTCAATTTTTGGTTAAATAGCATGGATTTCTGACAATTTTTCCTTTGCAGAATAATACATCCAGTCCTTAATTGTTATCCCTTATGAAGGCACCGTATTTGAGCTTCTGAAATAGATGATTTCTTGGAAACGAGTGTGCTATACCAGCAAAAAGTCAACAAGTTCACAGTTTGACACAATGGACTGGGTGAGTTGTGATTGAAGCATTGATTACTTAGTCCCTGAATACATTAGAACAGGGGTGTCAAACCGCAGTCCTGGGGGGCCGGAGCCCTGTGTAGATTAGTTCTTTCCCTGTTCCACCACAAATGATTGAGCTCAAGAGTGACGTGGTAATTAGCACAAGGAGTTGAATCAGGTGTGTTAAATGAAGGGAAACCCAAAAATGTGCAGGGCTCCGGCCCTCCAGGACCAGAGTTTGACACCCGTACATTAGAAGAAACCACTTAATTTGAACTCATAACCCATAAGAAGACAGAAATGTAATATTCTTCTATCAATGATAGCAAGTCTAGAAATTCAAAATATGCCATACAAACTGTAAATAAATTGAACCGGAATATCAAGAAACAGAAATTCAGTGTATGATATAGCTGTACTGGTATATTTATGCAGTTATTTAAGTACTTTAAATTAAAAAGTTCAGACACACATGCAGGCAGGCAGAACTGGATCTGCTACTCTACGCCAAATGAACAGGCTACTAGAAAGCTTCAAACAAAACTTAATAGTACAAAATAACTAAATTTTACACATCTGTTTTTCTCTACAGACCATATTATATCAGCATGCTCTAAGAATATTTGTTCGTATGAGATTTGCTAAATTTAATCATATTCACCAGTACAAACAGGACAGAATATGAGGAACTGTAATCAAACATAAAGAAAACGTTATGCCAGAGACTACCAGCAAGTTTATCATATATCATTAAACATTTGTAACAGTATTTAAGCTAAGTATGTAATCGTTTCTACATTTCACTGTTAAAAAATGGTAAGGATTTTATCACAATTACTTCTCAGAAATTAATTGCTAATAGATATGCATGGACTTCAAACAGCTCCAAGTTAAACACTATTTGCAATCTAGAAAGTGTAAATGCGCAGTATTAGAAAACACAAGATAAAGGACTCAAGACCGTTGTGCAATTCTTAAAATAATTTAAAAACTGGTCTTATTCCAGATATTTCACAGTGACTTAGACTACTTAAAAAAAGAAAATTTCATTACACTTTTACAGGACATGAGTCACTAGGATGTTTTTAGCAATACCACAAGAGTTATTTTCGATGTCTCACCAGGCATATTGAAGTAATGATTTTTATGATAGTGAAAGTTAGTGGTTTCACCTTCATAAGGCGTGAACGCCGTGGGGCGTGTGAAATCTCTGCGTTACACAAATAGTTTCAGCTCCACCTCAATGCTCCGAGTACAACTGCAAAGTCCATAACTAGACATAATTATTAAAGATTTTCCTTCAGAAGAGAAACACTTGGCCCTAGCCGGGTGCTTTAATTTTATAGAAGTGGTTTAAGTCGTTCCAGTTTTCTCGCGAACTAAGCGGTTCTTGTGAATTTTGCATGCCGGGAGGGTGTTTGTTTATGCAGGCACTTCCCCGAGTCCGTTCGGAACCCCCACACAGATGAAGAAGAGGGGAGCGACGCGTGCACCAAACCCGAAAATATATTTATACACACTAATGTACTTATAACCCAGTTAGACCAACTCGGATGCAACCAGGCGCAGTTTCACACCCCCTCCCCCTCCCACACACCCCGGCTGTATCGGCTAGCGGCGACCCCCGGGACTCGGTATGCCCCATTCTCCGGTCCCCAGTGCCTCATAAACATCCATTAACGGTCACAAACACCAAACAGCTTGGTCTCTCCGCCAAGAAGGGAAGAGAACCGGGAGCCCAGCCTAGGGGAGCCGTGTCCCCCTCTCGGAAAGCGAAGGGCGTAGCGCCCGTCGACGAGGCTGTAGACAGGCGTTACTGAACGGCTCGTCGTCAAAGACATTCAGACTTATTAAGACAAACAAAATAATAATAGGTGATGCCTTACCCATTGATGACCGGGCTGTACTTCTTGGTCTTCCAGGGCGTCCCAGAGTAGGCGCCGCTCCCGTCGGGCGCCCCGGACAGGAGGTAGTTGATCCCGTACGTGCTCGCCTTGTTGTCGCTTTTCCTCCGGCCGGGATGGTGCTGGTGGCCGTGGCCGGGCAGCACGAGGGCGGCGGCCGCCGCGTGGCGCTGGCGCTCCCGCTGGCAGTCGGGCGGGTGCCCGTGTCCGTGCGCGTGGCGCCTCGAGCCGGACGGGCTGTCAGCGCAGCCGAACAGCGGCTCCGAGCCGCCGTAGCCTCTCGTCTTGCAGGCGCCGTTAGTCCTTACAGAGGAGCCCGTCGACGGGCTCTCGGTTCCCGATTCCACCGAGGAGGAGGACGACGACGACGATACTGAGCCGGTTTTGTGCAGCGCCTTCCCCTCTCCCAAGTCCACCATTAACCCGTCGCCACCGTCGCACGACAAGGGCGCGGGGGAGGTGTGGGAGCCCCGGTTTGACAAGCAGAAGGGGGGGATCGAGCTGTTGTTGACATAGCCGCGGTGGACGCCGCTCTTGCCGGCTGCCGTGCCGGGGTCCAGCGCTGGCAGGTTGACGCAGAGGTGCTGCGTGTTCAGCAGATGAGCGGAGCCGGACCGGATCTCTTGAGAGGTCCTCCACACCTGCATCCATAAGGCATTAGCGGGTCCTTTCTGCTCGGGCTGAATCCAAGCCACCCTCGGATCCATTCAACTTCTTATTCTCCTTGCAAAACCAGTTTCAGTGAATCCCTTTATAAATTAAAGCTGCTCTTAACAATTCGCAAGTAAGCCACGTTTTCTTAAAAAATAATAATAATTAAGCAAATGTTACGACCTAAAATGGATTATGCACCGCTAATCCTAAATAGCTAGCAACTAGCTAGCTACTATAAAGTGTTCAACGCCAGGGCAACCCAATATGGCGCATTCCCTTGAACCCGAAGACATGTGCGCATGTCTGTCGAATTTTTAAACTGTCGCCCCCATCCCACCCCAGTTAGGAAGCGTGGCTTCCCCAGCTTCCCTGGCCGGTCACTAAATATTCAAGTTGGATTTTTTCCAAATCTGTTCATTATGAACCATTGAGAAAGAAAAAAATGCAACCCAAAATAAATTTGTTTTTATTACAAAGACGGTGGTGAGAATAATGCATCATAAAAATCAGATTTTTATTGCAAGCATGCACTGTACAAAAATGCATCTAAAACCGCATTATTCTAAAAATGCATCAGTACTGCTTCTGACTATGTAGAGAGGTCAAGTGTTAAAAGTGTGTATATAATGTCGTACATAGTTGCAAATTGTCTTGAATTGTCTTTGGCTGACTAATGATTGTCTACTGTAATCCCATAAATACAGCTGTCCGAGCAGCAGGGTGGCTGATCCTCTGCCTATAGGCTGGCTGTCTGCATTCGCAGTTTGGGTTCATGTGACTCTGCTTTTGTGTGGGTTTCACCAGAGCTTTCTGGCTGGTTCCCACAAACCAAGGGCCCACTTTTGATGGCATAGTCCCCCCCCCCCCGTTGTGTACGAGATTCTGGCATCGTGTGCAATGCTTCACTCATTTAACTTTTTATGATGACCTTCCGGTTATTATGGGATGCATATGATTATCGTCACTCGTAACACTTCCTATCTATCCACCGCCTAATTATACTACCGTTGGTAACTATTAACGGAAAAGACCACACCTTTCACGATTCATTTTCGCGTAGGATTACGTAGAAAGTGCTTCGGCAGAAGTAATGATTAAAAAAATCCTATAATAATAGGTTTTGAAAAGAGAGCTTCATCCACGTGATTTATTGTTGAGTTTTAAAGCTCTATTAAATGATTTATCAGTGTAAAAAAATACTCGTGTTAAGCAGTTTAAGGAATGAAACTTTTTGTAAAATAGTTTACCCACTAGAGGGCAGAATTGAATTGTAACTCTGCATGGAGCGTATTCCTGACTACTCATTGATTGTGTGTGTGTGTGTGTGTGTATAGACACACACACACACACACACACATATTCAGACAATCAGATTTTTCTACATATTTTAACAATGCATCAGCCAGAAACTTGGTTTTCATTATTTATGTTTAAGATGATTTTAAATGCTTGTGTAAGGTATGCATATCACCTACCTTGCAGCTGCATACACTGTATTTATCCCCTTTCTCGCCCACCATGTCCATCAAGACACATCATGACACCTGGAACCAATAAAGTTAATTTTATCTGTAATCTTAAAACTGCTGTTAATAATTAAGAAAATGTGCTTGTCTTGGAATCTTTTTGGAAGCACAAATTTTCACACTAAGTTCATTTTGAAAAGTACGTTTTTGAAAAATAAATGGCTCAGTTGTAGTACAAAGGTAAAATAGTCACAGGTTACAGTTAAAATGCTGGTGTTGGGTGGGGGGGGGGGGGAATCATGTGATCTCAGCTATTGCTGATTATTTCATTCACCTGCCCTCTTTCCTAGGATGGATCTAACTTGATGTGCTTTGATTTTGCCTTCTGTATTCAGCCGTGCATTTGGAGAAGGGCCTGTCTAGATTGTTCCTACATCATCTGACTGGGGCTACTCTTCACTCTTTTATTTTCCATATTTACTTGCTATTTAAGTTCTGCCTTGACTCAGTCCGTATTATCCCTAAAAAGCTGAGTCCTTTGTGTAGTATTCCCAGTGTTACATGGGTTTGTTCGTCATCTACTTCAAATTCATTCTCACATAAGGCTCAAGCTATAATGATTCATTGTACAGGACATAAAACAATAGTGTGTCAACTGTAAAGGAAAACACAAAAGGAAACCTAATCCAAAATTCAAGCATGACCCCACACTATAGGTACTGCCCTCTTGTACCTCAAATCTGATCCTTGACATCTGGTCCTACTTATATCCCTAATGGCCTAGTTGATGTCACTTGAGTAAGCTGGACTTCATGAATTCAGTTGCCCATTGGGACAGAGCTGGAAATCAGTTGCCATAGGAACAGGAGCTCTTGCTGGCTCACATAATACGAACAGCAAAAGATGTAAGTGGTAATCTCATACAATGCTTACGTTAAGCAGCTATGCACCTTAATACACTCATTGTTATTCAAGTGTTTGCATTTGAAACACCAATTTTTAAGACCCTTCTTCACTATATAACTTCACTAATATTCCCGCTACACAGATAATTTGCAGCTGCTTTTTCTGTTGTTTATTCTGAATCTAGGCCCAACCTGATTTCATTCTACTGTTTATAAAAGTTGATGGCAAATCCGGACCAAACAATTGTCATTTCTTGACCTCGGAATCTCTACTGCGCATGCAGCAAGGCCATATGCTCTGCCAAAACAACCAAGTGCTGCACATTCTCTCACTGATTTTGTGGCTTTTCTGTCCCTGTGGTTTGAGAGCAGCAAGGTGATATTAATGCTTCTCTCTTCCAGTTCCATTGCTGTGAAAGATTCCCACATTTGGAAATCACATGACATCTGTAATAATCTTTCATGGTGGATGGTAATACACATGCGATAAATTTTTTTATACCATATTCCCATTTGTAGTATTTATGGATACTTTATTTGCCTTTTGTACAATTATGAGTACAGGTACATAGGATTTCTTTGGTTTTCACATATTTCATCTTGCTCTCCATGAGGTACATAATAACACACAAATATATAGGCAAGACCAAGTTTTGGGGTAAAAGCCCAGGGTCAGCCAACCTCCAGCACCCTTGGAGAAGTTAGGGTTAAGCATCATGTTCAAAGGTGAAATGATTACTCTATTGGTCATAGAATTCAAACCCACGTCCTTCCAAACTCAGGCATAGACCTCAAACTGACTCAGCTACACACCACTGTAAAATGAAGCTTTTGATGATCACAGAAGCATCTGTTCAAGACAACAGCGTTCAGATAATTCATCAGTATTCATCAGTCAAGTGTTTTTATTGAACCAGACATATCTTCTGTTGGCTTTGCAGATGCCTGCTGATGTTGCTTAGTAACAGGACAATCCTTATTCTCTCCATCTTCATTACGAACCCTATATACGCAAAGTGGCAGGTTGACTGGGTACTTCTGCTTTCTAGTGCAAACTGTCTTCCCCTCCAGACTGTGAATCACATGGCTGCAACGGAATATGTACAGCAGACCGACAGGGTCAGGATGTTCACTCACTGCAGAAATGCTAGGACATGTGACGTAAGTCATTTTAAATGTGGTGTCATTGTAGGTGCCAGCATCTCAGAAACAGCCAGTGTCTAGAGTTTACAGGGAATGATGAACAAAATGATATGAACAAAAATCATCCAGTCAGTGGCTTTTCTTTGTGCCAAAACGCCAGGTTCATGAGGAAGGTCAAGGGAAACTGGGCATATTCGTTAAAGCAAACAGGAGGGATACAATTGCAAAAATAACAGCTCAGTACAATAGTGGTGTCCAGAAAAGCTTCTGCAAACACACAGCTTATCAACCATTGAATTGTTTCTGGAGATAAAAGGGAGATCTACTTGTTAATATTATGGGGAACCAAATAAAGTGGGCACTGATTATATGCTTCCTTAGTTTTTGACTCATTGATAGGCTTTGACTTACAGAGATAATAAGCCGAGAAAGAAGCTTTCAGTGCTAATGATATATGGATTAATTGTTAAAGGGAAGAAATATGAGTGGAAGCTGGAAGAGGAATGATCTGAAAATGTTTGTGTGTTCAGTTTTTTTCTTCTTCCGAAATTCAAGATTTTTTCTTGAACAGTGCAAATGGGTTCTCTATATGGACATCGCCTAATTCATATCTAATGTTCCCGAGTAACAGAATGTAAATGGGAAATCTCCTGGAGGGCCTGGTAATAATGAAAATCGCAACTTTTGTTGCCCATTATACCAAATTATAAGTTTTAATTCAGTGAACCTCATCAATCCATCATCAAACTGCAAATCCTGCTCAAGGTCACAAGGACCTTATCCCAGGAAGCACAGGGCACAGGGCTGGCATGCCAAGCTATTGTACGTTATGGGAGATAACAATTAGCCTAGCCACATTTCATCAGCTTTAGGCGAAAACCCACATACAGAGAACACAGGGAGAGCGAGCAAACTTGGCAAATTCACATATTCATTAGTCTAACTGTGGGCAGACACCTGAGCACCCTGAGAGAAATTTCACAGCAAGCAGGGAGAACATGCTTACTTCACACATGCAGTGGGGATGACATTCAAACCCCCAGCTCTCGAGGCGTGAGGCAGCAGCACTACCCGCTGAGCGACCATGCCACCCCCAAAGAAACAGTGTCATCTTAAACAGCCCACAACCTATTTACTAAGTCTGCCCTGCAGATGGAGAATTTAAAGTTATAGAATCTGATGATGTCACCACACCTTTGTCACCCTAATTCTTTTATGCATTTAAATTATTCCTGTGTAAAACCATTATTATTTTCAAAATCCATAGCTCCATTCCAACACTAGCATGCAAGGTGTTGACAAAATGGTCATGACGTGGTGAGCCCTCGATTTAGGCTAATACACGTATTCTAAATGCTAAATACCGTTAGCTAAATATTCAGCCCCTGTGACAGTCATGATGTAATCCTCCTTCTGTGAAATGTACGCATTTTGCAAATGCACATTCAGCCTTGGCAGCCTTCAGCACCTAGAGCGTCTGGTGGAGTTTGTACAGAGTTGTGAGACTCTTGCTTTAAATTTCCTTCACTGTGATCAACCCTCCCGGGTCTCTTAAATCCAGAAAAGCTGCCCGGCAACAAAATTACCAGGAGAAAAGCAAGGAAGCACAATAAGGAAATATCAAAGAGCTAATAGATGGTAACTGCAAAACAGCATTATGGATCTCTTTCAGTGCGTTCTCCTGAAGTGCAAAAATGAGGCTTGATGAAATTATGACTCGAATTGGCCCACAGTGTGAGTGTTTGCCCTGCAATGGATTGGTATCCCAGCCAGGGCTCAAGACCCACCATAACCACGAAAAGGATAAGTGGCCACGGAGAATGGAGACATGGATAGATCACTTCCAATTCTGAAAGAACAAGATAAGAAGCTCTGTCCAAAAGCACAGGGTAGCCTCTGTAAACACCTTGAAATAGGGCATGTAAGCATATTAGTCATTTTAAGATTCATTTAACAGGTTATAAATATCAAATTTAAAAAAATGATTAAAAATACCCAGCAGTGAGCTGCAAATGGTTGCATAAGCTTTATTACCAGTTTAAAAGCCTTGCAAATGTGACATAAAATCCGGAGCTAAAAATACAGCGACCAGTTGGCTGTAGCACTGCTGACGGCCACGAGTTGAACGAGCACAGCAGCTAAGGCTCTTCAAGACAGTTTTTCCACACGTTTTTCTGCTCTACATTTAAATTTCTATGCTTGCTGGTGACAGTGAGACAATGGCACAATGACACCAAGTGACAGATATTAAGAAATCAGTTTGTTCCACAACTACAATCTGCCAGCAGGTATAATAAGATCACTTCTTACAGATGGGCAAAAGCAAGACATGTAGAAATGCAGAAAGAGAACAGAATTTACTTTTGAGAATTTCCCACAAACCACCTACTAATATTATAGTTTGACCACCTACAACAAATAAACACGTCTGCTTTATTACTGATGTGTATCACCAAGTCACACAAGTATAAAATATCCTATGTGAATAATATCTGTTCAAACTGAGGACTTCTCTTACAGTATGTGATTTACAATGTCCGTAACATGAGCAAAACCAGTGTACACTGCAGTTCAGTGCCTCAAACTGGACTTCAATATGCTTCAAACTGATTTGACTAGTGAAAATGTTTAAAATGACATAAGTCCTATTATTATGTTCAAGGTTACAACTATTCACCCCGTCAAGAAAAATCCATTTTTGCATAATAATCCAATACCGGAACAAACGGTAGACATTTTCCACCTCAATAGATTTTTAACCATATGAAAATACTCTACAATATGTTCTGTAAGCATACATAAAGTCTCTTTTTACACTGTGCAATAATCAATCATCTCAATAATACAGTACAATCCCAAGGTAATGAAACAATGATGCACAATCTGTACAAGTTCTTCAAGGGGTTTAATCTTAACTATAGTTTAGCATGAGATGAAATAGCTTAATTTAATAATAATTATGTTACAACAGTCTGGTGGGAATTTGGTCATGAGTAAGAAAGAGCTGCACATAAATTTCTCAAAGTTAAAAGGATCCATTCAAAATAAACCAGAACTGAACAAACAATGAGCTGTGACATACTGATCACCTACTAAATATGAGTAAGATTCAAATGAGAAGAGTACGAATGGAGAGATGCATTTAAAGCGATTCGTGGACACACAGAGTATAAAAAAAGGCCGGGCTGTGAAGACAGACACAGAAATAATGAGGGTACTGATTCACCGTCACTGATTATCCCTTTTTAAAGGGAAAAAAAAACTAAACTGTGGTTAAATTAGATAATGTATAACAAACATACTGTGCTTCATAGCAGCAAGACATCAGAATCCCAAGAGAAAAACAAATCTGTGACCGAGACGAGGAAAGAGCGGGCTTTCCGTCCACAGGTAGTGGCGAGAGGCCGCGCGGCAGCCTAGCCGTCGGACACCGGCGGTGATACCCAGCCGTATTTCTCGTGGGTTTTCACCAGGCTTCTGAAAGTCGCCTCAGCTTCTTTGCGGCTGAAGGCCTTCTTTGACTTCCCAGTTTTTCTGCAGATTCGCCCCTGTGGATGTTGGGAGAAAGACCTTCAGTAAAACGCAGCTAATAATAACAACCCGCAACGTTCAGTTTTGTGGCCTATAAATGTAATAAACCAGAAGTACATCATGTATTCCTAAATTTCTTTGACAAAATTAGACATGATTGCTAAATAATAAACTTTAAAATAGACTTTTTGTCCTGTGCCTCCCGAAATTATCTGCAGGCTTTCTGTGACCTTGTCTTTGATAGGCGATTATAGTAAACGGGTGGATGGATTTAATCAATTAACCGTACAGAATTCAGAACAATTTTCAAATAGGTATTTCAAATACCACACTTTCTATTTCCACTGCAGAATACCTAAATAACAAAAATGAATGATTATGTGCAAAAGTGTAATCATATAGCTGTACCTCCCAATACTCCAGGTACTAGGCCTATTATTTAAAACAATCAGTAAGTCAAACGGGTCTCATTGTCATACCATCAATATAAAGGTATATAATGGCATGAAATAATTGTCCCTCAGTCCCATGGTGTGACATGCAGACAGCAAGTGACAAAGGAAGGGTTTTCACGTTACATAAAGTACAAAACATGGGATAGATTGGGTGCTGGGTACAAATCACCATAAAATAAGACACAAGCCATCATTAAATAAGAAGCTGGCTAAGCACTTAAAATCTGAAATCCATATTTATTTTAGATTATAAGGATGACCAACTCTTTTTAGCTTGTATCTGCTATCAGAATGTAACTATAAATGTTACCTAAAAACATGTGCAACAACTATCTTTCCTCAGACAACCACATGCAGAATCACATATCATGGACAAGTCAGAAATTCCAGATGACCGAACTGTATGTTTTTGAACTATGAGAGGAACCCAGGAGAAAACCCATGAAACACAAGAAAAAGAGGGGAAATTCAAACTGCCTAACCACAGACCCAAAACTGCTGAAAGTGGCGATGCCTCCCCCCCCTTCCCCCCCGTAAATACATGGCCACCCCAGTTGACATCCCTCAACAAATAATAAAATTCAAAAATACAATCATAGTCTAATCTGATCACCCCACTGTAGGGCAAAGCCCCTGCCTACCACAGGCAAGAGTGCTACTTACAACCCAACTTTTGTTAAAATTGTGTTTAATATACACTCACCTAAAGGATTATTAGGAACACCATACTAATACAGTGTTTGACCCCCTTTTGCCTTCAGAACTGCCTTAATTCTACGTGGCATTGATTCAACAAGGTGCTGGAAGCATTCTTTAGAAATGTTGGCCCATATTGATAGGATAGCATCTTGCAGTTGATGGAGATTTGTGGGATGCACATCCAGGGCACGAAGCTCCCGTTCCACCACATCCCAAAGATGCTCTATTGGGTTGAGATCTGGTGACTGTGGGGGCCATTTTAGTACAGTGAACTCATTGTCATGTTCAAGAAACCAATTTGAAATGATTCGAGCTTTGTGACATGGTGCATTATCCTGCTGGAAGTAGCCATCAGAGGATGGGTACATGGTGGTCATAAAGGGATGGACATGGTCAGAAACAATGCTCAGGTAGGCCGTGGCATTTAAACGATGCCCAATTGGCAGTAAGGGGCCTAAAGTGTGCCAAGAAAACATCCCCCACACCATTACACCACCACCACCAGCATGCACATTGGTAACAAGACATGATGGATCCATGTTCTCATTCTGTTTACGCCAAATTCTACCATTTGAATGTCTCAACAGAAATCGAGACTCATCAGACCAGGCTACATTTTTCCAGTCTTCACCTGTCCAATTTTGGTGAGCTCGTGCAAATTATAGCCTCTTTTTCCTATTTGTAGTGGAGATGAGTAGTACCCGGTGGGGTCTTCTGCTGTTGTAGCCCATCCGCCTCAAGGTTGTGCGTGTTGTGGCTTCACAAATGCTTTGCTGCATACCTCGGTTGTAACAAGTGGTTATTTCAGTCAAAGTTGCTCTTCTATCAGCTTCTATCGGCCCATTCTCCTCTGACCTCTAGCATCAACAAGGCATTTTCACCCACAGGACTGCTGCATACTGGATGTTTTTCCCTTTGCACACCATTCTTTGTAAACCCTAGAAATGGTTGTGCGTGAAAATCCCAGTAACTGAGCAGATTGTGAAATACTCAGACCGGCCCGTCTGGCACCAACAACCATGCCACGCTCAAAATTGCTTAAATCACCTTTCTTTCCCATTCTGACATTCAGTTTGGAGTTCAGGAGATTGTCTTGACCAGGACCACACCCCTAAATGCATTGAAGCAACTGCCATGTGATTGGTTGATTAGATAATTGCATTAATGAGAAATTGAACAGGTGTTCCTAATAATCCTTTAGGTGAGTGTATTTTATTAGAGAATTTATCTTAATCACATAGTGTTACTCTAAAGCTTAATCAAATTAGATGCTGTTGGAACAGCAACGTATTCCCTGGATGGACTCACCACTCCCCCACCCCCCCCCCCCCCATCTTTATCATCCCATCCCCCATCCCTACTCTTTCCACACCCCTGAACCTCTACAACCTCTAGCCTTCATATACACTCTACCCACCTCTCCAAATATCTTTATTATAAACCCAACTTTGTGTAATCTGGTTCTCAAAATGTCTCAAAATGAAATAAGCTCCAGATTGTCACCTATATAATGTTTCTGGAAAGTTTGAAAAAGATCCATCACATACTTTTAGAGTTACTGTGTTCACAAGACCAAGTGTCTTCTGCATCCACCCTCTCCTTCTTTTGCTGCCACCTAGCATTGCTTCAATTTTGGTGTGATGTGTTTCATAATGAAATAAGTTCCAGACATGTGAAGCTTGAAAAATATTGGACAAATGCTTTTTGAATTATTGTGCTAACAAGATGTGGCTACCCTTCTCTTTGTGCTGCTTCCATTTTGGTGTGATGTGAATCAGAATTTCATCAGAGTTCTAGATGTTCACCTATATAATGTGTCTGCAATGTTTGGGAAATTGATCTGTCAAATACTTTTGAGTTATCCCACTTTTAAGTCTAATAAGTGTCTAATAAGGGTCTGCAGCAGCCGACCAGTCCGAAAACCATTCTAATGGCAAAGGATTACCAGGATTCAAATGGCACAACAATGTACTTTTCACCCTACTGTCAAGGACATTATGGTATGATATGTCTATAATGTGTCACAGACTAACACCAGCAAATTAACTGCTCAGCAAGCAGCAGGGGAACATCAGCGCTGTATTGCCAGTCCAGCACAGGGGCACATTTGGACAAATTATCTACACCAATTAACATGACAGCATGTCTTCAGACTGCGGGAGGAAACCCAAGCACCATGGGGAGAGTGTGCCAACTCCACACACACACAGAGCAGGACTGGATTTGAACACCAGACCCTCGAGGTGTGAGGCAACAGCGCTACCCACTGAGACAGCAGACAGCGTACAATACATTTCAAGATTACTCATTTTCTCACTTAATTTCATTGGCATGGATGTTTATCAGCACACATCTCATCCGTACATATTGTAAAAATCAGACCAATCACTAAATCCACATTTTAACACACGATGACACAAAATAAAATACGTATAGAAATATAAAGACTCTTCATTTGCCCTTTGTAAATCAGTTCATAGAACTTCCTACTCGCGCGACATATGAGTGACGTAACAATTAACAGGGTCAAACAGCAAGAAACATCAAAGCGTGCATATAACTTGGAGAGGTATGTGTTTATGGGATAAATATTAAGTAAATTGAATAAACGGTTGAAACAGAAAGAAATGACTAAGTGAAGGCTAAATATATTAAATATATATAAACAATATGTTAAAAATGACTGAAATAGTAAATGTGGCAGAGTAAAGCGCAATGTGCAAAATATCGGTGCGTTAAACATCTTAAGGTGCTTCTCACCTGGCCTTTCACTAGACTGGCTGCAAACTGCCTCATGACCGCCTCCACGGTATAAGCGCTGGACCATCCCCGAGGCGTCAGCAGCTCCATGCAGATAGCGCCCCCATCAAGTATGTAGCCGTTCTCCAGCCTGGGGGTGAGGACCCTCATGAAAGGCGGCTGGAAAGGGAAATTGTCGGGGAAAGAGATACTCACGGATATAAAATCCGTCTGGGTCTCTTTCATATCCTGCCAGAGAGCAGAGTCTTTGTCCACCTGGTGCAGCTTAACGTGCCATTCAAAGAGGTTATCATCGGCCAGCTCCACTGTTATGAAGCTGTCCCCCAGTCTCTTGATGTCTTGGAGTTCCTTCATGAGGCGCTTGGTCCTCAGCTGATGGCACTCCTGTCGCTGCGGTCCATGTGCTCGCCCTGGAGCAGTGCCCGCCTTGACGGCTTGTTTCTCCTTAACCTGCTTACCTCTCACGGACTGACGGTCCTCTTCTTCTGCCGTCTTGCTCCTCGCTTCTGGGGGGTTGCAGGCGGTCTTCTCGTTGCTTGTGTTACACGGCTTCAGGTTGTTAAGCTTTGGATTAACGCTGCTCCTGCCGCCTTTACAGGAGCCCTGGTGATGCAAAGCCTCATCCGCGTCTTTTTCGGAGATCCGACTGACACCTATTTTCCGTAGCAGTGTTGCCATCGTTTTTTTCTTGGCCTTTTTTATGCTATTAACGTCCCCGTATCGATTGGCTTCCTGCTTCAGAGATCAAGCGGAGACGTACAGCTCCACAGCAGCTTCTGGAGACGACTACTGGACGGATGCAATAAGTCATCTGAATCTCAACAAAACAAATGCGAGAAACCAAAGGCCATTTTGGAAGAATATTTTCCAAAAAAACAGCTGAGTGCAACTGGCTCATCTGTATATATTATCTTTCGAAAACCATTCGATCAATTTAAGAAATGCAGTATTACTGAGCACAGAGACACATCTGCAAAAATCACGCACATCTTCCGCTCACCCGTCTCACGTGATTTTTATTTTCTAATAAATGAGATAGAGAAAAAAATATATTTTATGAGATCCTTTACCGATAACCCAGATACCGCTTTTTCACCTGACAGGAAGCAATGTTTCTTGTTTGCTTTTGATAAATAAAAAAACCTTAAATATTCTCCACTTGCTCCTGCTGTAAGTTATAAAATACAAGCCACTTTAATTCAGTATCCAAGGCTGGAGAGCCTCCATGAAAGGTTCCCCATCCATCTCCGTTTTCAGAGGCGCTGTTTGCGGCGACGCAGCTGCAGCTTCGGTGGTGAGAGACGCGGAAATGTGCGAAGCTGAGTTATGAAAATACCCCGACAATGTAAATGACCAGGATATTGACGATGCCGCCTCCTGCAGTAGCCCTTTTGGTTTCTATGCAACACCCGTTGTTTTGCAAAGAAGGCAACTGTTCGAGCAGATCTCCCTGGCAAGCCGATTATTTTTTGATATTGGTTTGGACATATTTGGACAAATATATACTGTTATATGGAAAACAGTGAACATCTCTGCCTTTTCTCGAAGACGGACATTAAATACACTAATAATGCAAAAAATAAAACCAGTAAAGGGATGAAATATAATACACAGAACAGTTTGTATATGAGTGACACTAATTAATCTCGTACATTTACCATTCCTTGGGTTATAAAATTATAAAACTTTATTAAGTATTCAATTTCCTTAATAAAAACACTTAGCCTGAATACAATGAGAGCTTCTACTTATATTTCTCAATAAGGAAAATGAAATTACATTCATTTCAAGGGATGCTTTTGTATTCGTAATAACCATGTAATATTTGAGCACAAAATCAGTTAAATTTATAAAACTATAAAAGCCTTCCAACCTTCTACAAAATTTATATAAAACGTAAATTGTAGTAATTTTCAAACAAATTATACGCCTTGTCTACCAGGAAAGATCTTTCCAAGGTAATTTGCAACGTGAGCTTACAAATAAATGACAGTAGTGACACTGAATAATTCCTGCTTTGAAATTTCAGGATTTATAAGGAACTTATGAGAGACAAAAAAATATATACATTTTTAAAATCCATAAACATTCCATAAGGGCTTATCCAACAAAAGGTTGCAGTATCTACCCAAGGAAGCACTAGGCGTGTAAGACAGGGGAGACCCTTGGACAGGACGCCAGTGCATCACATACATACACAGCCAAACTCCGCAGACTAAGAGCTTATATTTATAATCGTTTTTGTGGTGAGATTAACCAGAGAACCTGTAGGAAACCACACAACCCGGTAGAAAATCAAATCCCCAAGTACAGGCGCTGCTATAATGTAGTGCAACTGTCCGAGTCACCGTGCTGCCTATTTATTAACACTGTTTTCAGTTTTCTTGACTACCGTGTTTCATTTCATGTTCCTCTGCTATATTACAAATATATCGATAGTGATGCAAAAAAGGAACACAGCGGTATGTTTGTTATGAACAGGAAATTGAAATCTTTATCTCCCTGTAATGTACAGCCGTGACAGAAAGAATCAGCCTGGCAATTTCCTCCGTTATTACCCAGGGAAGGAGAATAATAGTTAAAAAAAAAATAAAAAATCCTGTGACTTGGTTACTAGCTGTTGTTTGGTGCCACCTACTGACTAAAGAGTGTAAAAACTAGATGAAGTTGCTTATCGTCGTCACACCAGTTTTCCTGGTGAGGGTCCAGGCGGCAGCGTGCCAAGCAGGTGGCAGCAGACCTCCCTTACTGTGGCCGCAGACACCAGCTCGTTCTGGAGCAGCACCAGACATCCCCAGAGACAGGGGTCTTCCAGCACGTTCTGGCTCTGCGCTGGGGAAAACGCTCAAAACAGCTCCCTTGGGAGCCTGGGATTGACATGATTTAAAATTTATGATACAGACAGGCTTAAAAACAGCTCTAAGTAAAACACAAAATAAAATATCACAATGGATACTGCTTTTAATATTTAAAAGAAAATACAAAACAAGGAGGACTGGACATTTACAAAACATTTACAACTGAAATAATCAAGGTTTTGACATATATACACATGGCTTTGATTTTCTAGCTCCAAAATCAACAACGATAGTGAACTGGCAACTCTGCTAAAGCCCGGTAAGAAGGCAAGACGGCAAGCAGTTTGGTTTGAGCTTAAAATGCAGTTAGTTTTATAGCGTTTATGGGCTATTCGAGGGAGCCGATGTCGTACGTCCCTCAGACGAGTCGACCTCACGACTTCACTTGTCGGCAGATGGATCCGAGCTGTGTGATGCAGCTGGTGACTGCGGGGGCCACGGGCCGCGTAGTTTCCCCGCGCCACGCCGCCAGAGTCTCCATGGCCTCTTTAGGGTTGCAGGGCGACAAGTCGTAAATCGTGTAGACAGCCGCCAACTGGACCGCCCACGGCACACCTGCGAATGAGCACGGTGAACAGGTGAATAGTGCTTTGTAGACACTAATTAACATTTTCGGGTCTGACCCGACCGCTACCACCTCCTGTTCTCCCTGCTTGCAATAGCCCCGATCCAGAACCTGACACGTAGCCAACCAGGACATCATCTAATATGGGTCAGCTGCCATTTACATTACATTACATTCATTCATTTAGTAGAAGCATCTATTCAAAGTGTCATACAGTTGAGAAAGCAGTGTCAGCCAGTCCCTGGAGCTCCTGTGGATTTAGGGCCTTGATCAAGGGCCCAGCAGTGAAATCACACTGCCATCCATGGGTTTGAAACCAGTGACCTTCTGATCAAGGACCAAGCACACTAAAACACTGACTGCCATTTATATACTTAGTGTATATATGAAGGAGGCACAGTTACTAAAGCCGGACCCACCCTTTATAAAGGACTAAAAAACCATTTTCACAGGGCGCCTCACAGCCGTTTAACATTAATAGGAGTCAATGGAGGGATATCAGTGACTCACATTTTACATGTTGTGCAGATTCAGAAACTACGCCAAAGACAGTTTAAGTCTAAACAATGTGTGCCACCACCCAGTAAACAAGGACCCTAACCAGAAACAGGGAGAAGGTACCAAGGCTTCCTCTCTCAAAACTCTATATCGCATGACAATCAATCTACCTTCTTTTTGTCCATGTCTGCCGAAGGTGTTGATCACTTTTGCCACGTTTCTTACAGAAACTATGGATCTCTCCTTAATTCCCAACTGGCCAAGTCGTCCTAAAAAACACACAGATATACTGAAAATGAACCAAATGTTATGTGGTAACAGCTTATCATGAGGTATTGCACGTAGGCAGTTCTCTTTATTATGAGTATTATAATGGGAAAAGGGCAAACAATTTCAACAATTTTAGCGTTAAAATGTACAAATGTATAAAGAGTACAGAACTGTAAAGATCCTAAATGCAACAAAATAGGAATAGAAAAGTGGCATTTAATTTACCAATTAATCTTAAAACAGATGCTACAGAAACATCTGGAATGCCAGGTGGTTGATTTCTTGGTTGTGTCACCCACTTGTTCATAATAGGCCAAAGTTCCTTTCTGTTAATAAAAAAAAAAACACAATCATAACAATTTTGCGTGATAAGGTTTTTCCACAAAAGTGGCCTTCTACGAAATCAAACATGTTAGCGGAAACAATCTGTGGAACACTTAAAACGATGTTGCCACTTTCTTTAATCTATGTCACACCAGAACCCTAGAGCACGTACAATGTTTTCGATGCAGCAGACCAACATAGAGCCATTTTAATAAAATGCAACGATGGCTCTTTTAAAATATAAATTGCCATCTTTGTTAATAGCCACGATTGGTCTAATACTAGCAGCAGCAAAGACAGGGAAGCAACACTAAACAACACTTATGGTAACACACCAACAAAAAACACACACATTCCACGGCAAAAATCACACAGTTATGACATTTCACCATTTGCAACATAAATACACAAATAAACATTTACACTATATACAGACTCGCATGATGCGGTGAAAAGCATACCGGTCACTGCATAATTCCTCCTGCTGACCAACCCCATGGCATCACATTTATGTCAGCCAATCGTGGGCAGTGGGTGGGATCAGAACAAATGATAAGGTTCGCCTTGGGTACCCTACACAGGCGATGCACCGAAATCGTGATCACCACGACGATCAGAACTCATACGATGTTGATTTCGTCTGAAACATACGGCCACCTTAAGACATATGTGACGAAATTAACGTTATTTCAGACTTACGATATTAAGTTCTCATATGTCCAGTTCCACTTCTTCTGGGTGCACAGCAGATCGACTGCATACACGTATTCCCAAGCTGCCCGGTTCAGGTCATCTCCATGCCTCTCATGCTGCTGGAATGTCATATTTACTCCCGTTTGGAGTGGCATTAATGTTTTCGTAATAATCTTCTCAATGTCACAAGGAGGATTCTGAAACAAAATGGTCAGCTTGTTATTCTACGAGTTAACACTTCCTAAATACACATTTCCAGTTAAAAGCACTATTTTAACATGAAAAACAATTTTTCCAACAAGCAAATAGTCCAGAGCGCTTCCCTAATGGCTTTTCTTCCTCTTTCCTCATAGATAGTAACTAATTACAACAAAATTAGTAGTTTATCACAAGAAATGTGCAAATAAAGTTCTCATTCAAGTAATATTTCAATAACCAGAATTTGGTGTGATCTGCACAAAAAGTGACCAGTTCTTCATGGTCCAGCATAAAATAAAATAAAATAAATAAATAAATAAATAAATTTTTAAAAACCGAACTAAAAATAAAGTGAGCGTTAAGGGCCTACCGTCTCCCAGCCAAGGTACTTGGTAAGGCATTCCAGGACCTCCCCATCCGCCCGATCCTTAATCACTGCGTGCATGGCATTGCACACGATCCCCGAGTGTGGGAATAGAATGTTGTACCACGTTGTCACGATGAACAAAATTAACTTTGCTGACTCGGGGAAATCTATTTCAGAAAGAGGGGAGAGTTAAAGTTAGCAGAAGACAAAACCGAAGATTGTAATTCAGTGCCATCTCTACTCCTGAAGGGGTTACACCAAGTGTGTACACACCACAAAATCCTCCATATACAGCATGCTTTGCCAGAGCAAATTGTCCTTCACGAATTTCATCTTCATATATAAATATACACACACTAGTATCAGAAGGATTTAACAAGGTCCTTCACATTTTCAGTGTGCATCACATTTTAAGCTATACAGCTCAGCATCAAGTTGCGCTCAATAACTGAATCCTATTACTGATTTTACCTTCTTTCAAGATGCAGTAGACAAGGAGATGAACTCTTTCCGATTCATCTCTCTGCCGACATAATCCTGTATAGACCCTACAGAGACACTGCAGGTGGTCCCCGCTAAGGGTGTCCTTTTCAGTCTTAATCTTTGTCAAGACTGCAGACAGGAACTCATCTGCCAAAGACTAAGAGACAGAAAAAACATGAGACACCAATGCAGAGTTCCCTCACACTCAGATTCAACTGCTAAAATGAATACTAACCTTATTAATGCCACAAAACTCGCGGATGACTTCACGCTCCTCATCCCTCAGCACTGGCACCTTTGAAATCCTCCCAATTTTGAGATGGCTTCTAATCACTGGCAATACATCGAAGCAGGACGTTCCGATTTTTGTCAAAGCCTTTGAAATTATTTCCACCGTACTGTTCGCCACACTGACATCCTGAGGGCATTCAGGCTGTAAGTCTTCTTTAGGCACTTGAGATGTGACTTGCTGAAGCTTTTCTTGGTCCCCGAGAGGCCTAGTCGGAGGTGCGATGCTGGGAGTAGCTTGGGTGCCATCTTCCAGCCGAAGCCTTTTGGCACTTACCGGCAAAAGCATATTTACTCCCGGTCTTTTCCCTGTTTCTTCACGGGGAGAAGAACAACTGAGTTTGCGTGCATTTTCCATCGACTCCTCGGCACTACAACTGTCAGGCTCGTAAGATTTCCCGGTTTTAGTGAAGGCGGTGGAAGACGAATTGATGGACTTGTAACCTGTAATCTGGTTGACCGGAACAGGTACTGCCTTTCCATTTTCGGCCACAGGTCTGCTAAGAGTGACGTTCCCCCTCAGAATGTTGAGGGTCCGAGCTCGAGCAGACAGTTCAGGATACATCGTGTCGAGGATTCGGACAGAGTTCTCCTGGGTTGCAGTAGGGGATGCAGAAGATGTACTCAAAGCAGAAGGGGGAAACCTACCAGGAACAGGAACGGCATGCTTGGGAGTCGCCGAACAGAACTGCAATGGAGATGATAGTATTCTTTCACATTTTGTGTCAGAAGGGGACTGAGGGGCCAAAGATGGAGATATTTCCTTTGGCCCACCAGTAAACGGAGATGCAAAAGGAGGAGGTATCACCTTCCCATGCCGAGGTGAGGACAACTCATGCTTTGGAGAAGAAAAAGACAACTTGCCAGGAATAAAGCTTGAGGAAGAGTCAAGAGTGTGTGGTTTTGTAGGAGTTGCAGTAAGCGGTGGAAGCAGAGGTGGAAGTGGTGGGCCCATTTCAGATCTGACCTTCCTTATGCATTCTGGTGACCATGCAATACCTGGTGCATCTGTAACTTGCACAGAAGGGTTTGGTATGATGGACTCTTCACCCTTCATGTTCACCTTCATTACTTCTTGTCCATTATCAGAACACTGTGACATGTGACCAGGAACAATACAGTCCTTCGATGTTTCTTTCTGGGTAGAGTTTTCAGAAAACCCTTCACTGTTTTCACCAATAGAAGTTTCATTTATGCTCTCGCATCTTCTACAGGATACCTTTTCATCAGCTGCAGTTTTATCAGGTTCCTCATCTCCCCTCTGAAAATCTGGTGCTGACTCTATGATACATTCTGTACCTGCAGAAGAATTGAGAGAACTTCCATCTGCCACTTCATCCTGTGACTGTAAGGGAACTTTGTCAGAGTGGTTTTGGTCATGTAATTTCACCCCTTCCAATGATGATTGAGAATGATTTACCATCTCATGATTCTCCAAGACCAAATTAGTTTCTATCACCACAGCCTTACTAGCACAGTTCTTCAGATCACTTTTGGTCCTCTTAATTTCGAGGATCGTTGAGAAATTGGCATCTGCCTTAAATGGCTCATCAGATGGTGCATGATTTATGTGTTCCTTTAGAGAGCCATGTATCGTTTCCCTATCATCAGTTCTGATCCATCTTGTTTCAGATCTCAGATCCTTCATCGGTTCAGAGGAAATTTGGCTACTGGTGCGCTGGTGCGTCATTTTAGCTTTCCTGTGCAGCTTGAAGGACTCATCTGATGATTCGCTATTTGATGACAAGTCCTCTGAGGTAGCCTCTACTGATATATGCACAGGAGATGAGTCAGGTCCAAAAGGTCCTACACAGGAGGCTTCGCAATCTTCACGGACTACTTTAGCAGCCTCCTTTGAGTCAGGTACCTTTTGTGATTGTAATGAACAACCTAGACCAGGAGACAATTTAAGGGCATCAGCCAATAATTCATCTGATTTTCCTGATTCTATTTTTGCACTGTCCTTTTCAGGAATGCCATTTTCCACCACACCACAAACTTCTAAATGCTCTAATTTATCATCAGGTCCGTCTTCTTTATTGAAAGGTACATTGCTTGGTTGGGAAATTTCATTAGCAGCTGTAAATATCGGCTTTGGTTGAAGAGAGGAGTTTCTCGCTTGGATTGTATCTATTGTCTCATTATCTGCATTTGGTAAGGCAGCATCCTCCCCTGGGGAGACCTCATTCAAGCAGACTCCGTTTTCCTTGTGCTTCAGGCCACCCTCTAAAAGCATTTCAGATCCCCTTAACTCTGTCACCATAGCCAAGCCCTCTTCTAAATTCTCAGAACTTTCGCCCATCCCGATCGTTTCATTTGCAGATTGCTTGACTTCCACTTCCTTGCACAGTGCCAGAGGTATGGAGACGTCTTCCAGAGGATCATTGATCACACGGCAAACTTTGAGGGGAGTACACAGCTCCATCACAATATCATTATCGCTATCTGTGTACTCCGTGTTCCCCATGCGCTGCAGCCACAACTCTGAGGTGCTTGCTGGAACCGCAGGGTTGTCTTTGTGGTCTTCTGCTTTGTGTCCATTTGGAAGGATACCCAAGAATGTCTCATCAGAACCGTGTATTGCATGAATTCCACTATCTTGCTGTAAAGTTTCCTCTAGCATCAGGACTTTCTCATTTGAAAATGTTTCAAGATGATCAAACCTTTTCCCACTGGAAATGGACTCATTTGCACAAGGACTTTTAGGCGACTCTGCCAATGTACTGATTGTATCCTCTTGTGAAACAGATGTTGGGTTAACAGTCTGGTCTTTAGAAAGTGAACTCAAGTGCTGAAGATCTGTGGATTTAGGTTTCATAGACGACGGAACATCGGTGCCATCATCAAGCATCTGAATAGGCCTTCCCATTTTTTCAATAGATGTTGCTTCTTCCTCATCATCGCTTGATTCTGACACAGGTCCAAACACAACTTCCTGTAAAACAGGGGCATATAAACAGCATGTCTTAATCTGTTAATGGGCCTGGGCTGTCTAAAGATATGCTGTATCAAAAACAATAAACTTTCTAATTTCCACGTCTGTATAACAGTTCACCAGGAGCAGACAAAAATGGCTACAAGAGGCACTAATCATAAAAAATTATACACATTTCATTAAGTTCAGCCCCCCACCAATTATTTTATATACAAACCAATAAAAAAAAAGACAACTTCTATTTTTTAAATCCCACCTTATTCTCTTGTACGGAAACATGCCTATGGGACATACCTTGATATATGGTGAAGAAATTGGCGATAAAAGAGAAGGCAGAGGTCTGAACCAGTCCATCATCTCCTCTAAACTGGCCTCTTCCGTTTCCACAGGCATCTCTTTCACAGGAGGTGAGGACCCCAGATCTACACTGGCAATTTCACGAGCTGGAAGCAGAGACCTTCCGTCCATAGTGACCACGGCATTTAAGTGCTCCTTTGAGGCCCTGTCTCTCTTCTTCAACTTTTCAAGTGCTTCCTTCTCTGCACTGACAGAGTATGATATCCTAGAGCAAGAGCCTCTTGATGGGGATCTGCAGTTCTGGATTTTAAATGGGCTCCTAAGTGGCTCTTTTGGAGAGCTCTCCCTGGAGATGTTGATTCCATCTGCAATGAATGCAGAATTTTGAAGTAAACAACAATGGGAAATGTCTGAAAACACATCAATAAAAAGCCACTTATACTAGGAGTCACAAGAGAATATATTTTAAATCAAACAAAAGATATAGACTTATTTACCAGAAAAGGTTAACAGCTTCGAGGTCTGTTGATACTGTGGCTCTACACACTTCCAAAGTTCTTCCAAAAGCAACTTAACTTTAGCTGCAAAATAAGACAAATAACACACAATATAATTTTATCTGCAGCAATTTTTACATAAAATCATACATATATAAGCACTCAAATGTCATTGAGGACTCACATTTATCAACCGTTGGTTCTCTAGGGGAATTTGTCTGAACGGACACACTTCTTGTCTCTGTTAAAAACAAATTATTTTCAGGAATCAAGCCAAAGCACATCTAAAACCCTATAAAAACAACAGACCACAGGACACAAACCTTTTTGTTTTTCCCACTCCAGTTTCTCCACATGTTTCTGTAACACAATAATGACATATTTTTCTTAAAACTGCTTTAATGGATTATTACTATTATGGATAACCCCTCCCACCCCCTGCACCACACTGTGGAGGCTCTGAGCAGCTCCTTCAGCACAAGACTGTTACACCCTCAGTGCAAGAAGGAGCGCTTCCGTCGATCATTCCTCTCCACAGCTATTAGACTTTACAACACATCACTGCAGTGACCACATAATCAATATATATATAATCCCTGTATATGTACATATGTGTGTATATATATGTATATCTGTGTGTGTGTGTGTGTATATATATGTATGTATGTATATATATATATATATATATATATATATATATATATATATATATATATATATATATATATATATATATATATATATATATATATATATATATATATATATATATATATATATATATATATTTCAGCAGCTGCTATCCATATACCTAGCATTGTGTATGTTTCTTTTTTTCTTACATTTTTACTTATATATTTTTACAGTTTTAGAAATTGTTTTCTATTGTTTTTATTATCTGTATTGTTATTTTTTTGCTGATCCTATGGATCCTGTCCTTTTTTTGTACTGTCTTTTTTCATTATTGCTGCTGTTTTCTCAAAGAATTTCCCCATTGTGGGATTAATAAAGTCTAATCTAATCTAATCTAATCTTTAAGTGTCCTTTTTGAAGTGAATGAGGCTTACAGAACCGGAATAATGCGCAAAATGTCAGAAAAGCCACCTTAGTGACCTCAGTAAGTCATGCCGCCTCATTAATCTGGGTGAAAGAGTTTGTTTAGCAAGCAGATAAATGATTTTGCCAGTAAAATGGCATGAAAAAGCCCGTTACAGCCACACTCATTTGTGCTTAAGCTAATCAGCATGACAGACAAAATGGTGACCTGACCTCTGCCTTCCACACTTTCTTCTCCAGCCCTTGTTTGTCCAGGTTCAGCTGCTCGATCTCACACATCTGCTTGACGCTTGAGTCTTAAATAGAAAATAAAGCCCCAAGTTTTTGTTTATTAGGACTGGGTGGGGGCTGAGCATGCACAGAAACAATACTAAACTGAGATGAAACCACATGGTGATGCCTTTATTAATGAATTAAGTATTAATAATTAATGCTATGCACTGCTTTTTGATACAGTGTCAAATACAATGTTAATTATGCATGAGAGATGCCGTCATAACATTTATGGAAATGACTCCAAATGGCTGCTTACCTTTAAACATCTGTAGTTGATGTTCAAGGTTTTCTTTTCTAAGAAAGAAATACGGATGTTTACAAAACAACCAACCAACAACACAATCACTGGGTAGCCCACTTGGCTCCAGAATCTCAATGTCACCATAATAATAGATATGAAAAGATTAAAAATCATAAACATCTTTTGCCCCGAATGAAGAGAAAGAGTTGTTACGGCTGTCATAATCCGTGCCACACAAGTATGACAAACTAAAACAGAGGTGAAAAGTTCAGGTCCAGAAAGTAAAAATCCAGACCAAGATTGTGTTTCAACCAACCAGTTGAGCATTAAAGAGTCACAGCGGCAGAGTGCTCACCTAGATGGCTTTTTACTCTGGACCTGAACTATCTACCTCATATAAAAAGTAATCAAAACTGCTATTCATGTTGTACTTATTTAACAGGAAGGTTCTTACTCTGCAAGTATTTTAGTGTTTTCCGCCTTAAAGATCTCAGCTTCGCTGGCGGCCTGCTGGTACTGCTTTAAAGAGCTCTAATAAAAGACAGAGAATGCTCAGATTCCAGTGCATGCTTCAAATATAGAGCATTTCCAAGCACTAAGACTAAGACAAGACTAATCACAATGAGTGGCAAAATAAAGCATCTTTCATTCTGACCTGCGTCTTCTGAACCTCTCTTTCCAGACCCTTTTTCTCCATTTTAAGCTTTTCACTTTCTTGTCTCTGCTTGGCTGTCGTTTCTTTTTTTGGGGAAGAGAAATCAAAAGCAACAAAAGATGCATTATAGCATTAAAAACAAGAATGTACACACAAGCATTATTAATATTAACATGTCAAAGACGACAAATAGCTACAGAGACTAAGTAAAGAACAATGTTTTTACTCTAAATATCATTAGCTATTACTGCTACATTTTTTTTTATACACACACTTATAATTTTATTTTTAAATCAAAGAGACTCACCTTCCAGCTTTTTTAGCTGAGTTTCAAGGTTCATGTTTCTGAATATGACATAAAAAATAAGTTAAATGAGGAGCATGAATAAAATGTAGTATCGCACAAAATACTAGAATGGTTCTCACTGAGCCACAGTCTTGGAATTTTCGTCCCTGAGGACATCCACTTCCATAGATCTCTGCTCGAACATTTTCAGGGTGCTCTGTTTAATTAGAGAGAAAAAAAAAGGTTAGTACACTAATTACAAATAGGCTCCACATATCCCACCACATAAAAAGCCTCGTTATGAGTAATCCCTCTACAGCTACCCATATTTGATACCTGCCAGATATAGAAACGTAAACCTCAGTGTTTCTGAAACAAACCTTCTTTTCCTGCAGCTCCGACCGCAGTACTTCATATTCTTTGCTCCGCTTTTCCAGTGGTACCATTTTATCCAGAAGTTCATCCAGCTGTTTATGGAGTTCATTGGACTCCCTGAAAAATGGCAGCAAAAAAAATATCATGCAACTCAAAACGTTTCCCACATACACACCACAAGTGACTCCTGAAGGATTCACCCACAAGTAATCAATGGTCTGCATATAATGCGAGAGGCTTAAAACATTGATATATTTTACTGTACCCACTCAGAGAAAGCTATACAGTAAGCGACCTCGCAAACTGAAATTAAATGGATCTCTTAGGTCCTTTATCAGACTTAGAGACTCCAATCCAAGGTTTTAGGACCATAAACTAGGATAACGAACACAATACAGTAGCAGAAAAGATGGCCATGACCCATCTCACATAATAAGCTAATGACCCATAAAGCAGGGTTTTGCTATAGACAGCACAACATATGAATCAATACATCAATTTTCTGTAACCACTTGTCCTATTCAGGGTTGCAGGACGACATACATATTTAACTCAAAAATGCTTACCTTTGACATTTCTGAAGCTGTAATAAACAGTCAAGAAAAACTAATATCGTTTCAAAAGAGACCTACGAGTGCACTTACAAACAACTCTTTAGAGCACTAGAGAGTTCACAACTTATGCTGAATAATACAGAGCTTCAAAGGATATCATCACACTTTGCTTCATATTCCGTTAAGAGGTGGCTGGAAAATGAGAAAAATGTTATTACCATTAAACATCAGAAGTAACACTAAGTATTTAAATCCGTCTTTGGGCAATATCACTAGCTGCAAGCATACACGCACACTTTTTCTTTCCTGATGCCATTGCAATACGAAAAAAAAATCCGCCCAGACACATTCCTTGAAAGTACTGTGTCAATATTATTTTACAACAATGAAACCAACAAGACACTTCGAATGAATGAATGAATGAATGAATGCTAAGACACATAAAGATCACTAGGACGTTTGTAGCTTTCAAAAGAAATTACAGTACTGGACAAGTAAAGTTTAATTATATGTAGATGCAGTTTTGACTTCAGTACTTACTCTGTATCAATTACTTTCTGCTTCAGAGACAGCAATGCTGCCACATATTCATTCACGTTCTGAAAAAATATATATTTCAATTAATACAACTTTGAGGAAAAAGTTCTGAGAGCGTTACATATATAGCTAAAGAGCAAAAAAAAAATAAGATCTTCTTCGTAATCTGATGCGCAATAGCTTTTGTTTCTAGAAAAGTCATATGACAAAGTAATAAAAGAAATATTTGGTTAATACATCAAAACGTGACAAAAACCTGCACACGGTGAATTATAAAGAAGTACGGCGCCTAACCTGCTGTAAAGCAGCGCAGTTTTGACAGGTTCCCGCAGTGGCATCTGAGGCGATTCCTGCGATTTTGGATTGATTCTCACCGGGCATCATTGTACCAACACAAACAAAGCAGAAACCCGTACGATGAAACGAGCTGAATCGCTATTCAAATGAAAAAAGAAGAAAACGAAGACGGATGTAAAATATCCAACACATACTGCTCTGACTTCCACAACATCACGCGAACGAAGGTCTGTACACACAACACGTTGGCTCAGGCCCCCAATAATGGACCCGGGCTGTCTAAACATATGCCGTATCGAAAATGATAAACTTTCTAATTTCCACAACGATATAATTTTTATCTTGTTTCTGAATATATACATAAGTCTTTATAGATGTGGCCTGATTCAAATGTAACAATTAATGGTTTAAAAATAATTATGGAATTACAAAAAAGTACCCGGCAGTAGAATGCTACTGCCGATCTGTGGCCTTACTTAAGTACTGCGCCATCCTTTGCCAAAGACTTGTGCAGGTGATTTGTGCGGTTGCCTAGTTACTTATCATAGAATGCTCTTTTTCCAGCGAAGTTTACTTTTATCCGTCAGTGACAACGTGACTGTCCTAACTTCCAGTTTAATTCCACGTTTTAAACGCTAACCAATGATTTAGTAAACACGTAGCTTGTATATTGGTCGTTGCAGGAGATTATGTTATTTATTTTGCATTGCATATTTACGTGGAGTACCAAAAGTCTTGTGCCAATAGCTTAATTATTTAGTTAATTATTGACAGTACCCTTAGACAGTGCGGAAGTTGATATTAGAAAAAAAAATCCAAGAAACGTAATTAGAGTTTAAAATGTATAAGATGACATTCATTGAGAAATGGCATAAACTGGGAAGGAAGAAGCAGGTCTTTGGTTTTTTAGTCAAAGCGAGGTAAGTAAATGTAAAATGTACTGTTTAACAGGCTTGTTAAGGGAAAAAACTTGCTGTCATTGATTTGCTTTCGAGTCCTTTTTAACGGAGTATGTAACTCGCGAATAAAATCGGAAATTAACTTGCATTACAATGTCGACGTTAGCACTCACGCAGTAGGGGGCGCCCTTGCCCAAGCCAACAGGTAAAAAGTATATTGTGTTGCAATGTTTTTCAATTATGTAATATATGCAAGTCTATTAACCGTTAATACAAAAGCAATATCCCCTCCATGAATCAGCAGCTTATCATGATGGAGAGGGTGGTGCAGTTCTGTGATTCTAGGAGGTATGTTATCTGGGGCAATTTCCCCAGGTAGGGTCTCTCAAGGCAAACTGGTGGTCGGACAGACAAAGTGTGATTCAGAAAACCCCCATGGTTGATAAAACAAAGGACCAAGTAAATTCAGCTGGATTAGCGAGACCAGGGCCCAGTCCTGGATCCAGGCCTGGTGGGGGAGCTCATTGGTGAGGATTTGGTGGTCACCTGCAGGGGGGTCGGGTGCAGCGTGGGAGTCGAAGGCAGGGACCTTGATGGACTGATCGCTGGCTACAAAATCTAGCCTTTGGAACATGGAACGTAACCTCCCTGGTGCGAATGGAGTGAGAGCTGGTGCGGAAGGCAGAGAAATATAGCCTAGATATAGTCAGGCTCACCTTGACGCCTGGAACCAGATTCCTGGAGAGGCCTGGAATATATTCCACTCTGGAGTTGCCCTTTGTGTGAGACACTGGGCAGGTGTCAGTCTACTCATAGCCCTCCGGATTGGCGCCAGTACGTTGGAGTTCACCCGGGCGAGTGAGTGGGTTGCCTCCCTTCGACTTCGAGTTGGGGTATGCTTATGCACCAAATACCAGTTCTGAGTGCTAAAACTATGTGTGCTTTCAGTTACACATACACTGTCAAATAAACTATATTTTCATATAGTTGTCGTGGTTAACATCAGAGACTGTTACATGTTGCACGTGTTGTAAGATTAAGACTTAATACGTGGTATTTTTTTGTCTTCACTTAGTCCTAAATAAAGCATTATTCTGACATTATGCCAGTGTATACGTGCTGAACTTAGTTACATTGTTACTAATTGCTGGATATGAAAAGTGGCGGTTTGTCATTTGTAACTCCTTACAACACCCACTTAGAAGGTATTGTTTCCCTGATACACCTTCCTAAACTGAACTTCTCAGTAAATCAGTATTGATAAAGATCTCAAAAAAAATTATGTGATTTAAATTGAGCCAGAAAACGAAGGGTGGGTCTTACATCACTGAGAAGCACTTGTGTTTTTCATTACTGAAAACAAAATATGCACAAAGTTTTCATCCATACAGTGTACACCCATATATGATTAATATTTTTATACACAGAGGATTTTTCTAATTTGATTTAAATGTATTATAAACCCTATCTGATACTTATTTATCTTCAACAATAATAGGATGCACAGCAAAATCATTTTTTTTTTCTCTCAATAAATAAAGTTTAATAAAAGCAACCCTCCAAGTCATTTTTTCGTGTATTTGGGACTCGGGTTACTTTGCCAAGGAATTCCTTTGGTATTGTGCTGATTCCTCATGTTTAATGGGTTACACGGTCCAGCCATCTATCTTCCAACCACGCCCGGGATAGACTGCCAGTCAGGGTATGTACACCATGGGCAATTTTGAGTCCCCAATTCATTTGACTGCATGTCTTTGGACCGTAGGAAACCCACACAAACATAGAGAGAATGTGCAAATGCCACACGTACATTTTTGCACAGAGCAGAGCAGGACTGTAACCTTTTTCAGGTTGGCCTTGCATTGAGCAGCACTTTTCCAATATATATATATATATATAAAACACGAATCCTGGTGGTGTTTCCCAGCATGATAATCGACACCCAACCCAAGTATATAGAGCCAGTTGGAAAGCTCACATTTTTCCTAAGGAAAAATTAAAGCTGAAAATCTTGCATCAGGTTGTTTAAATGATAGAAGATAAGACTCCTGTCAAGTTCTAGTGCAGCAGATTAAACATGTGACATACACCACTAACAGCATGGATCGGCTACATGTTTATTTTTAACCATGTTGATATATAGAAGAGAAACTGACCCACCTTGAAAGGGTTTGCCACACAAGGTTCCGTGGTAATGAACTTAGAAGTTAGAAGTTGTAAGGGGAAAGTGTAAACCCCGAGTAATTTTGCAGACACCTGACATATGTTAAACTCGGATGTATCTGTCTACAGAATAATGTATTATACCCAGTACTGTTTTTTTAAGGTTTGGCAGTATGCTTAGGGATATTCTCTAATCCCTGTCTCACCAAATGGCCTTGCCTGTTACTGGATACTCCTGTATTTTGTATGTGGCTCTCAGGAACCTAGTCCTCATGGTGTTCTTGATTTGCAAGCCCTTCTGTTAGCCTTTGCTCAAATGCTAACTTGCACTTGTTCCTGGTCACTCATTGCAAACACAGCCTAACTGCACTTATGCTTTTCATGTCCCGTCTGCCTTGCTTGAAAGCTACTTTGAACAAGAACATTTGCTAAATAGATAATCAAAAATAGTCATCCCTTCCACGACTTAACTTCTAAGGGTGATTAGTTAAAAACCAGCTATATGCCATCATAACAGTGCACGATGTAGCTACAACTCCAGGATAAGATCGGTTGACAAAAAAAAATCTGCTGACAGCTAGCTGTTGTTGCATCAGCATCTAATTAGCACATGAGTTAGATTTCATGACTTTTTCTCTACATGAACACCTAACTCAGCACAGTTGCATACACAGCCAAAATAAATGTCAAGGACAAGCACATTCTGCTGTTTGTGAGCAGAACTACATGACATACTTTGCAAAGTAAACATAGATTAATTGTAAGATTATTAATTGTAACTTGCAACATCCTATACACTGATTCTTGTTACCATATAACTAACTGATGTATTTATTAAAACATTGTATTGGAAATACAGTCAATAATTATTTTCTTTTGAAAAATTAAAAACTGAAACACTAATATGTTGTCCTTTACATTTTATGTATTATTGTGTTTTTCCCAGATTACTATGTTTATTACATAGATAAAGGGCACTTGATGCACTTGATGCATATTTGTTCTCAGTACATTTTTTACACAGCTGACTCAGTAGGAAATGTTATTTTCAAGCATATTAAGATAAAAAATATATATAAAAAGGTTGTTTGCTTTTTGTCTGGCCTTTTGACATTTCTCTTGTTTTTTAGAATTCAGCCTGGGAAATACAGAAATTTTAAGGAGACTTAAAGGGGAATTCCACCTAAAAATACCACACAACAGCAAATGCCCCATAGATCCAGAGCAAATTGCAGTGAACAGGGAAAGTGCTCCACATGTTCTGATGTCGCCACGACTCACCAGGACACTTTTCAGTCAGCTTGACTGGCTATTGAAATCAAACAATTAGTATCTAACAATACTAATAATGATGTCATAGTTCATAGCAGCTGTTTGAAATAAAATGCTATAGCAATACATGTGTATTTGAAAGTTCTTCACAGGTTCAGATTTACCAAGTGATGAAAATGCAAGGCAATGTCACCTTCATAAGGTGAAGAGATAGAATGATTATATTTAAAATGACCACTGTTAACAAAGAGACAATAAAACAAATTTACAATAACAGCATGCTGAGCTTGTAAGTTATTAGCTAAGTTTGTCTACTAAATCAATAATTAACAAGCACATAATAGAAAAAAAAATCAGTATACAGTAAGGAGTCAAGGAATCAGAAGTGAAATGCATCCACACCTGATCATGTTACCTGTTGATGTTAAGTAGGTAGCAACAGGAAGATATGTTAAAATACGATTTTCCCATTTAATTGGGCAACTTTTATTATGTTTTTAGCTAACATAGCCATATATTGTACATAATATTAAATGCATCTAGATTCAAATATAAATGAGTGGTAAGCAACATGGTCAGTGTCAGGTGAAATCGGCTTATATCTGCTCGATACTCATTCATACATGTTCAAATATGCTAAAATGAAAAAATGTTGTACTTTATACAGTTCATAAATAAAAGTACTGTTGATGTTTTAAATAAGCCTCTTCAGCTCTTCCTATGTTCCTTTGACACTTTGTAGGAAATTATTTGGAGAGGAAGAAACTAATATTTCAATTTATGTCAATGTTTTCCTTTATCAGCATTTTGAGATTTTTGAAACCTTGATGTGAATTTCAATATTTGATCACCTTAGCACCAGAGGCACTGCTGAATAGGAAACGCGGGGTCTGTCAAAGTTATCTACAGTAGTACATCGAGGCACACAGCTGTAACATCCACTACAAAATTCGTCTGATGTATATACCCTAGGATTGAATGCGACATAGACTTACATTCGGATATTAAACACATTATACTGATAACAGTTTGACTATAAATACAATGGATTAATTTTTAAAACACCAGATGCATTTATGATTTATGATTACCATACAAGTTAGCAAAACAAATATAACTGTTAATTTTTTTTAACAGCACCACCCAAACCATTGGCATTCAGAATTCCAGCACATTAAAAGTGTACAGGCCCATATTTATGCTGAACACGTTCCAGTAGTCCAAAACAACATCTGGAAATAATATGGTTTGAGAAACATATTACAGTTTTAAAAAACCATGGGTCAGCACTTGTGATACAATGGTTTGTAGAATATGTGTTATGTGTTTCCATGACTGAAGTTTGATATAGTAGCTTTGGACAAAGGTTGCTTCCTAGAGGGGATGTTAAAATATCTAAATCTGTTACTCTTTTCTTAGTGACTTCTACATGTAGATGGATATTTAATAAAGTAATCTGTTCATCTTTAGTCTGTGGTACACGTTTGGAGAAAGCAATCATTCTGACATTGCATATTTCTGAATACAAGTCACTGGAACCAAAAGTATTCTTGTAGTATAAATATAGTACCCATTTCCAGAATACAAGCACACAACAAAGATATGCAGTTCAATTAAAAAATATCTCACAGTTCTTCAAGTCAAATATTATGGGCAGCTTGGCTGCACCTACCTCCGTTATGCGATTCTGACATGTTATTGTTTTACAAACAAGTCACAGTTTATGTTTCTGCAAATGCTGTCAATGCATGTACTTCCTTATGCAAATGTGTCAGCTCATTACCATAAATACTACAACAGAACTGTGCAGCTGGCTCTAATGCTGAAAATGGCTAAATGTTAGGTGACTTAAATGACATGATATATACATGCGCAACACTGCTAATAAATAAAAGCACCAATTTTTTAATGTCTACCTTGATGATCAGTATTTTAATACCTTTTAACAGTTACTTGGTATACATTAGTGGCAAGGATTACCTTGGATTCTTTGTCCACTGTGAAGCACCATAAAAAGCACCATAAACTGCATAGCAGGCGGGACAGACGTATAGTGCTGTATACAAACTGACATGACCATCAAAGTACTTTTCTCTAAAAAGGAGAGAGTTTAGGAGTGTTTCCCAATCTGGTCCTCCAGGACCCACAGCCGGTCCACGTTTTTGCTCCCACCCATCTCCATGCCAGACAGTCCACATTTTTGGAGCTGGGAGGGAGCAAAAACCTGGACTGCTGTGGATCCCCGAGCGAGGACTGGATTGAGAAACACCGCTTTAGGGAAGAGAAGTGGAAAGAAGACAAAGTGCTTAAGCAGCAGTTTCGAGTCGTTGGTGGGAGGCGTCTCTGAAAGCATTCATGGATGACCACGCGGCCGCTGAACAGGGTCTGCTGTAAGGTGACGCTGGTCCTGATGCCCAACAAATGAGTGCAACTTTAAATACTTAAATTAAACATACTGTGTGTCCTGGGAATTGGGGCGGGGTGGGGGGGTGTGGCTTTCAGGGACGTTTCCCTGCGATCGTACTGCAAGAACAGGACATTCACCTTACAAGTCCCTTCTGTCATGAAGACCTAGGCTCAGGGGGGTCCATGGGAGGAGGGGGCACAGGAGATGGCATCGTTTTTAGACCTTCGTGGACCATGCCTGCATGGAACATTCCATGACACCGCTCTCCTCTGTCTGCTCAGTTTCAAATGTCATCCATGTCTGGGCCTGCATGTGTACCAGGCCTTCAAATGCTGGATTATTACACACAATCTACTGTCCTTCCTCTGCCCTCCTGTCAAGGCTGCCGAGCATCTCCTCCCCATTTCAAAGGTTTGAACGAGAACAGGACTGGCAGCATTGAGTCCCGTAGAATTTATGATGGCAGATGCCATGCTGGGGCACCAGGTGGCACCATTTGAAGGCGTCCATACAAGGCACGTCTGCGAAAACACACACCACAAATAATGAAAAGACATGCAACACATCAGGAAGAGTCATGGTGACGACTACCACCAGATGGCCCTACTATAGCACCCTCAGAGAACGCTTAGCTCCTGCAAATACCAAGCTGCATAAACAGGTATGACATCAGTATGGACAAAAGCATCAGATATGCAGTATCGTGCATTTTTTTAATTGTGTTTTATTTACCCATCATCCATAACTACAAGAGGTGGAGACCAAGAGACCAAGGGGCCTGACCAGTGTAAACATGGCCCTTTTGAAATAGGCTTGCTGTCTTCTGAGCTGGATTAGTAGAAATCAGAGGTGGAGATGTCAGGTCCAGAGAGTACAAATCCAGACCAAGGTTTTGTTTCAACCAACCAGTTGAGTATAAAGAGTCACAGTAACTGGTTGGTTGAAACAAAATCTTGGTCTGGATTTGTACTCTCTGGACCTGACATCTCCACCTCTGATTACTACTAATCCAGCTCAGAAGATAGCAAGCCTATTTCAAAAGGGCCATGGACACCATGGGATACCGGCCCATCACAGGATACACACACTCATGCTATGGACAATTTAGAGACACCAGTTCAAATAGACCACATGTCGCTGGAGGGATCTGGAATACCTGGAATTAACCAGTGTGAACACAGGGAGAATGTGCATATACTACATACAGAGAAGCAGTGGTAGTTCAGGTCCAGAAAATAAAAATCTAGACCAAGATTTTGTTTCAGCCAACCAGTTGAGTATAAGGAGTCACAGTCACAGAGAACTCAACTGGCTGGTTGAAAAAAATCTAGGTCTGAATTTTTACTTTCTGGACCAGAACTGCCCACCTTTGCAGTGAGGGTCACTATGACCTTCAGGGCCCCCCTATAAAAATTATATGAATTATTAAGGATATTTTAAGGCCAACTTCGGTTTTGGATTGAAATTGGATTTTTGGAACCACTTAAACAAGGGGAGAGTGTAAATTATTATGGGGCTAAAGTAGAGCCCCCTACACTGGAGACGTGATACAACAGAGCTACCACTAAACCGCTGCACTCCATGTGACACTGAAATGTTTACAAAAAACATAGATGATCAGAGCCTTTTCTATATGTATGGAATTTATGGGTCATTATAAACTGAATCCAGTCCAATGACACCAGATTCCAGAGGAGAATGAGAAAGTGCTCACCCATGCCCTCTGCCTTGGGGCAGAAGTTGCTGTTACAGGCCTGTGTGGGGGCCGGCCGCAGGCGGGGGTGGCACGCGGGCGACGGCCGGCCGTGGACCAGGCACTGCACAGAGCGCAGCTGCACACCTCCCCCACACGTCACTGTGCACTGCCGGCAAACCACACCTCTCATCATCTCTCCAGCTACGTTTCTACATATGTATGAGCTCTTGTATTTCAACAGATATATTTTCTATATATTTCATTTCAGATTTGTGAAGTTGTACAGTATGATCCCCATAAGTATGAACAACTAAATTGCCTAATAAAGCATATTCAGAAACAGTTAAGATTGCAACTGATGCATTATTGTAAGTTCATGTTGTTTTTATGTGTTGGTATATTTATGTATCTAAATGTCTGTTTTTTTTTCACTGAATACACATCAAAGTCCTGTAAATGCAAGGTGCCATGTATGTAATTCAACTCACCTGAGACCAAGGGGAAGTGTACCACTCAGGTCTAGCCAATCGGGAGAGATGTTGCTGAACAGGGGTGGGGCAATTTGCCAGAGCACATGGTTGTTGTAGTTCCACCACCGGCTCTGGAACATGCTGGCACTTCTTCGGTGGCAGTTCCCTATGTTTCCCAGTGGCGTCCTTCTCCACACACATGAGGGAACGCTTCTGAATGCCCACCCCACATGTTACAGAGCACTATGGGATTTAAAACAAAACATAATTAACAAATAAGCTTTCCAGGGTAGCAGTTACATCAACACAGCCTACGCAAACAAAGATGAAAAGTAATGCCAAATTTGAGAAGGATGGATTTAAATTTTAAAATCAGATTTCCGCTCTCTAATATTGATTATGGAGTTCTACAATTAGGACAGCCCTTAACAAAACCAAATCGGACAGTCATATCTGATCAAATAATGTAATACTATGATATATCAAATCTAATATATTTACAGATTTATTCCAATTATATTTACTATTTATAAATTTTTAGAGGACTAAAAAACATGAGCTTAATTCATAGGAATGGACAAGTACAGAAGTCCATTGTCTACCTCTGTAAAACTCAAAACGGTTGCCGAAATGGATTCAGTAATTTTTTTATGTGACCCGTCATTAATCTGGGTTCAGGAAGTTTCTAACTTCCTTTGGATGCTTGTGCTGTGTGTCCCAGCAAGGCTCCTGTACCTGCTGCCAGCTGGAGATGAGCCACTGGGCCTTGCGGTGTTTTGGGCACCGCTTCAGCACACAGGGTTCCTGGGCACTGGGCTTGGGCTCTGCCACACAGGAGCTGTCGGGCAGCACGCCGGCCTGGCCGCCAGGCTCTGAGCTCCTGCACACCACCGTCCTCCTCCTCTGGCCCTTGCCGCACTTACGTGAGCACTGTGGAGGGGCAGCGAGGACGACATCATGGCGGGCACGGTAGGAAGGCATCTGCTCGCAGCGGCTTCCGGATCACGCGTTTATCCGACAGATGTGCCAGTATTCTTACAGTATTAAAAAGTGAAAGTATAACCGAAAACCAGAAATACAATCTTCTCATCACACGCTGACCATCATGAACACAACATTTTAACACAACACTTTAAAATAAGTAAAATGACACTTTATAATCGGTAATTTTACTGTTGGATGGAGTTTTCATGGAAATGAATAAGCTGACAATTCTCTTTGAATGTCACTGCGACCTCTATAAAAATTCTATGAATTATTACGGATATTTTAAGGTCTCTGGCACAGGACATCTTTGTGGACAATGTGGTTCCTGTTCTCGGCCCCTACTAGGTACACAGAAATGGTTTATACCCGCCATTTATCAAGGCAGCTTTGTTCAGTGACATTAACTGCTTGCAGTGGGCTTGCAAATCATATAATGCTAATCTCATTTTAGTCACTTTCACTATGCATTTCTATATTCATAATTAACATAAAGCATCTGTTAAAATGATTGCTGAATAACAGGTGTATAACTTGTTATAATAAATGTAACATCACGTTTTACGGTTGCTATTTAGGGTTTTGGTACCTAGGTGTACCACATTAACCTTAATTAATCCAGTAAAACTAATCTCAGTGTCTAATCTACACTACCTGCCTAAATATTACACTCATAACTACACTTGTTTGTTCACCTAGAAATTAGTAAAATTCATCTGATGACAGTTGGTATTTTGTACTTTTAATCAAGGACCGTAATGAGTACTGTTAAACTGAAGTATTAGGCAGTATATATTACAGTATTAATAATAAAAAATTAAGATATATAAACACTGTTTCTGCTAAGTTGTGGCAAGGCTGCCCACCTGAGACCAGGGGCCGGCGCTCCACCCTGGTGGGCAGACCTGGACATTACAGCTCTGTCTGCGCACCGGATTTTGCAGCAGTGGACACTGGGTGTCGGCGACTGTCTCCACGTGGCTCTGGCTCGTCCTCTGCAGGCAGCTCACCTGTCGCAGCCGCTCCCCGCCCCCACAGCTGCGGCTGCACGTGCCCCAGTCTCCCACACTCCAGCTGTACAAAATCAGGGGAAATGAGGAGTTGGGGATGTTTTTAAAACAATAGGCAGGTCACAGTGACACTGACAGTGCAACTTTATCTTTATACTCATTGCGACGTAATTAAAATGTAACATTCAACTGTAAGTTGGGGGGCGGGGGGGGGTTCTACTAGGGAGTTTTAATTTGCCACTGTCACTGGGGGCTTTCGGCAGGGACAATGTAAAGCACTTGGATTCAATGCAATGTTGTGAAAATGTGCTATACAAATAAAACTGAATTGCATTGAAGCGGAGTGGAGTGAACTGAACTGAACTGAAGTGAATTTAACTGAATTGAATTGAATGGTGTAGCTCCGTGGGTTAGGATGCTGTTCCTGTGATCAGAAGATTGCTGCTTTAAATCCCAGAATCAGCAGAGTGATTTCACTGAGCAGGCCCCTTGGCCCCCAGCTGCTCCAGGCACCGGCTGACTCTACAATGTATGTCACTTTGGATAAGAGTGTGTGCAAAGTAAATGAATTGTAACATTCACTTACTGAACAGAAAGGAATTATACAATAGTGACATGTCTGTAATGTTGGGCTCGGTGACGCTGCAGACTGTCACTTGTTTACACCTTGATGACATGTGGGTTTATGTCATAGGCTGTGTGAGAGTCAGTTTGCATGAATGACATAACAGCTTAAATATAACCGTAAAACTCATCGGGGGTACTTGATGTGAAACTTTACTCTCCGAGTAAACATTAAATTAAAATATTAGGCTATGTATATTATTACCAACAATTGAATATTAAGCTATATATACAAACTACTATTCATGTGGCCTCAAACCCATTCGGCATCTTCAGTGTGAAAATCTTACTTAGTAAACGTTAAATAAAAAATAAACAGTACATATATATTAATACTGACAAACATTAACCATATAAAAGGTACTATTTATGTAAAAAATACTTAACATGAATACTAAAACCCATCACATGTTCTTAGTAACTCTATAACAGTGTTTCTCAATTGGATCCTCGGGGACCCACCATATGAACTCCCGGCCAGACAGTCCTCACTTGCTTCTGAGGACCAGATTGTAAAACACTGCTCTACAGAGATGAATCCCACTCAGTAGTGACCTTGAAAATGGGCATCGGCCTGACGTGCCACGCGCTTGCTAACTGCTGCATACTGCGCTGCTGACCAGATGTCAATAGTGTCGCGCCACTGTCTGCAGACCCGGCCAAGGGGGTCGCAGTGCGAGCGTGTTGTTGACAGCAGCTGGCTTACAGTGAGCTCTGCGAAAAAGGGCGAGGATAACACAGCGGTACGACGCGAGCTTTTTATTACTTATTTTTCAGTATATGTGTCTGTGGGGGTAGCAGCGACGGCGAGTCTTAAAAAGTGCATATCCTCATGCGACCCCTCGGTCTGCGCGGCCGTGTCCACGCTGCTCCAGCTGCTGGGCTTTCAGACGGCCCTTTTAGCCATTCTAGGCTTGCTGTTATTTGTTTTTGCCGAGCACATGACTTGCCCGAAATGCTGAAACGCGTCTGTCAGGTAATATATCGGGTGCACTTTTACAGCTCATCCTGGGTCTATATTTGAGGTCTGGAGGTCTTCCACCACGGCTCAGCTTGCTCCGCTGTGCTTCTGTTTATAGCTCATGATGTATAGCAGACTCAGACGTCCAGCCGGCGCAGACATAACTAATATTAAAGTGTTACTGGCTCACACACATGCATTCGCTCTCATTATAAAACGTAAGCGTTTTTTTCCCCCCCTCATAAGAGACCCCATAATCCTTATAAACAATGTGTAATATTAGGATTAGATCTTATAAATCTGTAATAAGAAAAAATGCACGCAGTGCATCCTCATGTCCACACAATGCATCCGGATGTGAATTTTATTTATGTGTGTCGACATATACATTACCACCGGAGAATCCTGGTGGAGAGATTTGCGAGATACACTACCAGTCAAAAGTTCTTGCATACACTGAGATTTTATAAATTTGCATGTTACTCAACTAACATTTAATAAAAATACACTCAGTATTCTTTTTATCGGGGGTGAATTCTCTCCAACCTGAAGTTCTTCATGGTTCAATTCAATTCAATTCAATTAAATTCAATTCAATTCAATTTGTATATCGCATTTTCACATTACATTGTCTCATAGTGCTTTACACTTTCCCTACCCAAAATTCCCCAGGGGCTAGCAGAGGAAATCAAATGAACAAGGTGCCAAAATCCTAATTTTCACTGTTCAAATGTAAAGACTTTAGGCGAGTACTGGGACATTCACAAATCCTAGGCAAAGCTCTGATTGTTCTAGAAAAGTGCTTCCAGCCTTCTTGGGGAAAGTGGTTGAGGCTCTTAAAAGGGTACCGACTGTGGTACTATTGGAAAACTTCAATAATAATTGATACTTTATTGATCCCTGTGGGGAAATTGTCTTTATGCCTCCCCCAACTTGCTCTTTACAGAATAAGCTGGCTGTGAAGAGCAACCACCTGTTGGGGCATGCAGGGAAGCTGGGGGTTAAGAGCCTTGCTCAAGGACCTGCAGACATGTGGAGACTGGGATTGAACTGGTGATCTTCTGATTACATGCACACAGACTTAGCCCACTGAGCCACATGCTGCCCCCAATGCTTATGAAGGCAACAGTGTGGATACCTGGATTGGCATGATTAGGAGGATCCCCTCAGAGATCTAAACCCAAGTGGTCAATTACTATTGAACTTTTGTGCAAGCTAAGGATTGTCCCTAACAAACCCATATCAAATGAGCATGTTCATAAGTATACATGGTACTGGAGCACCCCAGGCCAAAGAGTCAATTATTGACTCAATAGTCATGTCAACTATCTTGACTATTGAGCATTTGGTTGACAGACATCAGCCAATCACCACTTGGTGATGAGAAGGATTCAGTGCATACAGAGGCGTGATGAACTAGGAAGACCTAGACAAGTGGTCCAGGTTCCCAGGGAACATCAGGCTGTGTGAAGAATTGGACCCACATATCTGAAAAAGTTTCTACCTTGTGGTAAGTGAGGTTGAGCACATTGAGTTAGAATGGACTATGTTCAAGGCCTGAATTGTTGGAGCAACTGTAAAGGCAGCATCAATAGAAGACAGCAGATGCCTTTTATGATTTTAACCCTAAGACCTGCTTGTGGACAATTTAGGAAGGAGACCTTCAGGGCAATGCTTACACAAGGGTCTCCAGAGACAACTGAAAGACATCAACAGACCAGAAAGACTGCAGCAAAAGGCAGTAAAAGATGCAAAGCTGGGAGCTTTGGGAGGAGTTTGGAGGGGCTATACAGAAAGATGATTGTGCTGACCTCCATCAAAGATGCATCTAGTTTCCACTTTTGTTCATGATTTCCCTGAATATGATATCAAAGCACAGCCACGGATGGAAGAGGCTTGGGATCTTGCTCATGGATGATAGTAAGAGGGAACATGACAGGTGGACCAGTTAAGCGACTGCAGATTTGTGGGTGTTGTGCTGATAAACTGAAAGTTTTAACATGTTACTGATCAGTCTCCATCCTTATCCTCACCTATGGTTTTGAGCTGTGGGTTAAAAACCAGAAGAACAAGATTGCAAATACAGCTGTCTCAGATGAGGTTTCTCCTTCGGGTTGCCGGACTCACTCCTCCTGACAGGTCAAGGGGTTCAGAAATCAGGAGGGACCTTGAAATAGTCGCTGCTTCCTTGGATCAAGTAGGGTCAGCCAAGGTGGTTTGGACATCTTATAAGGGCACCACCTGGATAGCTCCCAAGGGAGGCCTCAGGTCAGACCCGGGGTATGCTTGAGAGATTATATCTGCCAGCTAACTTGGGAACTTCTAGGGATCCCCCAAAATGAGGTAGAGTCTGTTGCCTTGGAAAAAGATGTCTGGTATGGACTAATCAGCATGCTGCCTAGTGGAAGTGGTGGGAAAATGACGATATTGACATATACCTTATTACATTTTAGCACATGCTTTTATGCTAAGTGACGTACAAATAAGAAAGCAGGGCCAGACAGCCCCTAGAGCAACTGAGGCCTTGCTCAAGTCAGTCTGCAAACGACGGAATTTGAACTAGCAACCTTCTGATCATGGCCATAGAGTCCAAACCTCCATATTATGGAGAGGGACATTGGAGCTCATTTGACAGCACTGTTGCCTGATGCCTCCACAGTTGAGGGTTCAAAACGTACTTCTTGCACCATGCAGAAACATGCACTTAGGTGTCTCTAAATTGCATATGTCTACCATGTGATGGACTGGCATCCCATCCATAGTGTGTCCTTTGCTGTCGGTGACAGTCCCCAGGCCCCTACTGTCACCTTAAACAACTGGTTGGATAGATACAAAGTAAACAAACCGCAGAGCCACTGAGTCCACACACTGGGGCATAATGAGGATGTGAAGTTTTATCCACTAACTAAATATGGAAATATGCAGTCATTAACGCAGGTTTAATTAATGAATTCAAATTCAGTCACTTCTAACCCACCATGAAATTATGATATATTTAGATTATCGATGGTCATACAACAACATTCTGTGCTAACAGCTATCGACAAAGCAAAAGTGCATCTTATGGCATTCCACAGCCTGTCATCTGCTTAGCTGATCCAATCATCCATATCATGAGTTTATTTGTCAATTTAAAAACTTTTAGTTTAAAACTGCACAGATACTATACTATTAATACTTCACAGACAAAAACACACAGACATTATAGGATGGAAACAGAATTCACAAGCTGTTGGTGCCTGTTCTAACGAAACGCACAACGATGGAAATCGTACAGGATTCAAATGCATCAACATATTTCACATTTCTGTAACGTGAGAAGTGCTACCTTCCAGCGTTCTATTTCTCGCGTTCTATTTCTTGAAGAAAACCAGCACTGATGTGCCCCTTTTCTGAGGTGACGTGAAGCAACAACTACAGCCCACATAAATTTATTTACGTCTATCAGATGAGACTGCCTGGCCCTCGTCCACGCCAGTCTAAACTTATTGAAGAGCTTGAAAGAGGATTCGTCTGACGTCTGCCTGGGGTAAACGGTGAAAAACAAGACTGACTGCATTACACTTGGGACTCGTCCAAATGCCTGTCCTGTAGCAATTGTGCATTTCCCTGTGCCACACCTTGGCATCACCCCCCTACAGGGAAGTGGAACCAACGCTTTCATTCGGAGCCAGACAACCAGGCTTGTGAGGCAGGAACTTGTTTATACATTTGCCACTATATACATACATGTGTACATGCATACATATACATACAGAAGTCATAACACATGTGCTATTGGGGTCAATTTGAGCCCAGGGTAGGTGTGAGAGATAAACATTATTTGATTATATATGTGTATTATATGTGTATATATGCATATGTGTATATGCTGTCCTGTTATTTTACATCTTATTCATATGGTATATTCTACCCACATGTTATTGATTGTCAAATTTTATTTGTCATGCATCTTTGTTGTTGTTTACTGATGCAGCTATTAGGTGTGAGCCAAAGAGTTTTTTTCCTTGCATGTACAATCACAATGACTTCTTACGTCTGAAAACTGCCCCCATGTTTTAATAAGGTTATCAGGCTAATCGTGTTTTAATGCAGACAGAAATGTGTGTACTAGCAAAGGAAAAGCTGACTGCTCCACGTGCCGATTACCAGATTATTGATGTTACATTGATTTTAATTCTCTCTCTTTTTTCACTTTTGGCTCAAAAATAGCTCTGGTTGCCCCCCCGGGAGATGGCTGCCTATTCAGGGGCCCCCAGATTATTTATGTTTGAGATCCTTGGTCTACTGAGTAGTGGACATGTGTGTACAAGAAGCAATGGACCCAAAGTAGCAGTTCTGCTCATTACTAGGTCACAGGCGTGTTTAATTGTAAACAGTTTTCTTCTTTTGCGTGGGCTTTGTCTTCTGTCAAAGCTGGGAAAGTACTCTGCACCTCGAATTCCTATTTTAATAGCAAAGCCAGTGCAGAAAGTTTGATATGCAAAAGGAGATAATTTAGGAAGAGTTCCGAAACATCAAGCTGAGGACAGAAGGTGAAAGGGGGGTTGGGAGAGAAGCTGTGTTTGGAGTCCTGAGGCCTAGATGTGGGGTAACCTGACACCTCAGAGCTGCACTCTTTTCCAGAATCTTCTGTCCTAAAAGGCAGGCAGCTGGTGACAGACAGCTGGTGATCTGCCATGGCTTTACCTCACTGCAGAAATCTGAACTCGGCGGGGAGAGCCAGCAGCACGGCCCGACACCCCACCCCTACGCCCAACCTGGCCGCAGCAGCCGGAATGCTCACTGATTCGTGTCTCCGTTGTTGATGCGTGTAAATAAAGAGATCTACCACCCTAAAGCCATAAAGCTATGTACGAGCTGAACCAATAAAAACAGGCTTAAAATAATTTAACCAAAAGCGTGCTGGCTTGTGTACTGAGAGCTAATAGTAAGGCAATGTTGGGGAAATACATATGAAAGCAATAAAATTAAACAAAAAGAGCTGTAAGATGCTATACATTAAAGAAAAAAGTAAAGGCTGTCTTATAATCCACATGCTATTTTATTTGGGAACAGTTTATTGATTTCATATTTGTGTATCTTGTTTCTTTTCTAAATATTTATTTTTATTTATTTTAGCAGACACTTCTAGCCAAAGACATTTTTTGAAAGCAGAGTCAGACAGTCCCTGGAGCAATTGAGGGTTAAGGGTCTCGCTTAAGGGCCCAACAGTGACATCACGCTGCTGCCCTGGGATTGGAACAAGTGCATCCTAACCTGCTGAGCCATGCACTGTGGTAAAATAGTACAGACAGACACACACACACACACACACACACACACACACACAGAGTCGTGTAATCATATCTTTATGGGGACCGCTCATTCAGTTTTATGGGAAAAATGCTAATTGCTAACCATGACAACCTTAACCCCAACCAAGCCCTAACCATAACCATAACCTTTAACACAGGGAAAACATTGGCAATTGGTTTTTCCTAATCATTGTCAACATGCTTGCAAAAGGATGAGTGATAGCTATGCTATACAGGTAGCTTGGAGCACCTTGATTTTATGAAGAGAAGTTGACTTCCGATGCTGACCTCAAGGGTGCACACAATGTACCTCGGACAAGGAACACATGGAATCACGGATGTAAATCTTGATTCAGAGTCCTGTATAATATCAGGATGACTCTGCTTTGCATTGCTTTCAGCACAGCTGTGATGCCAGGATCTGGCCGGTTCTACGCCACCAGCGGAGAAATTATATAAATGCAAATAGAGTTGAGTCAGTAGTGGTGGAGGAGGGAGAGACTTTGCATGCAGAATCATTTGCAGGTGGTAAAGAAATGCGCACGGTGGTGTGGGAAAGCACTGGGGAACGACCAGTGAATACCAGTGAACCAGTGTGAATCACTACTCTGCTTAGTACCCTGAGCCATTGTACACTTAACATGGTTGGCTAAACTTTTGAGATATAGCACAGAAAAAAAATTTGGCCAATTTCAAGGTGTAAGAAAAGAAGCATTGTGTATGTTTTGCTGTCACCACAAGTCTTGTGCTTTTTTGCTTCATATATGAGTCAATAAGTCTTAGAAATACCTGGCAACCCAATGAAAACATAGCAAGCTTCATGGGGTAGACATTACTGCTGCAGATTTCCCAAATTCCCTTTCCTAAATTAATGAGGTGCTTTCACACTGCAGGAACTTATTTCAGGAACCAGAACCTTTTTCCAGAACCAGGAATTTGTGTCGCGTTCACACCGCAGGAACTCGGCCCGATTGTAGAGCCTCTAAAACAGTTCCAGAACCCTTTTTTAGTACCTACTCCAGACTAGGTACTTTTCATTCAAACACAAACTACTGCGGAGATGCTCACCACAATAGTGATTGATGACCAAAAGGACTGCCGCCAAAACTTGGAAGTTACACAGAAGTATAGGGAAAAGACATATAACTAGCGGAGCAAAAATTCAGCAGATGGAATTAATTTTGCACCTCAGTTACATTTAATCAATACATTTTTTGTTTGCTTACCCATTTATCTGTATTGGAATATTCAATCGATAATCAATATACTTTTGTCTAATATCGCCGGTGCAGTGGTGAAACTTACCAACGCTTAATAGCAGGATATCGGTACATTGTTTTTTATTCAGTGAAACTGAAAGCTCGACCTGCTGGCCAAATTTAATAATGAAATATAAAAAAGTCAGGGGTCATATAATTTAAATATAAATAAAATGAACAAATAACAAAACAACTTGTTCATCCTCCATCGCTTTAGGGTGACAGTGTAATTTCTGAAGTTTAACCTATGAGCTTTTTGCATCTCCAATGCTTATTTAATATAAAGGTGTCAGTTCCTGTTGTGTGGTCTGAAAGCAACACATGAAAGTGGCCAGGAATTTCTAACTTGTATTGTAACCAAGGAGCAGGTCTAGAACTTTGGTGTGAAAGCTCCTATGGAGAGATAGAGAGCTCAGAGAGGGTGCACACTACCTGGGTGGACAGGCCTGTGTGTTGCAGGGAAGCAGGCCAGTGGCAGGCCGGGATTGGGGGTTGCAGTAAGAGGTGTTCACCTGCACCTTCATGTCCTTGAAGCACGCTGACTTAGTGCTCATCTGGCCTGAAACAATTGCACACAGAGGAAATCAACAGCAAAGCATGGTAGCCCATAACCACAGCCCAACTGAACTACAAAGGCATTTATGGGACTCCCAGTAAATCTTTCAGTATTGGACCAGTTTCCGAAACATTTCTGAGCCTCAAGGAAAACTGCCAGAAAACTATTAAAGGTTCATCTGGTGCAGCCTAATGTCGTTTCTCTCGAAACTTCCTAATGACGCTGTGTTACATGAGAAGTTCTCAAACTCTGAAGCGCTTTAGCACAAGAGCAGAGAATTTACTAAATTAGGGCAAAGGCTGACTAAAGGTCTGCGACCTGTAAGATAGAATGCCCTTCCAAACCTCTGTTCACCCTCAACCTAGGTCATTACAGGGCTCTAATTGTATACTGCTGGTCTCGTTAAAAGAGTCAACAGTGGCCCAAGTCATCAGTAATGACAGGAGTAGTGTAGAAATCTGTACTTAAGCTAAGCCTGGACATTTCTAACAAAACAGTTGTATTCCACCATTTATAAGGGTATTACTGTTGATGTATGAAGGAGGACTGAGTGGAAACACATCCCTTGCACGATAAATTTCAGGAGTCGCCCTGCAGATGACAGTTTCTGTTCATTTCACCAGTGGCAATTCATCTTGCATGACCAATTGGTAGGAAAGAAGCAGATAGATTAGTATTGTACTTCTGTACATCAACCTTGTAAGTTTATTAAACGTACTTTTGTTTTCGTGAAGTGATTGCCCTCATTCAGATACAGTTGAGGCCAAAAGTTGATTTACAGCATGGCTAAAAGGCTTTCACAAAACACAATATTTCACATAAAGTCGTGTTTTAGCTATTATTTAAAAATGACTTCTTACGGAAATAAAGAATATACCCTGATTACCTGATATACCTGAAATGTATGGTAGCTTGATGTGCGAAGTTGTGAAGCATTAAGTGTTTAGCCTAGGTGTATGTAAACTATGGCCTCATTTGTATGTTATGTCGCCGTTCTGCTGGTCATATAAACTGCTGATTCGATTTGATTTACCTCCTGCACATGAAGCAGAGCAGTGAGACCGAACGACGGCCCAGGTGTAGTTGTGTCTCACGTGATTCTTCTTATCGACGTCAACCTTCCTAAGACTATACTCCCACTGTACTCCGGGGTTATGGCCCTGCAGGAGAATCTGAGAAAGCAGACAGCGGTCTCATCTCCTTCAGTCAGCATATTATCAACAAGTCGTCCTCGATGTTCCGGGGTGCCGCGTTCTAACGAAAAACACGTTTCACGATGGTGCTCATTAACAGAAAATTGATACCGGTAAATTAGTGAGAAAGAAATAACATAGCACAAGCAATAAACAATAAAGATCTGGGGTTTCAAATAAAATTTTACAGTCAGACAAGGAATAAAACAAGCACAACATCTAAGTGTGGATTGCAACCACATATCATTTTAAGAGCCTGGCAGGATTCATGATATTGTGCTTTTAATTAGTGGGGCATCCTGGACGATGAGCAGTTGAGTCGCATTCAGAGCAGCATTGCTGGCTTGGATAATGAGAGTCCGCGACTCCTTCTTCACTTGTTAAAAGTCATGCCAGACGTTATAAATCATTTCTGGAATAAAAGCGAAAAGCCGTGGCTGTGTTAGCAGTGCTTTTCATTTCGTAAATTAAACCTGAAATCTGACATATTTGTATGTTCGTTCTGGGCCGTCTCATGTATGGACGCATACCGTCCGTCCAAACGGCACGTGGTGTACCCATGCCTGGGGAAATTAAAGAATGAAAGGCATTTGGAAAGTGTGTTTCTGAAAGCCTGAATGTCGGAGGAAAACCAATTCAGATGCACACATTGCAGGCACACAGCTGAGGCCATATTAAAATACCTTAAATAAAAGACACTAATCAAAGCAGCATTCAGTTATTTAACTGCATCAAATTTAGACATATTAGCATAATTAATTGAAATATGTAATGCAAAATTAGGATTGGTTAAAATTGTGGAACTATCAACAACAACCAATTAAAACCACTGATAATGAATCTGATTGATAACTGCTAATCCTAAAACACATTGCTTATAATTACTTCTTGTACATACTGCTGATAAATATTATTTTGCACGGTATGACAGTGAGGATTGCAGATAAGTATTAATTTAATCTTAAAGCTGCTTCGGCCTGGTAGTACATTTACATCTTGAAATGGTAGTATGAATGCTCATTGACTGCTTGAACTAATTCTTGCTTTGTTGTGCTGATTCTGGATTACTTTAAACTGGATTACTTTAAACTGGATTACTTTAAAAACTTACCACTGCTGTTTACTGGTAAATATTGTTTCATTATTGGATTTTTCTCCATGGCTGCACTGTTAAGCCTTATAACATGGTAAACTCTCCCATTTATGTTAACCCACAAATCAGCTGGTTTGCATGAACCAACCTCAACAACCAAGGTCTCGTTGGTGGGACCTGTAGCAGTGAGCGTCTCTGGTTGATTGTACTGCCTCTTGTAGTCAAAAAACGTTCCAGCAAAAGCGTGCTTTCCTGGCCAGTCGATGGTCCACTGTCCATTGAGGTGATACTTTTGATCTGAGGTCCTCACAGCCAAGTAAGAGCTTGATGTATTCAGCTCCAGGATATGGACACTGCGCGCTCCCGCTGGTATGGTGACAATGCTGTAATACTCTGCTTGAGTAAAGAAACATAAACAATTAAAATGAATTATAATGATGCACTGAAAACAAAGGAAATGCCCTTTCTACTCCAATGTCACAACTACAACCATCCATCCATCCAGGGGCGTCAGAAGCATATTTTATGTTAAATGTGGGGGGGTCCAAATGAATAGTTATGAAATGTGAGGGGGACACGTCCCCCTTAGATTTAATGGTGGCGACGCCCATGCATCCATCCATCCATCCATTATAACTGCTTCATTTCACTAGCTTTGATCTCAGAAAACACAGGGTTTGAGCCAGGGGACATCCTGGATGGTATGTGTATTGACTTGTAAAAATGCATTTAAATGCATTTAACTGATGCATTTAAGAGAACTGGCTTCATCCAATCAGAAAGAGGTAATGACTTGGCTCTGAGGGTCCAGGAATTCCACCTTTAGTCCTTGACTGGGACTGGTGAATGCATGTGGTGAGCATTAAGTCGAGAGATATGTCACATGACCAACACTTATGTAATTCACTGGTTCTGCGCTGGTTATCATGTTTGACAGTGGTCCTCCCATAGTGCAGATGATGCCATATTTATGAATTATCAGAGAAGTCTTCACCAATATGGCATGTTATCAGCCAATCTGGATCGAGTGGATGTGGTATCTCATACATCTGTCATCTCTTAAGGGAACCTGAGCTCTGCGAGTAACTTAATACTACTATTCAGTTTTGCTTAAATTAAAACCAAAGGTCTGAGTTCCATAATCAGCTTCCCCACAAACGTGAGAAGATGCTGAAATGCTACAGGCCGTCAAATGGCAGAACTAGCAGAAGAACATATGAATACCAACGATATGAAATACTCAATCACTGAAAGATTCCACATATCATCAGCTGAAGTACATCATCTGATAAATGAGAATGAGAGGGGTGTGTGTACGGTTTGTGTAGTGCTGCTTCAGGTATCGGCCCTCGTAGGTCTTGCATGAAGAGTTGTTTCCCTCGCAGACACCACATGCATCCAGCGTTGCATTAGAACCCAGAATATGGTCGCAGCCTACCCTCTGCAAAGGAAAATGCAATCGCTAAGACAGAGCACTAGCTAGCTTAATACATTATCAGCTAACCAACAGGAGACTGAGCTTTGCATGTTTGTTTTGAGAAATTCAATTTATATGCTTTTGTTATTGCAATTCACCCCATTTTAGTTCAATAATAAAATGACCCCTTATCTGGTCCCATGTGTGGACGATTACCTCACACAGGCCATCAATACAAACGTTCGAGCTGTCCTGAGAACACAGGGTCCCATCCTTCACTTTACTGGACAGGGCAAAGAAGAAATCAAAGCCCTCGGCGTAGCAGTACAGCTTGCAAACTTCCTGGTCTGGGTCAAAAGACAAAGGAATAGAGAGCTGCTTTATGACAATATAATGAATGCCTTTTGTAGAATAGAGATACTTCATTCTTCCCCATGAGAAAATTCTCTTTTTGCCTGTCTCATCTTGCTTATATATATACAGACGCTCCTCTGCTTACGAACTTCCAACTTACGAACTTTCAGATATACAAACGAAGAGGACTGTAAGTCCAAATTGTGGTCAATGGGCTCCCATTTCCTGTCCGCAACATCAATTTTTTTTTCTGCACCAATTCCGTCTAGTACGACTTCTGGCCGCTACTCCCGCCGCGCAGCAGCATAGCGTGCGTACTCCCAGCATCCTAATTCTTAGTACTTGCGTATACCCTTAAAATGATGTTGAATAATGACTTACGAACATTTCAAGTTATGAATGGCCGTTCGGAATGTATCTCATTCATAAGTAGAGGAGCGTCTGTGTATATATATATATATATATATATATGGTTATGAGCAAGATTGGGGGTCACAGCGCAGGGTTGGCCAGCATCCAGCGTCCCTGGAGCAGCTGGGGGTTAAAGGGCCTTGCTCAAGGGCCAAATGATGGCATCAGTCTGCTTGGCCTGGGATTCCACCTGCCAATCATGAGTCCTAAACTGCTGAGAAACCCCCCCGCCCCAATGACACGAGAGTACATGAACAGTAACGACATTATGACAGTATAATGGATATAAAATCCTCTAAGTACTATTAAATAACGATTTGGGCATGAGTTGAGAAAAGGCGATACCTTTTGATCTAAGGCACTGACACTAATAAAAAGTAAGTTTTGTGTTTATAGTGCCTGCAGGATAATTATGCCGTTCATTTCAATACTTTCCAGGTTATGGTGTAGCAGTACCTTCGACTCTAGTGTAAGGCTTCCACTTGTAGAACCAGCCACGAAATTGTCTGCTGTTAAACTGGGCACACTGCTGAGCCCGGAAGTCGCCCCCACTTTTGGGGCAGTCCTCGGTGTTGCAAAGTTTGTACGAGCGCGCCAAGCCTTCACAGAACTTTCCTCCAAAGCCTGGTCTGAATGGATGTGAAAAATTAACGTCAATAAATGTAACATGCATGACACATTGGAAAGAGTTGACCAAAGGAAAACTCAGTAAACTGTAAAAATGATGGCATTTAAGAATAGGATTCATTCATTTCAAACTCTAGCAAATGTAATAGCTTTTGAAACCTAGTGATTTTTGTGACTAAAGAGACACCTTAAAATGTTCTCTATGCAGTCAATAAAATTAATAAAAATTGTCATTTCTTTTAGTGCTATTGGTTGTTGACAGACCGCTGTCGGGCGAGCAGGGAACGAGGAATCAGGATCAGGGAAACAGAGAGCCGGGAATACGGGGTTTATTAAGTCGAACAAGCAAACGAGGCAAAACACGGCAAACAACGTCAATGAAACATACTTGGACGTGGAATTAAATACCGAGACTCAATTACACAGGATTGAAAACAGCTGGTAAATGCAGGGATTCCACATGAAGTTAATGAGGGGGCATGGAACACAGGAGGATCGGACGATTGGGCGTGACATTTGTACTGGGTAGTATTTAGATTTTAGACTGGAAGTATATATAGTATAAATGTTAAAGAGAGTATATCCAGTAGTGGAAAAAATACTGTTTCATACTTAAGAAAAAGTACAGATACCACACGAAAATGCTACTCAAGTACAAGTGAAAGTCATCCGGTAAAGTACTACACAAGATTTGAATGTATAGTATTTAAGTAAAAAGTACTATACATTCAGATCTATTGATCTAACAAAAAACAACATATACTTTTAAATTTACTCAAGACAGGTTTGAATACAGCATTGTATGTTACAGTGCATCCCAATAGTGAAAACCGAGTCGCAAGAAGAAAATGGCTAATCATCCAATGCAATCATCACCATTATTTCAGTTGTAGCTGAGTAGGTGCTGCCAGAAACATGCACCCCTATCATATACGCTACATGCAATATTTTTTTCACTCTGGCTTCCCCCAGAATTTCAGCCAATTACATCTTCATGTCTGTATCTAGTTTAGCATAAAACATGGCAGGAACTTGACTCAGGAATGTGGACTCAGGATATGACAGTGTATAACGACAAAGCGAGTATGACATAGCAGATAGGGACAAAGTGAGTATGATATAGCGGATAGCAACAAAGAGAGTATGACACAGTGGATAGCGACAAAGTGAGTATGACATAGCAGATAGGGACAAAGTGAGTATGATATAGCGGATAGCAACAAAGAGAGTATGACACAGTGGATAGCGACAAAGTGAGTATGACATAGAAGACAGCGACAAAGTGAGTATGACATAGCGGATAACGACAATGTGAGTACGACACAGAAGATAGCGACAAAGTGAGTGTGACATAGAAGACAGCGACAAAGTGAGTGTGACATAGCAGATAGCGACAAAGTGAGTGTGACATAGAAGATAACGACAAAGTGAGTGTGACATAGAAGATAGCGACAAAGTGAATATGACATAGCAGATAGCGACAAAGTGAGTATGACAGAAGATAACGACAAAGTTAGTGTGACATAGCAGATAGCGACAAAGTGACTATGACATAGCAGATAGCGACAAAGTGAGTATGACAGAAGATAGCGACAAAGTGAGTGTGACATAGAAGATAACGACAAAGGGCGGCGACAATGATGGAAACAGAGAGGGTTTACTAAAATTATTTTTTTTAATATTTGGGGAAAAAATATTACGTCATTTTTTTTCCAATATATTTTTTTGTGAACAACTTTTTATTCAAAAATAGTTAACACTGAGTTGGGCAGGTAGCAACACAGATTTACAACACAAAGTAAAACCATCAATACCAGCCCATCAACATTATCGTTATTGCAAACGGACAACAGATTGTCACACATATTCTCTCATGACACAAATGACAATCGACCATGCCTGAGTAGTTTTACCCTGTGCTCCCTGTATTATTGTGCATGATCCCTCGTGCTGCAGAAGACAGTCATCAGTGAAAAGAAACAATCTGGGCGAGGCTGCTAAACCCAGGGCACTAGACATTTAACTAGACATAAACAGATGTGATCTAACCAAAGGTATTGAAGTTGCTTGTAACACATCAGCTACGGCCATCGTACTGTGTCCCATCTTGGCAGTTTGTAATGTCTGGTACTCTCTGTTTGGACATATAATGTCACATATACTAACGTCCTGCCTGTCATGTCCATCTGACCCTCCTGCCTCCTCCCTGACGTGACCCTGATGAGCCACATCTGTTGCTTGCTTGTTGCCCCTTGTTAGTCTTTGTATAGAAGTCCCTGATTGTCTTGTCATCCCCGGTCTGGTCATTAGCGTCTGCCTTCTTGTTGCCTGTGCCCTTTCCTGTACCAGTCATCATTTTTGATCCCTCACGGTCCTGTTTGCTTCCCAGTCCCTGTTTAGTTTGGGTTTAATAAAGCCCCATTCACGCTCTCAGTCCCTGCCCTCGAGTCCTTCATCTCTCAATCCACAACACCGTAAACCAATCAATTCATGGATTCAAGCAATTAATATTTATTTCCTTAATATTTGTATACACTATGCTTACTCGTCTGCACTATGTGTATTGTCTTTGCACTTTGTCTTCTTCTGCACTATATGTTTCTCTGCACCTTACCTACCTTGCTGCTGTATGCACCAGAGTTTCCCCTTGGGATCAGGAAAGTGGCCCCTGTCTTATCTTATCTCATCTTGTCACAGTTCTATTGCTTGACCTGAAAGGACAGGACCCGTGTACCTCGGATTGGTGCACTGTCTCTCCCTGTAGGTCACTCCAGCCTCACAGGTCCGTGAGCAGGCAGACCAAGCTGACCATTCTGACCAGTGCCCGTCCACTGGGCTGGGACCTTCATCGCCTTGCTTCACACACTGACCTCGGCGACACCACTGTGGGGGGACAAGTCCTCTTAATACTGGAATCGTCAAATGACTATTTTACAATCTAAAAAAATCTATCTAAAAATACTTGTAGTATAATGTTAGACAAATATACTTGATCCATGTGCATACGATTCAGATAAAAATAAATGAACATAAATCTTGACTAATGCCTTCCTTTTTGGTCCCCTCTGTTAGACAATGACCGCTCATTGTAGCATGCATATAAAAACACTGCTTTCAAACAAAATGAAAAAATAAAAAGGGCTGAATGAGAAACACAGAGCTTGATAAAATTCCAGTGTGTGCTCGCTTTTGCTGACATTTCACGGAAAAGTGCACCAAGGATTCCACAGCGAACGTGTAATTGTTTGTGTTTTGGAATTGTGCCTTGAAAGGGTTGCTTTCGATTAAACTGTCATGTTCAATATACTGGGAAGTCAAAACGTTTAGGACAACCTGCATGACTGAAAATCAGCAACACTAAGCAACAGATTACATACAAATGGCTATATCTCTTTGTGTCATCTTTCAGTTCTTCAGATTTATCCCAATACTAGCACTTGCAGAAACAGTAAATTGCTACCCAGATGTAGCAATTTAAAACAGCTATTTTAAAAAATTAAATCGTACAGTTAAACTCTGGGCACTCTTGGGAGAAGAATGCTGAACACTACATCAATAAAAAGGTCAGGACGTCAGGATTGCTGAAATGTACTGACCCACAAGTTCCGACTGTACGTATGCGGCACAGGTACAGAAACTGTAATGACTGTTCTTAATACTGTACAGTACCAACACAATATGAAGTGACACCATCAGCACATCTCAGCAGTTCCAGTCCAGTCCTCGAGAAAGATATTCCTTCACCGTAGTTGAATTAATAAGCACAGGAACATTGGGGGTTAAGGACCTTGCTCAAGGGCTCCATGATAAAATACTGCTGACTCTGGGATTTGCCCATCCGATCTCAGTATCCTAACCTACCTGATTCTATGGTTATGATCAGTTTTCTCCAGCAGTTATGGCTACATTAAATGGGATGATTCAAATATAGTTTAAACAAAGATGACAGAGGCCTTCTCTGTGTCTCTGGCCTGCAGGGAATGCTGGCTATCTGCTGTGTGATGGCTGCATCACTGCCGGGCTGAAGTGCCACTTTATGCTAGCTCAGCTACGGGTCTGGCTGTGGAAGTTCTCGTGATGTTCTTCTCACCATGTCCGGGCCACACACTGAGCCCTCGGCGGCTGGCATGAACTTGGTCTCACATTTTCTCCCTGCGCGGTGACACCACAGTCCCTTACAGATGTCCTGCGGGACACAGCATGCAAATCAAGACCTTCTTTGTATTTGGGAGCATGACAAAATATCACATGGACAGAATAAAGAATGATGCATGCTACACAATCTGGGACTGGAAATCAAATGATAGAAGATGGAAATTTATTTGGTTACTAATTCAATAGCTTTAAATGGCCTTTATATTTCCACAGAAGGAAAGTGTGCATGTATAAACATATTCATTTTTTGCATTTGGTTATATTGTGACTGTCTGGATTATTTTTAGTATCTTGGGCACTAATGTAGAATAACCTGCTTTGCCCAGATAAACTTTTGGATGCAGCCCAATGCATATTCATGCAGCTGTTAGCTAAGTAATCGCTTCTGCAGAGATCCTGAAATTGCTGTGGACTTTACACACTTTTTAATGGATCTGTTATTGCAGATCCTCTGTTGTGCATCGTTATTGACTAATGACATAATCATCAGATTGGACCAGAGTGTGTATTTTGCGTTCTGTAAGGGTTGTGGTGCCTTCAATGAAGATGCTTATGGCTGCAAGTGATTCATGAGCGTATCTAGAAAAGTCATAATTCATTAATATGTAAGTGCCTAATGTAACAAGAGCTGGTGTGCAAATGTAACACGAGGACTGAGATTATAAAAAGGAACAAGAAGCTTATCTCAAATGGTATCACTAGACTAAAGACTAAAAGCTCCTTTGTAGTCCATCACGTTATATGTATGAATTAATTGTATTGTAGGAGACTACCAGAATCTACAACAACACTGTAATTTACATACACAACAATGTAAATTAAACGATTAACTGCCCCTGCATAATGATGTCATATAGGTTAACACATGTAATGATCGTCTGGGTTTGAATCAATGAAAGACGTTCAACGAAACAACACACATGTAATTCATAGTTACAAATTACACCATGAACTTCACCAGCGATCCCATTTCCATCCCCCCCAGTCCTCCCAGCTGGATTTAGACAGAGCAATCAGTATTCCAGTCATCCCAGTCCTCCTCTGGCATTCCTCTGAAGCTGGGGCAATTAGCCTGAAAGGCAGATTCTGGGGGGGGGGGGGGGCGCACCCCTGCCCCCCTCCCCACGCAGTAAGCGGGCGGGCCCCCTCACCTTCTTGAAGTCCAGGTTGCAGAGCTTGGCTTTCTTCCCAAACTGCCACTTGCACTGTGTGTCAGCATCGTACAGCTCTCCGGGTAACTTCTCCGGGAAGACATACTCCTTCACTGATCGGGGCTCGTTCGAGAGACAGGTTGCTTGTGTGGTACTGGGGGTTAAGGGCAGATGATTATTCCTTCTGTTATGGTATACAGCCAAAGAAAAGGCTGGCCATTTGTTTTTTTGCACAGGGTTGTGTATCTCTCCAATATAAAATGCATCTAGATACTGTACAGGGTTTACAATACAAAAAAGATACATATTAATGTAAAGAACTGATAAGCAATTCAACAATCATTCAATATTATTCAATTCAAATACAATATGATTTGACTCAGGTCCAACTGGATACAATTTAGATCAATTTCGTATTTATTGAGGTGCCCATCTTTGGATGTAAGGGCATCTGAGTAAGTAAAATCATAGTCAATAAGTTTCTTTTTTCCCCAAAACAAGTCATTATATTTATTTTGTACTGCAAATCTGCAATCATAAAATCTTAACATGAGAAACATTACAGTAGTATGTAGTAAAAAGTGTGTAACGATTGCGGCTTTATAGGGATAAGAACGATTTCCTTCTAAAAGCTGGATTTGGGGGTTTGCACCAATGAATCAGTGCAGCGTATTATTGACACTTGGACAGAAATTCTACTTCAAGTCAGTTTTTCATTACGCCCATAATTATAGATGCTAATGTCATCTTTTAATTGCCTGTAGAAAATTATATACAAACAGTAGTCATGCATTTCACAGCAGTGATTATGATTCTGAATTTATGTGACTGACAGGATAAATTCTGCAGTTCACCCTTCCTAAACTTAGGACATGCATTCTTACAGGTGATTACACTCTATACTTGGAAAAAATATGGTTATTAGTAGAAATATTTTTTCTATTGCACAAATTAATTTAAAATAACTTAAATAGCAGGAGTTCTTTTCAGATGTTAGTAAGGCATTTAAAACCAAATTAGCACGCTCGCTATTTGAGACACTGCCTTGAGTTTGAGCGAAGCCTCGTTCTGTGACATTGAATCCCACCCAGACCTGGTTGTGTCTTGTTATATATTGGGAAGCAGCTGAGGAATATATACAGTCGGTATGTCTGTCTTTTTTAGGATTCTGCAGACAGCATGTTAGCCTATTCAGTAGATAATCCGTATCCCTAAATCCCCTGGCATTTCCTACCATACCCACAACCTGCAGTATATATCTTACACTGGGAAAAAAAAGCTCCTTTGAGAAACTTTCAGGGGTCATGAGATGCTGCTGGGCATTCCAAAGATGTTTTTTCTGCACAGACTGAAAACAAACACCACAAATTAAAAAAATAAATAAATACAGCGAGTGCATCGACCCCATTAACTCATGCCTGGCCTGGCTGAAGTCTGTTCTTTATGTATGAACATTTAAGACACATTTGAGATGATGTATTGCACGAGCAATGCGATGTATACAGTGTGACCACTGGCTTGACATTTGTCTTTTTCGCTAGGGAGGTTACTATTCAAAAAAGTAATACAAAATTGTTTCAAAAACAGAGTGTTCGGCTATTTTAAATCCACCTATTAAAATGTTCCATAGACACTGGAAAGTAACCATGAGATCAGAACAATGTTTCAACACAGAAAGGGAACTGGCTATTCACTGAGGAGGGCTGTAACTCATACATGATGGACTGTGATTTTTCATACGCAAAAGGTAGAAGCAAGCAAAGAAGGTTAAACAACTCAAATATAAGTGACTCCGGCTGCAACGCGGCCAGTATTTCCAGGGGCTTTAAAGGTGGTCCCAGTGCTCATGTTTAATATAATCTTGACAAGACTAAAGGGAATGAGGTCATGATGCTTTAATAACCTAGTGAGGAAATAATGTGTCTCCAGGAGTGACTGATGGTATACTTCAGAGATACTTTAACACGTCGGTTAATTTAAGGGCTGGGGAAGGCCTATCAGGTTTCATCAACATTCTCGCAGACATTAGCTGTAACACAAGACAAAGTAGAGCAGTATGGAGGCACATGTCAGCCAGTGTTGCGTGTTTAAATAGCAACGCCACCTAGTCCCTTCTTTCATAGATGACTCTGGTGTCTGGACTCTTACTGGAAGCCTAAACGCATGACCACTGGAAACAAATTCTCGCTGAAGGGCACGGTTGTTAATTTCAGCGCACTATTTTTTTTTTTTTCCCATGTGATGTGTTTGCCACATGATTTATTGAGAGTTTTTCTCAAAGTACCTATTATAATGTTGCAAACAGCAACATAAGTAGCTCAAATATCATCAAGAGAATAGTTACTACACTCTAGGTAACTATTGAGACGTTGAAATTTGTGCTCTAATTCTTAACCTCATTAGTATAAATATGTCAAATATAATACCAGTAGAGTAGTAACATGTATAAAAGATAAGTAAGGATGTTCTGTAAAAACAATTTAAGCAGTGAAAACATATTTAGCACACCTTAAAAACTTGCTAAGGTACTGTCTGCTGCAGGCAGACCATGAGAAGATTCCATTGTGGCCAGTGAGGATCGGAGACATGATGTTCCCCTGAGACTTCTTGCAGACATTTCCCTCTCCATCGTGGACCATTCCGAAGCTGCAGGAGGACAACTGTGTTCAATGAGTGCTGCAGCCAAGCATGTCTGACAATACAAGGAGTATCTTCTATACTGACTGATCACCTTGCCAAGTACAAATCATACTCTTACAATGCTCTAAACTGCAAATTATTTTCCCCTGACTTAGAAGCAATTTGCAGAAGAAGATCATCATTCAAGAATGCCAGCATCACATTTTCTAGAAGGTTCATTGTTCAGCAAATGTGACAGCAAATACATGGCTGTTAACTGTTATAAAAATATTGGCTACTGCTTAGGTGACAGGGGAAATGGTGAGTGACAGCTTGTGACAGAGTCAACCTACTGAACGCTGGAAGACTCTTACTTGTGTCCTGACTCATGGGCAATGGTGAAAGCCAGACCCAGGCCGGTATCTTCATTGATGGTGCAGCTCCTGTACTTGCTGCACATCCCACTGATTGGTGCAAAACCTACAGAATCAGCAGAGCCAAGCATTTCACCATAAAGCTTTACCAGACAACATCTGTGTTTAAGTTTAGGAAAGGCTTGATTCCATACATCTATTCCATTCCATACATTCCTGCATCTTTTCCTTACTAAAAGGTAAAATCTTTAAGCTGGATTACAGACAGTCGAAAAATAACAAGGTTTACCATGGTGTTATTTTTTTTCAGTGTTGTGAAATCCTGTGAAAATCCAAAGCTTTTAGTGTGACCCAGATTAAAACCAGTGAGACACCTGAGAACCACCTTGATCATCAGTGTCCTGCTGTAATGCCAGGTGTTTCATGACAGGTGCTGAAACAATTTTTTTAACTTTACTTCTTCACTACTTTAGCGGCTCTGACCTTTTTTTGTTCAAGTACACACACACACACGCACACACACACACATACACAGACAGACACTCGTTTAATCATATCTTTATGGGGACCGCTCATTCATTTCTATGGGAAAAATGCTAATGCTAACTATGACAACCTTAACTCCTACCCAGCCCTAACCATAACCATAAGTAACCAAACAAAATACAAGAGTTTTCTTTTGTTTTTTTTCCATTGCAGTCATGGATTTTAATAAAATAGCGTTTTCCCATATGGGGACCAGGAAACTGGTCCCCATAAGGTAAAAAAAAACAAAACAAAAAAAACGGGTATTCATCAACCTTCTGGTTACAGGCACAGAACTTGAAGCTGAAGTTGAAAATGTACCCAAAATAAACTATAGCCAAATAGAATTATTATCAACCTAGAAAATCTGTCAAATAAGTCGGTGGTGTTGCCACAAGTTATGCCAACAGACACAAAGCCGTGCCGACAATATCTCTTTTATTCAATATCATCTCTGTAGAATCCAAAATACTTCCATAAGCAGAAGGCACTGGTTCCTGTTCACTTTTCTCCTTCTTTTTCAGAAAAGCAACGCACTGTTTATGGGTGAGACCAACAGCAAGGATGAAAAACGATTATGACTAGCTTAGAGACTTGTACAGCTCTTTTCAAGGCAGAGGAACACTTTACATTGATTTTATATACATATACGGCATAATCTTGAAAAGGAACAATTTTTAAAATTGCAAAGCTTGCTAAGTTTCATTTTCCATAACAGAAGAAAACGCCTTTGCAAAACATTTCCATTTGGTAAATCTCATTCTTATCCAACTGTTTGACAATTATTATTATTATTATTACTTTGTTATGGCTAATCATGGGCGTTGCCGCCATTAAATCTGAGGGGGATGTGTCCCCCTCACATTTCATAATTATTCATTTAGACCCCCCCCCCCCACATTTAACATGCCCCTGTGGCTAATATTTTACAAATCACATAATATTTAAAATGCAAATTTGTTTCTATTAATTTGTATTAATAGTGAAATATATAAATCATTTTATTTAACTGTATGACTATAGGTAGCTAGCTACATTGCGTCAAAGAGTCTTGCACGAGCTGTGTGCGGAATCTGAGTCAGGTGACCTACCCAGGGTGTCACATGGCTCATTCTTCCAGGAGCAGATATCCAGGCCAGTAAGCAGGATGGCGTGATCATGTCGCCGCCCGTCTCTGCCGCCCAGCCCTGACTGCCACTGGCAGAAGCTGTTCAGGGTGTGGTCAGCATGGTGATTGATGACCAGGCCGTCCTGAGAAAGAAGGAGAGGGGGGGGTGAAGCAGAAGTAAGTGTTGGATCAAAGGGCTGCCTTATTCCTCAGTCCCAATGCTTTATTAAGTGAAAAACTGTCCACGAAAGATCAAATGAACAAGGAGAGACAGGGGAAGCCATCAGTAACTCAGAGCTCTGTACTACGGTTCAAAAGTCAAGCTAATACCTGGCGAGTGAGAAAGTAGAGTGAGCTATGATCCCTGCGAGTAAAGGCCTGGCTAATCAAATGCCGAGTCTCCTGACTCCTTCGGGCTCTTAAACAATTAGGCACTGACACGCATGAAATAACGTCTGGCGGCAAGGCAGCGGAGAAGCGGGAAAACGGCAGCATTTTTCTCATTCCTCTGCCATCTTGAGAAGATGAAGTCCATGAGCAGGACCCCAGAAGGACGGAAAAACAATGATGCCCTTTTAATTCACCTCCACAACCATCCATAAAACTCAAATATTACCTGGCTCAGAGTCAGGGCAATGAAGACCTAGTAATTATATACGACCATGCATATCCTTTTCTTTTACTGCAATTTCTGTCTGGGATTTAATATCAGTTTACTCTCAATAAACAAATTACTCAGGGTCAGATATGTAAAAGCTAATGACAGACTGCCCCATGTAGTTTCCAAGAGTGAAACAAAGGCGATCTCCGGGTTAAAATGGATCCCAAAATCTGGATGCCATACCTGATCCTCGTCCAGAAGAATCAGACCCACTAAAACAATGTTGATGTCACCTCCTATTGTTCCATCCTTAAAAAGGGTTGAAACCTAAAGGAAGAGGCAGATGGGGAAGAGAGCCTTATTGATCAATATCTTGCAAAATAGGTCATTCGATCCAATTTCCTGTTTGAGACACATAAATACTCAGTTAAACCACAATATTACCCTAATGAACCAGATGCTGGAGCGTTTGTCAGTGATAAGCATCTCCCCAATCTTAAATCTTAATCTTGATGACAATGAAAGTTTTCCTTTTTACTGACTGTAATGCCACTGGCATTTACAGCACGGCGCATTGTACGCATTTTGCTGAACAAAAACACATGATTTAATTGTTATAGCTGGAACCAGCGAATAGGGAACAATGAATGCAAATCTACTGAGGACTTCTTAAGTGTCGCAGATGGCCAGTAGGAGAGGGGAACTCGCCAGCGCTTCAGCCTGACATGAGGCACTAAATTACCTTTCCAGAAAACGACACCACGATGGGAGCTGGTTCTAATAATCAAGCCTCCATATCGCCGTGTTTGTCTTCGTTTACATTAGTTATTTTTTGGAAGCACCAAGTTGAATTCCCCACGTAATTGCTACAGAAAACCGATGGAGTATAAAAAAAATGATGAGGAAAGCTCTGCTCTAAGCATTTTCAGATACAACAATGCTGACTCTACCCACCTGAGTTTCTTTAAAACCAGGGTTAATGCCTATTAACCTTTACACGTGTGACTTATAACATTCAGTGAAGAATTTCACCTTTGTCACAGCCAGTGTACCTTCATTACATCTGACCTAGAAGATCTTTAAACCCTACCTGCAAACTCTGCATTTTCAGTTTCAAAACTTATGTCTAAAAGCCACAATCGTCTTCATCTCATTTCAATGGACAGAGTTGCACAGTAACAGAATACAAAACGTATCCATAGATTGTCTATTCACCAGAGATACGCACCACTCATATCTTTGGGAAATTACACCATCTTCATTTTCATCACATCTTCAACAGGTAACTGATCTGCCAATTTTTTTTTTTTTTTAAACAAAAAAACACCTTCTTCCATCTTTAGAAAACTTTTCTGTTACAAACATTACAAAGATTAGATTACAAAATATATTTTTGAATCTAATGCTGTGGAAAAGTTATAACAAATGTGTCACCCAGTCCCTGAAAACAGGACATGCTGGGTATGTGTTATTTTAAAATGTTTTTACACAAGTTTATTTTAGGGGTAATTTGTTAAGAAATATCCCATTTTGATGTGACGGATGATACATGGTTTCTTCAAGTTGGTAAAGTTATTACATTCCCACAATGCAAATCCTAATGAAAACACCCTTGGTAAGATAGCTCTCAGAGTTGTCAACTGAACCTCATGCAAGCAAGCTGAAAATACTGATAATGTTTTGATTGACCTGTCGTGAAGCAGACGATGCAACCAGAAGCTGTTTCAGAAGCATTAACTTTTGGCTTATTTTTATGTTGTTATGTTTCTCGGCTGCTCTTGCACATAATTGTGACAGAGACGTGGCCTGGCTCCCATATACACGCTGAAAACAAACGCCACCTTCGCAAAATGAACTTTAAATAAAAACATGGAAGTTGGGATGTTGAGGATCTTGGTGCCATGGTACCTCATCACCTAGATCTGGTGCCTAACAAGAATTCGGTTCACTATGCTATAGTATAGTACAATATAGTACAGTGTATTATAGTATAATAATTTTATTATATAAATATAACATGGCAGTGATTTTATACTCTCAATCTGAGCTGAAAATTATTTTATTGAGCATTCTGCAAAATGTTGACTTTGTATTAATTCCATACAGTGTTATGTATTTCTTTAAGAGATATTTTATTAGTATCAATACAAAAGAACATAATACTCATGGTTAATTAAACACCTGTCTGCCATAGCCTTCAGCAATACTGACATTCTCAGCATTTTATGAAACATGGAACACCATGAGAGATGAAATTCCTTGGAGAATTACCCCAGCCCTGTGTTTTCCTGACCAGTAGATGGGATGCTGTAGAGAACGTTGCTCAGATAGGAGCTACAGTGCAGTATGCCTCTCATGTCAACTGATACACACACACACACAGTTGTAGGGTAAACATATCCTTATGGGGACTGCTCATTCATTTCAATGGGAAAAATGCTAACGCTAACTATGACAACCTTAACCCCCACCTTGCCCTAACCATAACCATAAGTAACCAAACAAAATACAAGAGTTTCTGCATTTTTAGTTTTTTCATAGCAGTCACCGATTTTTATAAAATAGAGTTTTCCCTTATGGGGACCAGGAAACCGGTCCCCATAAGGGGAAAAAAATGGATATTTATCACGTTATGGGGACATTGTGTCCCCATAAGGATAGATAAACCCGCTCACACACACACACACACACACACACACACACACAGACCTGTACTGATATCTTTGTGGAGACTGTCCATTCATGGATGATACTTTATTGTATTATTGTATTATATATCATTTCTATGGGCAAAACCTTAATCCCAAGAATGACAACCTTAACCCTTATCCAGCCCTAATATTCACCATATGTAACCAATCAAAATACAAGACTTTTAGCATTTGTTAGGTTTTTGATAGCAGTCACAGATTTTTATAAATTAAACTTCCCCTTGTGGAGACCGAGAAAATGATCTCAACAATGTCCAACACCCCCCCCCCACACACACACACACAAACAAAGAGAGTTTGGTGACCCTGGGGAGGGGCAATATTTTTCAAAACATTCCTGTGGGACATGTCTACAGTCATAAACATAAATTGCAACCAACTCACTCTCATCATTTTACTTATATAGTACAAATTTCGATGAGGTTATTTTGAAAACAGCTTATGTATTTCTGGATATTTCACAATTAGTTTACAGAACAACTTTAACAATGCCCCCCCCACACACACAAATAAAATGCCCAGTGAAAATGTGTTTATCTCAACAGTTGAGCTGTAACACCAATGTGCGGACTTAACTTCATGCATCTCTCATCTGAAATTATATTCTTAGTTTTACAGCTAATCTAATGAACACTTGAACTTACCATATTCAGTATTGTCAAGACGTAGGTGGTGATGTTACTACGGCCGTGATTCTCAATCATGCTTCTGTCCACCACCACCAAAGTTTCCACGTTCAGCTTCTGTGGAGCGTGAGCCTTGAACGTAATGGATCTCTTACCCCGAGATGTGTCACTGTATTCATCGGGAAATATGTAGATGTTTTCTTGTGGAGGTTTGGGTATATCTGTTTGGTAAGGGCAAAAACACTTTTAAGATGAATTTTAGTTTTCTTTTTAATTATTATTATTATTATTAAAAGACACATAAACATGAAAGTTTTAAATGTGACCTCCGTCTCCTTGTTCTCTTTCCTAAGCTTTAAATATCTGCCAGTTTTTTTGAGAGAAATCAAACTTGCCCTTTAAGTGCTGAATATCAATAAAAACAGTGAATTCATGTTGTAACTACATGGTGACAAGGCAGTGACAGTGGCAGTGTTTCAAACCTTCAGCCTCTCTCAAGAGCGTCAAATGAATGCTGTCTTCTCATATCAGATCAACACACAATGAGAATAAAGTGTTGAAATAGTGACAAAACGTTTCCGTTTAACAGCACATAACATGAGTGACTGGACAGGGGAGAACCAAAGACAATGCTTACATACATTTCTTCCGTCTTCCACAGTAGTGCTGTTTATCCTGGTTGCTATGGTGATGGTCCTGGTGATGCTCTTGCTCTTTGGGGACGTCGTTGCGTGCTGAGCCGGCCCGCATGTCCGTGGACCTCTTGTACAATATGTGGGGTTGGTGACCAGGGGGGGCAGTGAAGTTCCCTTTCTCGGCTAGGTCCCGTGGAAGGGGACTAATGATATAGTCCACCTCCTGCGTCCTAATCAAACCTGACTAGAGGAAAACAAATGTATATTAACTCCAAATTGCCTTGCTGATGGCACTTTACACACTTTAATGGAAGTACAATGTATCTTAACCATCAGAAGAGCAATACGGACCCTAATAACCACTGACAAAAAAAGAATTTGTTAGGGAACAGTGCTTATACATTAATTTTAAGGAAACAATGTTGCCAAACGAATCAGAATCCTTTTGTTTGTACGAAAAGTGCAAAGAATTTGATCTGATGTAGGTGGTGGCATGAAGTATATAATTAAATGATTAAGATATAAGTCCAAAAAAAAAACAGAATAAAAATGAAAACAGAAATAGATATGTTCAAATAAAAAGACACAAGTATGTAAATCTTATAAAAAAAAAAGGTGATATAATCAGGTGTAGCATACAAACAGCTCTGGGGTTTACACAAATAAGCTTAGAAATCAATAAGAGCATACAGTGTTACTGTAGGTGGTTAAATATGAGAAGATCAGAGACAGTGTGTTTCTCAGAGACCCTTATTTTGGCAGCCAATAGCTTGGGGGATAAAGGCTGTTTAGATAGTGTTGACCACTGTTCTGTACCAGACATACTTAAAGATATCAATGGAAACCAAAAGGCTTGAATCGCTTCCCTACATATGATACGTTTTCTTTTGCAGTGGTTAAGTCTTTGAAAATACATATGAATGCCGTCCGCCGAGCTTTAACAAAACACAGAACGCCATGGGAAAGTTCCCGCAATGTCCGATGCTGGACTGGGAACTCTGTGTTTCCCACAAAGGCATTTTATTGGGCAGCAACCCCCCGCCCCCCCACCGTGTCCCCAGACAGACAACTGCATAAGCTTCTCACAGCATCGGGCCCTAATAAAATTTCTTTATCAAGACCTTATAATGGAGCACTGAGCCGAGACACTGCACTACGCTCAGTGAGGACGACATCTCTGAGTTACTGCAGTATATGTGAAAAATATAGTATATATACTTTTTAGAGGATAGTGACTTATAAATAATATAATACTATAAATTAGTGACCAATTTTCACAATTTAAAAATGAACCATAGCCCCTTTAGGCTGTTGGACACCTGTTTGAAAATGAGATAACAGAATCTGTACAAACGGTATAAATTATGACCCTACTGTACGCTCAGTGAATGTCCATGTGTAATGAGAATCGTCTGCTTCTCTGTTAGGATCCCTGCTGTTTGGCATGCGTGACACGACGCTGAAGTCTCAACGTGGCTCAGATGACACTGATAAGAAACAAAACAAATTTCTCTTCCCCGCGGAATTTGGTGATCAAAGACAAGAATGCACGGCAGCTAAGGGTTCAACTGGATCGTTGGAAATGCTTTCTCTGCATATCGTTTTGGATGAGAAACTGTCTCTGAGCGTAATTAGCCCTGGCCTGATTTTTCATCAATAGGATATTTATCATGGTTTTCTATTGTGTTATTGAAACAAAGCCCTATTGTTGAATGCCCACAACTGGCATTTGGGGAAAAAAAAGTCTGAAGATGAACCAAAAGGGCTTTCTTTAGAACTCTGTACTGCACACAATGGACCATTTTCTTAGCAATCCCTAGTACCTAGAGACACTGCTTTGTACTGAACTTAAACTAAATGTAACACTAAAAATATAACTTCCTAAACAAATACGAAAAACTGAAAATAGGAATTTGATTAGCTTTCAACATCTGCATCTGGTGACAGAGTAACTGCAATGTGTTGTGCATCTGCATTTGGTAGAGTACAGAGTAACTGTAATGTGTGGGTGTTCATAATCGATTAAACAGTTTTCGGAAAATCTGCACATTAGCTCTTTTATTACAGTAAGATGACAGTGATTGTTATACTGGCTGGGTCCTCGTGCGGCGATTGTGATGACGGGTCGGTGGCGAGCACTGGATTAACGAGGTACTGTGCAGACTTTCCATGTCTCGGGACTCTGAACGAGCCTCGTTCTCTGGGTCAGTCCTGCCAGCATAGGACCCTGAAGCGACATCACTGTAAATAATCTGAGCTTTCAACCCTGTCAGGATCATGCTTCTTCCATTCCCAGAGACAGTGCCTGGGTAAACGCCAACACAATGGAAAAACAATGAAGAAAGCCCTCTCGCAATATGACATCATCCACGGTCCCATACATCTCCAATCACTCACTGATCAGAGGACGTAAGAATTGCAACATTGATGCCGGTGAGTGTGATCAATCAAGTGGGCCAAGGTGAAACATTATGATGCGTATCACTGGTTGTTTAGGTAATAAAGGTTCTGTTCATTCTTTCTTGCTTCTTCCACCAGGGCCTGAACAGACTTCTCAGCTGACACTGCCGCAGCTCATTAGTCCGGCTTTCTGCCCACATTATGGGATGCACAGTGAGTGCGGCCCATCTTATGTTCAACCAGGCCTGCAACTTCTGCCATATCACCCGACTCATGCCTCGCATTTATGGGCTAATAAGCATTCAGAGACCTATTGATTAGGTACACCTGCTTGTAAAGAAACAGCCTTCTCCTCCAAAGAGCCAATCAGGTGCCTACAACCGAATATAAACAGAACATGGAACAAGACGGTTCAGCCACTGTTCACGTTAGAGTGGCTAACATGCCTTATCTAAGTTATTTTGCTAGGCTGTCGATGTAAATAAGAAATTGTAAGTGATTTGCCTGGAAAAATAAAGGTTAAATAAAACAATAAAAATCTTGAATGTGGTGTGATTGTTGGTGCCAGATGTGCTGGTTCCAGATTCTCAAAATCAGGCATCTGCCTAGGATTTCCACACACTAGTGTCTGAAGTTTACATAGAATGGTTAACAGCTAAACACGTGTGTGCAGAACATCAATCACACAATTTGTCAACCCTTGAAGCGGTTCTGGAGACCAATGTGGGTCCTACCTGGTACTAGGCAGGTGTATGTAATACAGTGGGCAGTACGTGTATACCTTATTCTATAAATTGTAACAAATGAGTAACAAAAGGCACCCTGTTGGGTATGGTCTTTATTGGGGGGGTTCTGTGTGGCTTAGGGCTCTCTGTGATTAGATGATCGCTGGTTCAAATACGGTGCTTGGCAGAGTAGTTACTAGAGTAAATCCCCCGAAAAAATACTCTTGGGGTGCTAGATGGATGGCTCACCTTGTGCTCAGACCCCAAGCTTACTCTCACCTCCATATATATCTGCAGCTAAAGGAGTGCATGATGTCATATGTGAAAAAAACACATTGGAGTGTGTCTGCACTTGGCTCTTGCTGGGCCTTGAAGTGTTGGACTGCAATGGCCTGTAGTGACCTTGCAAAGATTGCCTGCTCTGTCCTACTGCAAAGCAGCTTTTGCTGTTTTTTTCCCCTCCATAGCCACTTTCTGACCTAAATCCAAGCTCAGAAATTTGAAACAGCATTGTACTGGCCCTTTAAGACTGGGCTGACAGCTCACCCAGTGGATTATATTCCATGTGCTCCCTTCCCAAATGTCAGACCCCTAACCTCTGAAGTAGGAGGATAATCTCTGTTGTACATCATAGTACTACTTTTATATGACTTTAATGTGTACTCTTCTTAATATACATCATGCTTGTTTAATTTGTGAAAAGATAGAAGTACAGAATATCTAACAATCTTGTGAAATTTACACAGTGAGTAATAAGTACAGTAAGATCAAAATAACAGATAGAACATCCTCATATTTAAAATATTACACAGCAGAAGGAATCAGCTTAGTCTCATGGAAACATGGGAAAACAAACATTTGCACTTGCTGATGTGCTGTGATTTTCACTTTTCACCAGCTGGTATGGAGCGCTCTCTCCCTCGCTCTGTCTTTCTCGCTCTCTCTCTCGCTCTCCCGGACAGCCCAGCCATTATAATCGTTCCCATATCTCTCGCTCGTCCTGCTAGATCCCATCCTGAGAAGTCAAAGCTGATTAGCGCTAACAGCTGTGCAGGAACTGCTGGGGGGGGGTGGAGGGGGAGGGGCGGGTGCTGCACTGCAGGTGCCCCCGCTGCTAATGTTCACGGCGCCGCGGACCTGCCCGTACGCGATAATGTCATCACCTGGGGCTGAGATGAGAGGAGGATTAGTTCCCTGTGTGAGGGACAGGACCCTTTCCAACTCGGGGCTGCAGTGTGTGTGACTGGAAACAACATGGGTGTGGGCAGGAGGCTTCATTTTTCGGTTTGACCCTCTGATGAATATTCATGATTATTTTTAAACAAAACCAAACCTACAGAATCAAATTATGGAATATAATACCAAATGGAACTAGCACCAATGACGCATGAAATATTTTTCCTTGTGTACTAATTTAACAATAACTTGAATAGTTTGAAGCCTTGGCATTTTCCAATGAAGCAAATGTCATTCACCCCAGCAACATGATCAAAAATCACACGCGAATAACACGAAGCATAACCGAACACTGAGATATATTGCCGAACCAGCCAAAAGTATAATGCTATTCCTGAGTACAGAACTGAGCATGGCTGATCCATAGAATTTCCTGCAATTCCAATGGATCTACCTCACCAGAAGCCTCGTTCCCCAATGAGGAACTAAATTAAAATCAACCGTCACCAACTGCTGTTTTAAATATCATCAAATTACATGCTGTATGCAATGAAGTGCAAATAGCAGCCGTAAAACCATAGCAGACTGACTGAAACACTACCTGAAAAAAGTGGGCTGACTGAGATTCTAGGCAGAGCCGAACTCCGGCACGGTCTGCGTTCACTAAAGACGCACGGATAAACGTTGGATAAACGGGGCACGTGGTTTTATAACCTCTAATCATATTAAAAGGATGGATAAAGAATAAAGTGTAAATGTTCTCCAGTCATTATCTAAAGGCAGTGGTCCTCAAGTGGTCTAGCCTCAGGGCCCTTATTGCTTGGTCACAGCCCAAATTTGTCAGCCATGATGGCGACACTAGAGCCTGCAGACCTGGTTGGTGTTGGTAAAGGACGGGGGTAAACCACACACTCCGTGATCCACTTTCTCTACCTACCACTTATTTATTCTGAATCTGAATCACTTGAGAAGCACTGGTCTAAAGTAACATCAAATCAAGTATTAATTACAAATCCCAGTAACTGTCTGTACTACATTTCATATGCTGTGCTGTACACTTTATTGCTAGACAATGAGCTTAAACCACTACTGAACATGCAACTTAACATTAGGTTAAAAAATGACAAATAACAAAGCTTCAACTAGATTGACCACATTTGCTTCTAGTTGGTGACTAATTTAGCCTAATTTTCCATCTGCAGTACACACTGAGTGAGACACCCTTCATAGTACCAGGTACCGGTCTCTCCTTTACCGCCAGAAACACTTCAAGGGTTGAAAAGTTCTGTCTTTGGAGAAGCCTTTCTGCACATCAGTCTCCTACTGAGCTGTCTCCTTCCTGTTATCTTTAACAAGTCTAACCGTTCTCCTCTGACCTCTGTCATTAACCAGGTGTTTTCAACAACAGAACAGCCACTGACTGGCTGTTATTGTTTATCGCAGCATTCCCCCATAAATTCTAGGCACTGTAGCGTGAGAAACTCCCTGCAAGGTGGCAGGAACCGACATGCATGGAACCAACAATCGCACCACGTTCAAAACCACATAGCCCAAGCATCACAGCCATGCTAAGGCTAAGCCACACAGTGACTGGACCTTGTGATCCTCTCTGTCTACTGTACACATTCATTTGCAGATACATGATTTGCTGTTTGGAAAAGCAGGTTGTCTGCAATAACAAGGTGGTATAGCACGGGCAGTGGTGGGCTAATAGTTAGGGAAGCGCACTTACAGTATAATCATAATCAAAGACTGCTGGTTTGAATCCCTGACCAGCAAAGTACCACTGAGGTACCCTGACCAAGGTACCACCCCCAAGCACTGCTCCCCGGGTGCTGAATTTGCTGTCCCCTGCTATTTCATGATGTCGCATATGGGTTATATGCAGAGGACACATTTTGTTGTTGTGTGCTGTGTGTCAACAATGACAACAAATCACTTTCACTAATATACTGGCCACTAAGTGTATATAACCAAAGGATGCCATAACATTAAATCTCAGGAAAATGGTTGAGTTTGGACTGCATTACTAATGCATTGTGTACATTGTATACAACTGACTTGGTAGAACAGGCAGAAGCTGTTAGCGCTGACTTAGGCTGCTCTGTATGCTTGGGCCTTAAGTCCGGACGGAGAGAACCAAACGAAATGAATAACTTCATCCATGTGCCTCTCAAATAACTGTTGACAACTGCACCCTGGATACAGCATTATGTCTTGGACGATGTAGCTCCCAGAAGGGAGAAAATATTGCATTATGGAATGTAGATGAGGACAGTTACATGTTGTTAACTCAGCCTTTTATTGAATTGACCCAGAGCAGGCCAGGAAACATGGCTCACGCCAAGCGAAACTGCAGCAGCCAGCTGGAAGATGACAGGGTGAAGGTTTCGGTGGTCCTCACCGACCTACACGTCCTATAGTCCCACATTAGACGACAATGTGGAGGCTGACTCATCAGTGAATATCGCTTTCTACCAGCAGTCAGAATTCCATGCCTCTTCCACCTCTGGAGCTCCAAATGCCAAGAAGTGTTTATGCACAGCAACTCGACTATGACACTCCATCATGTAAGGCCCTCCTCTTCCATTTCATCTTCCGGACCAAGATGTTCAAGGTCCACATTCAACTGAATAGAGCCTTCTGGGCTGCTATGCTTAATTCTGCCTTGCACTCTGGCAACCCTTAAAACTCTGCTCACTCAGATCATTGACGTCTTCCCTTACTGCCACATGAAACTTGCTCTGAGAAGAAACATGCTTATACTGTATACATACAATAGAACTAGAAAAGCCATCATCATTCATGCTTTTGACTCAAATACTTGGCTCGCTCCAAAGCATTAGTTTAATCAGCCAAATTGTACCACTCTATACACTAAGGCAATTTCACTTGTACTGTTGCATTTAATAATAATGAACATCACATGTCTGTATATTAAGATCTACTACAGAATACATAATAAAAATCATGTATCAGAATGATACATGATACAGTATTTATTTAATAACACTCAAGTAATTAGCTAAATGCATCAATAAATGTACATATGTACAATATATCTAGGAAAATTGTCCACATCCTTCCAATACAAGTACTCGGCGCTCATTTTCAACCTCTTTCCAGTTAGTTAACTAGCTGAAATACGTAATGTGACTCCCTTCTTTTTAGCTAGTCATGTGTCATATGGTTGGTAATGAGAAATAACCAATGTGTGTCTTTGACACAACTTAGTTTTGTTACAGGCAGCTAGGGTTAGTCCGACATGTCTGGCAGAGGAGAGGTGAGAGACAACAGGCACGTCCACAGTTCGTCGTTTGTCGACACATCTGTCGATACTCACCATTCCTGCGCAGGTAGCTAGGGCCACCAGTGATTCAGCACTCGACCTCAGGGAACCCTGGTAAAAGCAGTGGTCATCTTCCCGGTAGGGCAGCGAATTCTTAGTGCCGTTCTTTCCCAGAGTCTGGACTGTAAAACCAGGTGCTAAAAGGCCACCTGCAGGCCGCAGTTCCAAGTGAAACTCCCGTCCCAGTCCGTGCAGCTTGAAATGGACCGTCTCGCTCGGGCCAGCGCCATTCGCTGACCGTTTCCTCCTATGATGGTGGGCGACCGCGTGAGAGATGTACCCCCCCTGGGAATCCACTTCATATGGCACTACAATATCAAACTCTGTGGGGAATCAGGCATAGACATCTTCATTTATTATGTTGTCAGCAGAGCCTGGAAGAATTTTTGCTTATAAGGCAAGACAAAGCAAAATGTAATCAGGAATGCTGGTGAGGTTATGACTCTAATAATTATAAGAGATAGAGAAGAAACATGTGCTTTTAGTCAGTTTTCATATAAACTCAATATGGCCACAGAAATTAAAAGAGTATGTTCGGGGTTTAAAAGCTAAAAATATAAAAAAAGAGAAATCATAGTACTTCATAAGCTAGGTTTGATTACACCAAATGTTAGCAATTAGTATCTGAAAAACACAACTCTTTTTTATTCCTTATTTATTTATATTCCTTATTTTTTCCCCTTTTAAACCAGTAACCAGTATTGTTATTTATAGAAAATATTATTTTACTCATCATGCTTAATTCTCTATCATTTCTGCAATACTCTGCATTGTGTCACAGTCCATAAAGCTACCGTCCAGCTAAAGGTAGTCTTATTTGATGATTCCCTGCGAAATTAGCTAGGTTGGAAGGCACACTGAGTAACAGCGGTGATTTAAATAATGCGGATGCACAGGCAGAGCCAAGCTAAGAGAGAATGCCTTTCTATAAAAAAGAACCTGTGTCTCTCTGGTTCTCTGACGTGCCAAAAATAAACGTTTTTAGCAGCCAGGGTGGTGAAGTGACGACAGAGTATGTCTACTGTAATTCTTACACTGCAATATCATAATTTGGTATACACCTTGCCGTTAGAGAACTGCAAAATATTTATTGTTATCAATAATAATAATAATTATTATTATTATTATAATAACCTAATGATTTTTACATAATTATACAGACTCAATTACATATTCTTTCTTAATTATTTAAATAGTATGTTCACAGAGAGGGCAATTATTGATTTCAGACCCGCGCAGTCCAATGATGTCAGTAAAATTCTTAAGTAGGCGAGCTCCCTCTAGTGCAAAGCCCTCAAACTGCAGCCAGATCAAATCAAAACTTGTATGGAAACATGAAGACTTTATTTTACTTCTGTGCAAAATATTAAGTGTCGTTAGGCACGTAGGCATTTATGATTTTGTTTTTATTTACAAATTTTAATTTAGTTTTTTGTTTTTACGAATAAATCGGAGAAAAATGCTTTGGGTAATTATATAGCACTCTCGCCTGTGTTTACATAGTAGTACAGTATGTCTGTTTAGGATTATTAGTCTAAACATATGGTACGTAACAATGAAAATGTGTGTAGAATTTTAATATTAATCACGATTTAATATTAATCATCATAACACACAGAGATATTGTGGTATACCACTCACCTGTAGTATGTGGCAATTGCACTACTTTTAGCAAGGGTAATGTCGCAGCATTGTTTTCCTTAGCAACAATTCCAAGTGTACTCGGAGACCATTGATGGCTCTGTAAAATATACAGATTTATGCATGCAAATTACAATGTAACAACACATGCAAATTTCTGCAATTTTCAATAGTGCAATACTTCAGTTGATGTATAAATGCATATCACAGTGACAAAACAGTCGCATTTCTCACCATGGAAAATCCTAGCGTAAAAAACAGCTGGAATAAAAAGTGAAGGTGCAGGACAGACATATCTGTTGTAAATGTAAGGTCATTCACGTCGTGGTTCAGCGGTAAGCGAGTAAACTTTACACTGCACTCCGATGACACCTTTCCAAATGCAAAGCGTTTGGCCGGTCGGACTGAAGCATCAGGACTGACAGTGTCTCAGGTGGTTTTCAGACCATTTAACGTGATCCCTAATCTGGCATCACTGAAGTAACCAGTTTCGGTGCCTCGAGTTTCACTCATTACTGAGGAGCTTTTTAGTCAACAGAAAATTGCACTATTTCCAAGTCATATTCATGGGCAGTTTTCGTTGGTAGATCTCATAGTTGTTTTTTCAGTTTGAAAAGAAAAGTTTTGTTTTCAGTTATTCCTCTTAGAAAAACGTTAATTTAACCTTTTTGGTCGATATTAAACGGGAACACATCCGCTGTTCAGTCTTTATTTAGTTCTTTTGCATGGCTCCAGGCTTTTGTTAATCCTTCAGCTGGTAATGACCGCTGATAAGTGTCATTTTGTGCCCCGGCTCCCGGCTATCCCCAGCGCATTTGTGTGAATGATCCCACTCTTTCCCTCTGAAGCGCACTATCTCTTCTCATCCAGCCGGCTTTTTGTGATGGAAGTGTAGAGCGACCAATAAGATCTTAGAGCGCCTGTCACTCTGTCACGTTCAACTACTTATTGTGATGGACGTGTAAACAGACCAATCAGATCTCAAAGCGCCTATGCGAGAGGCGGGAGCTGCGCAAGCCCTTACGGCGGCGCGCAGTCATGCCGACAAAACTAGTAGGACGGTGGGACATATGTGTTATACGTTCATGAACTCATCCATGTGTATCCCAGGTGGAAATCAGCCGCTTTGAAAGTCAACGTGTTCATTTGCCAATAATATAACAAATTTGCGCATTCAGATAACCACAAATATGTGACTTACATATAAATTTCACTATTTCCTTTCCTTGACTTTTTTAATGCAACAGTTCGCAAATCACGTGAAATATGAAGTTACTGCTGGCTCCCTCTAGAGGTTCTGAGATCAGAGAATTTGGACCACAGAAACATCTGTCAGGTCTCAAGATCTTAACATTTGAGAATGGCGCTCAGTCATCTCTAATCTCAAGTGCTAATATTTATTACAGTTATAGTAACCCTAAAACAATGGGCTCCTCAACATTGGGGGCCAGTGGGGCCTGGCCCCAGCAGATGTCGCAGTACATGACATGATCAATAATTCAATGTAGCAAGCATGTGCGTATAGTTAAAAAAATGTGCATATTTAACGCAGTTTTAATAATGAGCTGTGACTATATTCCAGCCGAAACTAGGTGAAAAAACAGAAAAAAATGCGTCTCAACAAAATATTGAGGTTTGGTTGAAAAGTGAAAGGTGAAAATCCATATTTTTCAGGTTGTTGAAAAACGTTGGTCTACATAAAAAAGCTGTATGGACTATGTGGTTATATGTGCTTCGAAACAGAGTCTATCTTGGATGAAACTTGTACCAAATCTGACAGACTAAACATAGCCCAATTTTCAACGACTTTTTTTGGTTTAAAAAAAAAGCCACGACAGGCCAACCAGATTTAGCACAAAAACAACGTCCCATGGACGTTTGGTGCTGGCTGGTGTAGTACGGTTATGTTGGCTCCATGCTGAAAGCAGCCAATAAAAAAAAATAATAGAATGGCATACGTGACGACTACAATACAGACCCAACTACATACTGTGAACCTTTTAAAAAATCTTGCGTCATATAAGTAAGACCCAATGAACAAAGACGAAAAAAACTATTTGCCTAGCAACAGCGCTTTTCCTCCGATTGATCTGAAGTGTCGGTTAGTTTTATCGTACCATATGCGGCGAACACTGAACAGTCACGGTACGTAGCCGTTTAGTAAACGTCATTTACAGTATCTGCGCTGAACACACGTGAAAAACAGTCTTTGTTTCAGTTAATTCGTGAAAACAGCCTTCAGTGCGCCTTATCTGAATCAGTGTGAGCGCTAAAAATCACTATACCGGTAACTACTAAATAAGTCAGAGAGAACATGCAACACCGTGGGGAAACAGGTTAACTCCTGCGCTGCGTTGCGTGACGTTAATGTCCGCCTTTGTGCTTTCCTTGATGAGGTGTGTTGTGTTTAGATTCATTGAGCAAGTGTCTAACTTCACTAGCGAGTCCGATGCTGCCCATAGCGAGTTCATCATGCCCTACCGGGAACTGGTGCTTTCCAGTGAGAGACGTCACTGCTTAAAATACACCATATATTATCTCTGTGTATAGATTTAAGATAAACTGTGCTAATTCGGTGGCATCTCCCATAACAGAAGCTTGGTTGCGCTGTATGCAGTAAATTCATGTCTTCTGTAATGTACACACGTACTGAAAGAATATTGGGGAATATTACAAACTGATTTATTTTGATTTTAGTGAGCATAAATAGGTATTTGCTAAGGTATATTGCTTGTATTTCTAAAATATATTATCTCAATTCTCATTCTGGTCAATAACTGAACTGAAAAGGTACACTGCAACAGAGCGAATCAGCCTGTGTTGCCTTGGTGATTTTTTTTTCCATTACGTTTGCAACCAGGCTCAGTATAAATTGATTTTTGTGAAAGGGACCTGCCATGCTCAAAGGGACACAGGGTTGATTATACAGCGTATTGTGATGTGGAACACAAGGCACCTGTGTGCAGATGTTTACAGTCTGGTTGCTGATAGTTTTTGCACACTTGGTAGTCTTCCAGCTATTTTAAGCTTCTTGCCAGTGTGGATGTGCCCATTGATAAACTTTATTAAGAGAGTCTGACAGGAATGTTCGCACACAGCTGACTTTCTCAAATGGCTTTGGCACTTTTGCCATCCATTGTTGGCTACTTTATGACTTCAATCGAAACTCATTTCGATCATGCAAAATCATCCATCATGAACACGCACGCACACACACACACACACACACACACACACAGACAGACACACATATATAAATGGTGGCAGAGGTATGATGTGGAGAGGAAGCATTGCTCTTCTGATATCTTTAAAAAGACAATGGAGATTTCACATCTCTTCTACCTAGTTTAGTTTACATAATGAGCCCTTACACCTTTTAACATGCACCTAGTCCTGCTTATGGTTGGACCAGTCTTCTAGTTAGCTGTGACGAAACAGGGTGATGAACATGTTCACCCAATCCCATAGTGGCATGAGCCACTGTGAGGTCAGTCTCTCATCCCGCACCGCTCCCACGCCCCGGCACCTGGTCTCACTCCTTCTGAACTCGGACAGCTGCTCCTCAGTGTTAATTGCTAGTCTTATTTAACCAGTCTAGCCAGTTCCCTTGTTGCAAGGTTTTGATGACTCTTTTCACATTCCAAGCATTCTATCACTCTGGTTTTCTTCCAAGTGCCTGAATCTCCTTTTCTTTATGGTTTTGTGTGCCTGATCTTCCCGATACCCAATCCTGTAAGCTTGTGTCTCATTCCTGCTCTCTGTATGAGTATGTATCCAGCTTCTCCTATGTCTGCACGTGTGCTTGTCTCCCTGCACCCTGTTTTGGTTCCTAACTACAACTTTGGCTCTACATATTGGTTTTCTGTATGCTCCTTGCCTGGATCCCCAGTCCCAGTGATGTTCTGTTATAGAGTACCTCGACATCACATGAATCCAGTGAAGCTTTTAGGCACACCTAAAAGTGTATTTGAAGGACCTTTGGCCATTTACTATCCTCCATCGCCCCTCTGACATTTGCTTCCACTGCAGTAGGCACTCTGCCTGTTCCTTTGTCCATCAGGTTCTACCTGATGCCAGAGAGATATGTTGGTTACCTGGAACACTGTTGAGGTTTTCATGCTTAAATTGAGCTGTATATCTGTCACAATGATGTTCTGATATCCACCGATCATAATTGCATTGATTTTGTCTTTTTGTTTCTCAACAGCAGAGCTTGTGAATGACCCATGGCACTTTTGCATCCAAAACAGTCCAGCTCTCTGATCCTATGTCCACTTAACACAACTTAAACAGGTCTTTTGTCACCCCTCCCATGGTCGGGATGTGGGAAACCAACCCTGGCTCCTGCTCGGTAGTTGCCTGCGGTGACTTGTCGGGCCCCTGCGGTCCCACCTCCGACGCCTCGTCGGTTGCCTGCAGTTCCCCTATCTCCAACTCGTCGGTCGCCTATGGCTTCACCGGCTGTGGCCTCGCCGTCGCCTGCCGCGGCTTCTACTCCCTCCTCGCCTCCTCCAGCAGTCCCTCCACATTCCTTCGGTGTCCCCTCTGCCTCCTGCCTCGCGGTTGCCGAGGGTCCCTACGGCTCCAGCCTCGTGGTCGCCTGTGGCCCCTACTCCTCCCGCCTTCGGCCAGCCAGGGTTCCCTCCAGCTCCCTGGTTCCCTCCGGCTCCCTGGTTCCCTCCGCCGTTTGCCTCTTTGCTTCCTGAGTCGTGCCCTGAGTCCCATCGTGATCCCTGTGTTGCCCCATTGGTCCCTTTAGGTGTGCGCCTTTTTTTTTTTGGGGGGGGGGGGGGGGGTTCTGTCATGCCCATGCCCTGCTCGTGCCGATCCTCCTGTGTGCCACGCCCCCCCTCGTGTGGAATCCCCATGTTATCAGCTGTTTCAAGTTGTGTTTCATTAGTTCTGTGTATTTAAGTCCGTGTTAGAGTATGTTTCCCCAGTCCAGTCATTGACGTCAGTTTTATGTGCTACTCCGTGTTCCTGCCTGTGTTCTCCAAGAATAAATCCCTCGTTTCCCCGACTCCTCAACTCCTGCTCCTGCTTCTCCATTCTGTGCCCCCTCGTCCATGACAATGGCCAGCTAAAGCCCATGACTCTACCTCACAAAGTAAAGTCGCCCCTTGGTGCTCCTCCTTCCGGTGATTCGTCAGCTTGTGTCGGTACTAGCCCTCGGTCTCTGTCAGTTCCGCCCAGCTCCCTTGAAAGGGAAAGTTTGGCATTTGACATTAGCCACCATATTGGACCAGTGACCGTGTTCTGAGAAAATGACGTTGATGTCTATTTCCCCATTTTCATGTGCAATGCAACGACCTTGAATTAGCCTAAGCACCTTAGTTTGCTCTTGCTGCAGTGCACACTCATGGGGAAGGCTCAGGAAGTTGCTTTTGAGCAGAGCATCGATTATGATATTGTGAAGGCTACCGTCTTGAGGGCATATGAGTTAATGCCTGAAGCTTACCAGCAGAATTTTTACGGAAGCTGTGTATCCTGAAGCTGTGTATCCTGAAGCTGTGTAATCCGCCAGTCAGACTTGCTTGGGAGAAATCGATGCTCTTTGATAAATGGTGTACGGCTAGTGGTGTGATGGATTTTGACCAGCTCAAGCAGCTAATATTATTAGAGGAATTCAAGAACTGTGAACCTGATTGTGTTGTGTTTTACCTGAACGAGCAGAAGGTAACTTCTCTTGCAGAAGCCACTACACTTGCAGACCAGTTTGTTTCGACTCATAGGACTGTGTTCACCCCTACTCCAATTCCCCCGAAAGGTCCACCCCAAACCTGTGCCACCTCCTGAGAAGGCTACCTCGTCAACCCCTCCTGTGGAAATGAGAGAGTGCTTTTATTGTCATGGAGTGGGTCACATCATCTCAGTTTGTCCAGCTCTTAGATGTAAGAATGCCCATGCTGCCACTAGGAAGGTACACATAGCCCTCAGCCTAGACACTACTTTGGGGCCCCAAACCATTGGACCTACCTTTCAGCCTTTTGTGTTCCCTGGTTTTGTATCACTTTGTGAAACTGATGTGAAGAAACCTGTGACTATCCTGGGGGCTACTGGTGCTGCTCAGTCGTTTGAGATTGAAAGTGTTTTGCCCTTTTCGAACGCGACCTACTGTGGTAGTGATGTCCTACTGCAGGGTATCAAACTAGACACTGTGAAGGTTCCTCTTTATAAGGTTTATTTAAAAACAGATGACTTCTCAGGGATTGTTATGGTGGCTGTTTCTGATTGTTTAGACAGTTCCTGTCTAAGGGGTTACATTTATTTTGGGGAATGATATCGCAGGAGGGAAAATATTTCCCTTACCCGAAGATACCCCGGGCAGGTTTGCTCACTTACCGCTCGCCACTGAGTCGGATATTAAGTCCATGGTGGTTTTTCAGGTTTTTCTTTCTGGGTGATTGTGCTCATGATTGTGAACACCTGTGGGGTTCACACTTGTGTGGGGAGGTGTTACGTGCCGTAAGTTTCCCAGGGCTGTGCTCGTGTTTTTGCTTCACCTCCGCCTACAGTTCAGGGGGTGAAGGTCTGTCTCTGATCGCACACTGATGTCACATCACTGCACCCGGTCTCCCTCTTCCTGAACTCTCAAGGCTGCTTCTCAGTGTTAATTGCCATTAGTATGTGTCCTGTTTAGAGATGCAACGATTGCAATTTTCTTGGCCGATTCCGATTTTTTGCAGGTGGGACCAGCTAATACCTATTTTTGCAGATTCCGATTTTCTTTCTAAGAACTATAAGAAGAAATTGACTGAAATATTTTTAATTAAAATAACTTTTCCACCCAAGTTTAAAGCTTGAGGACCTTTCATTGCTGTGAGTGGCCTTTAAATTTGCTGACAGATACGTGGTTCTAGTAGCAAAGCTCCAAATTGTGCAGCTCTTCCACCACCATCTGGGCACCAGCTTCTGTTTTTTTTGCAGTCCAGAATTGAGTGGATCTGGGCCCTCACTCATTTCTGGCTTGAGACTTCAGAATAGGCTTGTTGAGAGACAAGCCCATTCTATGCACTGCGCTCATTAGCTCGAGGAGTCGCAAGGTGCTCTGTAATAAATGCACGATTCTTAAAATATCTGAGATGCTTTATGAGTTTAATTTTGCATGCCGCATTACACACTGAAGTTTTAGTTACACCCTGTATTATCCATTGTTCTAGTGTGTGTGCTTACAGTAAACAATGTATGGATTTTTAAGACTGAACTTTTTGAGGTGAACAGATGTTTAGAAACAGTTGCATTAATTTCTTTAGAAGTTGTCTTTTTAATTGATTGCCATTTACATATTTGACTACTTTTTAGTAGACTCTCATGTTAGCACACGTGCACATGCTATTTATGTTTGTCCTGTACACCTGTAATGAAACTCTGAACAGGGAGCTCAGTCATTTAACATCTACTGTCTGATGATACATTTCATTATGATTCAGAATCCCTTTATTCACCAAATACAATTTTGTACTTATTGGTTTTTGGAATTTGTTTTGGTGCAGGTGCTGGCATGAAGTATGCAACCTAAACGTACTGTCAAGACAAAAACACGAAAAGCAATAAATTGAATAAAAATAATCTAGAGATAAAAATGGGAATATAGATGTGCAATTAATAAATAAACATGAAGACATAAATAATGGTGAGATGACCAGATATATATTTGCACAAACAGCTTTGGGGTGTGTGCAAATAAGCGTATACAGTCAAGTGTAAAATACAATGGGTGACTAATTAGGGAAAGGTCCCTTATGTCTCACATAAAGGGAAAAGTAGTGAATGCAGTACACCGTCAGAAAAAAGGGTTTAGCCCTGGTACAGTTTTGTTTCCCAAGGTACAAACAACAATAATGTACCTTCAATAGCACAAAAATGTTGAGAGTCCATTTCTGTACCTTAAAAGCTTCATTTGGCTACAACTATGGTACAATTGGCAGACCCTGGAGGGTACAGCCCTCAAAGGTACAAATTGGTACTTTTTTCTGACGGTGTGGAGACAGTGGTACAAGTTGACGATTGCTTTGCTCGGTTTGCTGAGAGTGTAGCCGTCATGGATTTGAGGACAAATGAACGCTGATGGAGGACCTTGTACATTTTTATTCTTCACTGCTAAGCACTGAGTGGGAAGTTTGCTGAAGGGATTTTGCAACGGCACTTTCAAACCCGTCTGGACTTTAAAAATGATAAATACTGTCTGCCCGTGGGCTTTGGTACGCCGTAAATCCCCGCGCCACTGGGAAAACTCCCGTACACTTGACAGTACATTACCTCAGAGTGCAGTGTGAGAACACATCGTAACTTTTTTTTTTTCTTCAGGATCAGGAAACAAGCTTTTATTTCACGTGAAATTTTTAAGTATGGCTGCACTTTCTGCTAGTTCAACACAGTATTCCTGTGCATATCAGCCATGCACACACTGTGTCATCTTTTCAGATGAGGACAATATTAAATATATATTTAAAGTGAAATACACACACATTGCACGTTTTGAATCCTACACGGATCTATTGGAAGTTTCCTGAGAGAACCAGGACCCGTGAGACTCAATGCCAGCGACCTTCGGACACAATTAAGTCTCTGTGAAATGAACTGGATAGTTTTCAGCCTGTGGTCTGGCTTAATTAGCTGTCTGAGAATTCCGGGACGGACAGACTTTGCAGTGGCTCCCCGCCACCTGATGCATACTAGTCTCAGCTGGGGGGGGGGGGGGAGGCCAGTGGAAACTGACAGACGACTGGGCTGGTGAAATAATGCACGTCTATATTGCTGCTACTGATTCCAAGATATTCCTTGTTATAATGTGGGGGGGTAGGGTCCCATGTATGAATGAACACACTGCCTGTGACAAGCACTATATCTCAACAATCAGTTGAGATAATGACAGTAGCGACTTTAAGAAGTAACAAAATGGCTCTTTGCTCCTCAAAAATAGTCCAGTTGCAAACTAAAGCACCAAGATTTATATTAAAGATTGTTGGCTTTAAAAAAACATAATCAAAATGATCAGAAATGATCTGAAAAATTATGTTCGACATAGAACAAAAATGCAGGGCATGGAGTAACACTGACAGATATTAGATATTAATATATTACATATCAATCTGTAATCAGTAGTGCTGTAGTTCTCGAGACCGGTCTTGGTCTCGAGACCAATTTTTTGTGGTCTCGGTCTTGTCTTAGTTTCGACTCTATTTGGTCTTGGTTTTGTCTTGGTCTCGGACATAGGGGTCTCGATGGGATGGGGAAAAAAAGAGAAAACAGCACATCCTCACAGAACAGTATCATTATTTATTACGCGCCTCAATTCAAATGCAACCAGTCAGATGCATCTATTTTAAAAACGTTACATTTTATACATTTTCTCAACGGACACTGCCAGTGCTTCACAGTACACACATCATACACATCGCATCATAGCGAAGTCGGCAAAGAAATGTCCGAAAATGTCTGCGAAGTCTATAGCATAGTTATAATTCAAATAAATTAGGTATTTTACATTGATTAGAAAGCACGGTCTTGGAGGTGCAAGTCAATCTGGATGCTCATTCTCTTCAATTCAAAGCAAAGGATCATTACATAGCTGTATTCATAGCTTACCGAGGCCTCTGTCCCTGGTATAAGAGATTTAATATGAACATCTTTCTGGCACATCCCATCTCTTTCCCTTGACGAGGTCTGATAAAATGGTTATAGGAGAGGATTGCTGAGAATATTATTTTCCATCAGGCCTCGTAACTATGACAAATCTTGGAGATTTTAAATGAGAGACATATGGACAATATAATTGAAAAGATAACATGAATTTGATTTAACGAGTAATGACACTTTACAGCAATGCCTTTTTTCTCTACAGTTGATCTGAGTAATGTGATGTCGATTCTAGCCCTAGTCTGTTTTTGGTCTTGGTCTCGACCAGTCTTGGTCTTGGTACCCTCAAGTCTCGGCAGTGTCTTAGTCTTGATACCCTCCGGTCTCTGCAATGTCTTGGTCTCGGTTTAGGCGGTCTTGACTACAACACTAGTAATCAGACACAGAGCTGTACAAAATCCCAATAACAGGATGAAGGAAACTTGTATTTTGTAATTTGTCATCCTTTATATGCTGGTTCACGTTAGCTTGAAAGTTGGTGCCTCTGAATATAAAACTTAAGAAGCTTGTGTTACGTTACGGATTTTATCTTAGCTGAAGAATTTTTTTTAAATGCTGTCAGATAGACTTATTGCACAGTGTTAACATTGTTCTTTTGGGAGGAGCTGAGAAGGAGCCTGAGTAGACAGATCTATACAAGTGTGATCGATTATACATCAGGATCATCTGGAGGTGGGTATTGTCATGGTGAATGAGCAGGTACCCAATGGACTGTATTCTTGATCAGATGTGACATAGATATCACGGGCTAGTTTATTAACTTAGAAACATTTTGGCATCAAAAACAACAAAATAAGTGAGTGACAACTATAGTGAATAGTGTGGCAAAAATAACTGGTTGAAATCCATCCACTTATCTTCTTAAGCTGCTTGTCTTTTTCAGCATCATGGGAGGTCTGGAGCCTACAGACACAATGCAGGGAACAACCCATGACAGGGTGCCCATCGCAGGGCACACTCACAAACCATTCACTTACACACCTATGGGCAGTTTGGAAACTCCAGTCAATTTCAGCATGCTGTTGGACTGTGGGGGTTAACTGGAGTAACCAGAGGAAACCCCATGACAACACAGGGAGAACATGCAAACTCTACACACATTGAGCCACAGCAGAGACTCAAGCCTTGGTCCCAAAGGTGTGAGGCAACTGTGCTAAACACCACACCACCGTGCTTCCCAACCTAGTTGAAATTTTTTGTGACAAAACTGCTACTAAATTACCTCTTAAATTTGTTACACCAGAGAGATACAAGATACACAAGTTATCTTTGTGAAAGTATCTGCAGTTTTCAAACCATCCTCATATGAATCAATACACAATTATTTTGTCAAACATCAGTGTTAAAGATGGTACCCACGCATCAACGACACCAATCAAAAGCTTGGACATGCCAAGACGCCTACAAAGGAGGGTGACAGAGTGTCGCATCACATGACCTGGCCACCCCACCTAAACACAGAAGAAATGGTTTAGGAGGAGTTTGACCAGATAGTGAAGGAAAGCAGCCAATGAGTGCTCAGCATATGTATGGAACCTCTTTCAGGACAGCTGGAGAAGCATCATAGGAGGCCACCTCATGAAACTGGCAAAGAGGAGAAAGTAGGACAGTTGGGGTTAAGGGTTTTGCTCAAGGTACAGTACATCACTCTGCTGAATCAGGGATTTGAAACAGCAGCCTTCTGAATCCCAACAGAAAGAACCATTTTTTTGTTTAATAATTCTTGGTCAGTGTATAATTCCATAGTTGTTATTTTATAGTTTTGATGTCTTTATTCTGAAATGCAGAGAATAGTACAAATGAACCTTTCAGAGGGTAGGTCTCTCCAAACTTCTGACTTGTACTGTACATGGGTAACTCCAGGTTAATTAATAAACACCTCCCTTATTAATCTCCCTGTCAGTTTTGGCAACACAGTTTCTGGAAAATTTCAGAACTGAAGTTCCTCCATTTTCTGCAGCAAGCATGCAGTGTCACTGAATCACTGTGGCTTATCCCTCTTCTGGAAATTTGAAGTGTTGCTATGCACACTTGAGATCATGCTTAACAGGGAATTGTTGTGATATAAGATTTAGTCAAATTTGGCTTTTTTCTTACAGTTGTTTTTGAAAATCCTCAAATAATCCAAATCTCCAAATGTGAACAGGCCAGCTGGAATGGGAGTTAATCCATGGGATTCAGGATTCAGTATAATGCCGTGTGTGACACATTGTTTTATAAAAAAAAATAATGCTCATTTAGCAAATGCAAGGGGACGTGCTAATACTTCAGCCAGGAGCACTGACCCAGGAGTATCTGGATCATGTTCACTCCTTGTTTGCAGTGCCCAAAAACTATACAAATAAGCTGCAAATATTCCGCACAGATCATGACACAGTTAAGTTCCCTGGATTCCACTGTAAAAAAAAATTTCCAAACTGCTACAGTAAATGAAACGTGTTAGCCCTGGCTCGGCAGCTTGCCTGGCAACTTCAAGATTAAAATGACATCGGGAAACAGATGGAGTAATATATGTCTGCTCTTTTTATATACAAAAGACAGATTCAAATATATTGTGTGCAAAATTGAGGACGCTGAATTCTTGGAAACGAGTGTGCATCACAGCCCTGCTTGGCTACTGCCTGTTTTATCCTAAGTGTCGACTATTTTATCCCATATGTCAGTTCAGGGACGAGTCTATATTACCTTAGGATCTATTTCAGACCAAAACTGCTCTATTAAACACAGCATCTCGAGGGGTTATACATTATTAATATAAATTTTAAGCTTAACGATGGGTGGGTTTGTTCTTTCAATGGCCCCACTCAAAAAGACACGTTGGGGCCCCACTTCAACACTACTGTAAATTGTTCTGTGATAGGACTAGATGAAACAATCCCTTGATTACCTGAGATTTGCGGCGCGAGGTATCATTCGTAGTGATGTCAGAGTATGGGGGGGGGGGGGGTGTAAGCTTCATTGGGGTCATCAGGTGGGCATCCTCCTTCACTGGTGTTTCGATGACGGCCCCCCTACACCTCCAGAGGGCTCATCACCGACGTCTGGCGATGCAGCTGTGCCCCCCTCTGCTTTCAACCCTCCTGACCCTCTGTTGTTACTTTGGGGCCCAGGAGTCGTCTCGCCTCTTCATACACAGCCATCGGCTTGCGTGCTCTGCTGCTCCTGAGAGGCCTTTGATGGCCTGTCGTTGGTGCTTGGCCTCGAATACGAAGATCCTTAAGTAGCCTGATGGTTGACTTGCCCACGAGGCCTCTTGCTTGGTTATGCTGGACACGGGAAGTTCAAGCACGCCTCTTCCATACAGCCCGATGTTACTGAAGCATTTCGGAAGCCTCAGCCATTTTTTGGCGTATGAGCTGACCACCCTCCCAAGTTTCTCATCCTTTGAGATTGGGACCTCATAGATGGCCAGAGGCCACATGAGGTGGGGTAATACCCCAAATTGAAGGCACCAAAGCTTCATTTTGCCTGGGAGCATAGTCTTGTTGATACACTCCAGTCCTTGTATGGTTTCCCGCCTAAGGTGGTCCACTTGTTCAGTGTCCTTGCGGGTTGCATCATACCAGCGTCCGAGACTCTTTACCGGCTTAGTGAGTAGAGTCAGAAGCTGACTAGTGGCTGAGCAGTACATGCTACTCCAGCATCTAAATGTGGAACACGTTGGTTTAATATTTAACGGAGTGATAGGTTGTGGCCAGCAGAGGGCTCCCAAAGCAGAGGGCCCATGCTTGGTTTGAGTGGTGGTAAACACCACTGCCGACTGAAGAATTGCTCTAATGATTCATTGCCATGTGAATGTAATCAGCATTCCAGTGGGAGAAGTAAAAATAATGCATGACACCCTGCATGGGGCACTTTCCATTATATGCCAACAGCTCTGTATTATATGCATAGCGATGTTTAATGTCTTAAGTCATTTTTTAGAGGAAATGGATTTGTCATTTTGTTATGATCGGTAAGAGGGGTGCAGTTATTGCTGAAGCTAACAGCCATATTATTAAATACCAGGATTATAATTATAATTAACAGCATGAAACTAAACATCAAAAGTAAAAGTATTACCTCCTATGACAAGGGATTTATTTATTACGGAATATGTTACAAAATTAACAAATAAAAAAAAAAAATACAAATGAATACATCAAACTACATTGGCATATTTAGTACAGAACTCTGTGGCATTGTGTTGGATACATGGCTTGAAGATTGATTATTATCATTATTATTATTTTACACATTGCAGACTTAGGTCTCCAGAGAGATAGTTAGTCAGTGTTTAGCTTCTCTGAAGTAGTTATGTTTAAAGGATTTAGGAGCTACAGGGGACAGTCGATAAACGGGGTCAGTTTAGACTTGGGTGGTATCTAATTTTTCATACCGTTATATTGTCCAGACATTATACTGCTGTTTTTTGTATTTTGATGGTACTTTTAATGCTATTCCAATATTTTGATATCTTGACGATAAAAATCCTCCATAACAAATTTGACCAATAAACTGGGGAAAATAAATATTCCCAAAATACTGCAGTATACCGTATTACTTTAAAACTGCCAAAGACTAGGTCAGTTGTTGAACACACTTTGACACCAAGATAGAGCCTTTAAATGTGAGTTATTGCATATGTGCGAAATTCACATCTTTTATTTTTCTTTTTTTAAGTGTGTTAAAAGTCTGTTCAAAAACTGACCATGTTCTACAATTGTTTCCAGTTTCCCCCTCATGGGCCTGCTGGTGGGAGTGATTGATCTGCTGGAAGCAGAATCAAACCAGTAAAGTTTGAGACACAACCTTCTGAGTCACATACCACCTTCAAACTAAACACTTTAAACATTTGGTAGCTGCACATTGTTATCTGCATGCTTAAATTAAGTTATTTGGTATATTTTAAAATGATTGCTGATGGTAGCTACTAGCTATGTAATTTTATGATGTTACTGACTGGTTAAAATGATAAATTAATGATAGACAAATTTGGCATTAAGCAGGAAGCAAGATTTAATTCATTGAACATTTCTGTATATCGTACAATAAGGGGTAATGCTGGGGGGGTGGTGAAGGGGCCGGGGGTGTTAAGAAAGCTAGCTGGGGACATTTATAAAAATGTCAGATAAATGCAAGACATTTTAAATATATTTTTAGGTATTTTCTAGTTTAAGTTTATCAAATTCAGATTCATGGTCTATAATTGAACTTGTTACCCAAATCTGGTCATAGACTCAGTCTCATCTTGTCTCGGATCCCCCCCCCCCCCCCATCTCCACAGGACACGGTTTTGACTCCATTTGTTAAAGATAGGCAGGACTCCAACACAACTCTGGTTTCAGTACCAGCATCTCAAAGGTCTTCATGATTCATGAAGTATCATATAGCAATTGGTCTGAAATGGAAGAAGGACACAGGATGTCTTTTCCATAGCTGAGGCATCTTCTGCAGACTCAGAGGGATGGAGCTCAGATACCGTAGGACTCGGCAGCCACAGCCTTGCCTTGCAGAGCTTAAAAAATAAAGCTTTATCAATACCCATTTAATGACGATGCTATGAATATGGGTTCCCACCTAATAGGACAAAAGAATTTAGTTTTCTCTTGAAAATTTTGATATGTGGCATCATGAATTAAAGTCTTTCACACTTCATTAGTTTCAGAAGCAAACAGTGACTGTCTTGAGATATTCCATTTGCATTTTGCAAATCTGTACCAGCTAAAAAAAAAACATACAGAGGTCTGGCCAACAACTACTGACCTGTATTTCCTACCGGCGATCCTACCACTCTGCCAAATACGATCGTAGAAAAGACCTCTCTATGTTACCTTCCACCAGCACCTACAAGGTTCCTCACATATCAAGAGATGCTACTAAATAAATATATATTATGTGCTTTACAGTCCAGCTACCCAGGGTCATGAAAAGAGAAAACAAAATTACAAGCAGAACTAACAAATTAGAATGATGTTTTGAAAGACCACCCCCAATCCATCCAGTATACTGAAAATTGTGTGAATTTTGCAAAGTAGGGATGTGGGGACCCTTCCAGAAAGTCAGCCAGGCATCAGGAAACAGTCACAAGTTATAGTTTCCTTACAGCACACATAACAAGCTACTTTCAGACACATACTGCCAGCCTGAACTAGACGTTATCCAGAGGGGCTGTATGTGTGAATCGGACATACCGGACATTAACAGGCCTTTACCCCGCTAGCTTGCTAGTACAAAGTCCCCCATGTGTGAATGGAGCACGGAGAATTCTGGAGAATCAACCTCAAGCGAGTGGGTGTCCTGATGATGTGTTTATCATGCGACTGGCACGAAAACAGAAGAATACAGACATCTAAGGGCAAAGAAGAAGAGTCATTAACAGGAAGAAAACCCCAAGGAACATAGCTAACTGGAGAGGCAATGAGATCTGGGAACTTCTGTCAGTAATGCTATAAACAGAACACTGTGATTTCCGCAGCCTGCGTTTTTATGTCATGCCCTGACTCCTGCATGCTCTACCCAAGCACCACCCCTCATTTACACCAATCAGAGTAATTCTAGCAGGTGATAACAGAATAAAAGATTAGCTTTTATGCCGAGCTCGTTCAAGAAATTGCTAAATTGTGAATTGTTGGGAGAAAGACCCAGAGGTGTGAACACATTTGATACAGTCTCCGTTGTGTGCCACACTTGTGAAAAGGTAACTCTGGACAGTGTCTGGACCTGATTCCCTGGACAATATCCGCAGTTCATGTGTCAAAACAACTTTTGTTTACACCTCAGTTGTGTTACAACATAATAAAAAATAGCATTTTATGCCAGACTTATTCAAGAAGTTACTAACTTGTGAACTGTTGGATGAAGGGCCAAAATACTTCATTTATTGTGGACATACATAATCATTTATGTGTGATTAGATATTCAGTTTCAGTAGCAGAATGTTTGCCCCAGTAAAATGCTAAATATTAATATAATTAAGCATAAGCAGCATTGGAGCAAGAGCTACACAACATCTTCCAAACAAAGCAAGAACCTGTTAAGATGACTATTCATCCCCTGAAGGCCTATCGACCTGTGCCTCCTCTGTACCACCAGTTGCAGTCGAGTTAGCAGGGGAGGAGCCCATTACTGCGGAGGGCCCTGTGAGGCCTATAGCAGCCTGTCCCTGATTACTATACCTCAAGCTTAGCTAGCCAAGCTACCAGGGAAAGGCTCCAGGAGATCAGAAGACTTTACCAGGCCAAGTGGGCCTTACTCAATACCATTCATGTGCAGGTATCCCGGGGCCCAGGACCATGATGTAGCATAAAGCCGGCAAGTGAAAACGGAAGGGTTTTCACAGTACTTAATGTGTAAAACACATGAGAGTGCGAAATGGGGGTGGGGGGTAGACTAATGGGGTTATATACATAGAAAAATGAGCATGTAAACAATACGTGATAGTGTAGTAGCGTGACGGGGTGGTACACTGGCCGTTGCAATTCCCCTGCACTTAAGTGGCATCCATGGGGGCAGATGTATGATTTTCTGCTCCATCTGGTAGTGAGATCCTCTGATGAGCGGTCAAAGCAACTGGGACACATCCTTGCCAGCTTCTTGGAACGGACTTGACTCATAGTCCCAGAAATGTAGTCAGTTATAGAGCGTGGTTCATTACCTTGACTATGTTGCTAATCGTCGACAGGCCCAGAGACGATGAGGGTGCTTTCATAGGCTAGGTACATGCCTTCTTATGATTCGTGGAGAGCTGTTGGGGGTTTATGCCAAGTTTCAGCAAGAAAACTGCTCTGTTGCACAGTCTCTTTCTTGGGCACTCTGGACAATTGACAGGACTGGGTGGAAATACTTGGTTCTTGGGGCTATGAAGTGGACCTTATGACTGAGGAGAGGTTTTCAGTGTGACATTGTTACTGTAGATTCACAGATACGCTCTGTGAATCTGGCAAGTTATGGTATGGTGTACAGGATAAACTGCATGAATTAACTCCTTATGAATATTGTCTTTGCTGTTCAGATGAGTTATATCTTTTTAGACGTTACAGATATTTTCAAAAAATAATTCATTTAGTGCCTTTTGTACACCAGTGTTTTTACTGCAAAAGAAATAGGACTATTAAAAAAGCTTATTTGGTGTTGAATTTTATGGAGGTAAAACAATTCTGTAGACCACTGGGGGGTGTCATTCAACCCGAAAATACAAGTACATACTTCACACTAAGAGTGAAAACTAAGAGAACTATTTATCTCCATTCCTCCCTGCCCGTGAGTTCTGCCAGCGACCAGACACACATAAAGTCATAAAGTTACTTGGGCAATAATTCCCAAGCAACTGGTAGTAGAGGGCTGAGTTTATTTTAAATCATGTTTAAGAAGTTTTATACTTAATTCCTTAAACTTGGGAAACTCTGTGATTCTGTTACATTTAGCACAAAATAAATAACATGCACATGTGTTACCATGTTTTTTTTAATAGCTAGATCTCTACATCATTTGAGAGCCTTTTTTATTTGCTACTATCTCAAGTTACTTTCCCTGTCTATTAATATCTGTTTGCCTCAATGGCTGAGCGGATGACTGGCCATAAACAGGGAAAAAAACACAACTTATTGTAAAGCTTTGAATTGTTCTGTTAACGTACAAAAAGCCTTTACTGCATTTTATGTGATGTCTTCCCAGCTGCCATGGCAGTGTTCGAGTGTTACTGCGCTAAGTTTAGGTGAAAGTACGAAACAAGACCAATTCTTCCTTTGTTACACTGTATGGGTTGTGTGTGTTTGTAGCGATACCTTTTGGTATGTAGATGTGTCAGTAAGAGTTGACTAAAAATGATATGACTGGAGTTAAAAAAAATACTCTTAAATGTTCTCACAGCATGCCTGCTTCAACTTAAGCTGGTTCGGGCAGGGAATGAAGGCCCTGTCCGTCTCAGCCTGCATTCTTGTGTGGGCAGTTGCAGAGGCAGTTGTCTAACAGTCTAAATAGCCGAGACAACTAAAACCCCCCTTGTCTAAAATGGCAGACCATTAGTCTTTTGGTATTAAGGTCAAGTAGAGAGTCTACACAAAAGCCGCTGCAGATTCAGCGGTGAGACCTTTAACACTCCGGAAAAAAATGCAACAATTCCACCCTGTGTTGGTGTCCGTGACAAATTACAAGTGACGAATTTCTCTGCTCTGATTCAGAGTGAAAAAATATCTTCAAACAACTGCTATCAATAACAATCTGTTATGTGAGATCTGAAAGAGAAATTTTAAGATTATTATCCAAATATGCTTATTAATATGTTATAATGATGCCATCCAAGCTGTGTTCACACCTGTTCAGATCTTGTTTTCTTTTTTGAAAACATTGTTCACGTAGGAATACATGTGCAAAACCATTACTACCTACTAAATATATACAAATAAATTCAAGACAACTTACAAACATAACTTAAATAATAATAATAATAATAATAATAATAATAAAACATACTGAATGACCTGACATATAATTGCTGTAATGTCCCCAGCCTAATGTCCTAATCCTAAAACTAATCCTAGTCGATTATTATCTTCTTCTGTATTGATCAGACAAATGTTACTTTACTTTTGGTCTTTTATTCTGACTGCATGGAACTCCAGTGCTTCTAATGGTGTGAATGGTGAGATAAACACATCTGCTCAGTTAATAAACATTGAGGAAGCTGAGTGTTTCTGCCCACAGCAAATGTGAGATCGCACTGTAATCCCTCACATCTGATACCAGCGCTTAGGATCTCGCTCTCAAATTAAAGCAGCTGCCTCTGCCCATGAGTGCTTGTATGTTTACTCCAGGGTGGATGGAAATGTTTACAGGCCTGGCTGAGTAAGAGAGGTTCTGTAACTGAGGAGATTTGGTGCAGGATTTGATGTGCCTGGCTGACCAAATTCTATGTGACGTCACTGTCCTGATGATGGTTTGTTTGTGCTAGGAACTGAAATGCTGGCAGTGGAGACTCTGGTCTGGCTGGGCTATATGCCTTGTGGTAATCTTCTGCAGGAGATGCTCTTGGGACAGCACATTAATAAAGGCTTTAAATGGGAGGGTAGAGTAAGCCCACTTCTATGTCAACGGACTTTTTTCGCTCACTGGGCAGTTGATCTTAGACACACCCAGGAATTAAAAGTAACTTTGAATGAAGCGTTATTGCACTGTTCGAACAGACATGACATTACACATTGAGTCCACTTTGAAAGGAAAAAAAAAATGGAATCTGAATTTCTTAATTCAAACGTTCAAGTAAAGCTTAGAATCTGTTTGGTAACCGTAGCTCTTTCCAAATAAAATTCTAATTCACTCCACAGTCTATTGAAGTCAGAGGGAAACATTTTCATTCATTTAACTTGTCTGTATATGGCCTCAAAGTCAGGCAGCTCAAAGTCAAGTCAAACGTCTGTCAAAGGCTTCGCTTAAGTCATTACAATTAGGAGTCTTGTTTGGGATTTCAACCAAATTATTAATGCAGGAGTAGGCCCTGGTGCCATGGTAACTACAAAACATAGTGGATGTAGCCAGGGTGCTGAGGGCCTTGTTCCAAGGGCTTTCAAAAGTCTGTTTAAATCATAAGTAGGCAGGGCTATGGAGAAGTGTGAAGCTGGCACCGTGGAGCCAATACTTAGTCTAATTAGATAATAAGTATTACCCGACCTGGAGCGGAGCCACAACACTCTGTAGACGTGCTGCAGAAATAGGTAATTTGCTTCTTTTGGTTTACTCTGGCAAGGCCTTTGAGCAATACTGGTTTTCTGTGCCATACTCCCTTTTAGCCACTGGAGGGTAGTGAATCAAACTGGCTCTGTATGCATGAGCATGTGTCACAAATGATGTATGAAAATCATTTTTATTATTATTTTTAATTTTTTAAAGAGAACCTCTAACTTATGTATCTAAATTCTAAGAGATGTTTCAGCGTAAAAGAAATATCTAAGAAATGTATGACGTTTTTAAGTTTTAAGAAATATGTATATATGGAAATGGTGTTTATTGCTTATTAATATTTAAGAGGCTTAAAAAGCCAGTTGAATGCATACATACTTTTTTAAAATGTGCTAACATGAAAAAGAGTAAACAGCACACGGTGAATTCAGTACAGTAGCTTTTCTTGGAGGGAGCTTCAAATATAAAAACAAAATGTATGATAGCTATATTATTCATATAGTAGAGCTACAAGGCACTGTGTGGTTAGTTGAGGAAATCATGCTGGACCAACAAGTATGATGGAATATGTCTGTCATTCCAATTGAGAAAAATGCTTGTTTTTACTTTATTACATAAATGTCTCTGGAGACCAAAGTTCTGAAGAAACATTTATTCCAGAACAGAGAGTAGGAAAGAGCAGGAATTATAATATTTTTAATTTATGTGAGTTTTAATTGTGCTTTGATGGGATTTTCCAAAATGATCGGAATACAGGGCATTTTCATATGGTTGGAACAGACTGTATAGGTTAATTGTATTTTGTTATTGTTTTTTTGGACTGAGCAATGGTCCTATTCATAAATAGGCCTGGATTTTTCTTTCACAAAGGGAAAACAATTTTTTGCAAAAACAAAAATCTTTAGGTTGAAATTAATATGAATACTAGGGTAGGGGTAACTTTGCATGTTGCATTAAATACATGCAACCCAAAATGGTTACTAGAAGAACTCACAGATATATTTGTATATAACTGAAAATATTCTTATTATGTAAAAATATGTTAGAACATATGTTTAAAACGTTATGCGTATGATTTGTGCGTAATTTAAAATTTAAAAAACGCATTTCAGCCATGGGAAAACTCCTATTGTTTCTACATGTTATAAACATTCCGTAGCCATAATGTGAAAATCCCTGAGTAAATGCCATCCATTTTTTCAGCGGTAACTTTCCACAGCTGCTACCATGGAAGGTCTCACCACCCCTGAAATGGACCAAACACGAGGAAAACTGTTTGCAGGCATTCAGCAGTAACTTACCAGAGCAATATTCACAAAATAATATTTGCTTACTAGCTGATACACTCTTATGAGCAGTATGTGTAGCTGATTTGTTTTTTTGTTTTTTTAACAGATCTACAGAATGTTGATTATGTGCTTATTCGTAAATGTATACACAGTTTCTGAAAGCAGCACCTCATTCACTATGGTTATACTGTAAGTGTGTGTGTGTGTGTGTGTGTGGTGTAATGTAGTGCCAGTAAGACAGCTTCGCATAGCAGAGCTCACCAAGGGCCCTCAAGACACTCAAAACAAAGAGCCACTCAAAACGTGTCTCCAACCAGCTGGCCAAGTCACCAATATTCACCATCATGCTGACTGTCCTCCATGACAATCTAATAGGGGAAATGCAAAACAACATTGACACTCAGCCTGACTTGACCTGACCTGATGGTGGTGCAGTGGTTAGTACTATTGCCTCACACGTCTGGGACTAGAGTTTTAGTCTCCGGCAGAATTCGATGTGTGTGAGTTTTCATGTTCTTCCTTTATCGTTAGTGTCTCCCTTTTGTTGTAATAATAAGTTGGCGTAGACTCCAGAAGTTTGTGCAAAACCTGATGATCCATATTATCCCAGTAGGGAAGATCATCTTGTGATGTCACTGAATGCTTGGCTTTCTCAGTCTTCAAATGCCTCCATAAGTGTTTGATGGGGTTGAGGTCAGGTGTTTGTGTCTGAATATATTTCAGGACATTGTCCTGCTGCACTTTGAATCCTTCTCTTCAAAGATTAAAACCAGAAGCTACAGATTGACTCTGAAGTACGGATTGATATTTTTCATGTCAGGGTGTAGGTGATTCGGTGTAGGTGTCCAACTCCAAAGTAGGCAAAACACCCCCCCAACTCAAATGTTCCACCACCATGTTTTTTTCATACATTGTGCTGTCAGTCCATTTCATCATATAAACCCTTTTGTTACTGCCATCCATCCATCCATCCATTTTCTCCCGCTTATCCGAGGTCGGGTCGCGGGGGCAGCAGTCTCAGCAGGGAAACCCAGACTTCCCTCTCCCCGGCCACTTCATCCAGCTCCTCTGGGGGAATCCCGAGGCGTTCCCAGGCCAGCCGAGAGACATAGTCCCTCCAGCGTGTCCTGGGTCTTCCCCGGGGCCTCCTCCCAGTGGGACATGCCCGAGAACACCTCACCAGGGAGGCGTCCAGGAGGCATCCTAATCAGATACCCGAGCCACCTCATCTGACTCCTCTCAATGCGGAGGAGCAGCAGCTCTACTCTGAGTCCTTCCCGAATGACCGAGCTCCTCACCCTATCTCTAAGGGAGAGCCCAGCCACCCTGCGGAGGAAACTCATTTCAGCCGCTTGCACTCGCGATCTCGTTCTTTCGGTCACTACCCACAGCTCGTGACCATAGGTGAGGGTAGTAACGTAGATCGACTGGTAAATCGAGAGCTTCGCCTTTTGGCTCAGCTCCTTCTTCACCATGACAGACCGATGCAGCGCCCACATCACTGCGGACGCCGCACCGATCCACCTGTCGACCTCCCGCTCCATTGTCCCCCCACTCGTGAACAAGACCCCGAGATACATAAACTCCTCCACTTGGGGAAGGATCCCATCCCCGACCCGGAGAGAGCATTCTACCCTTTTCCAGCTGAGGACCATGACCTCAGATTTGGAGGTGCTGATTCTCATCCCAGCCGCTTCACACTCGGTTGCGAACTGTCCCAGCGTGAACTGAAGGTCACGGTCCGATGAGGCCAACAGGACCACATCATCTGCAAAAAGCAGAGACTTAATCCTGAGGTCACCAAACCGGACACCCTCAACGCCCTGGCTGCGCCTAGAAATTCTGTCCATAAAAGTTATGAACAGGATCGGTGACAAAGGGCAGCCCTGACGGAGTCCAACCCTCACCGGAAACAAGTCCGACTTATTGCCGCCCATGCGGACCACACAGGGACCGAACAGCCCTTAAAAGGAAGCCCGGCACCCCATACTCCCGGAGCACCCCCCACAGGACTCCCCAAGGGACATGGTCGAATGCCTTCTCCAAGTCCACAAAACACATGTAGACTGGTTGGGCAAACTCCCATGAACCCTCCAGAACCCTGTGGAGAGTATAGAGCTGGTCCACTGTTCCACGGCCGGGGTGAAAACCACACTGCTCCTCCTGAATCCGAGGTTCGACAATCCGGCGGACCCTCCTCTCCAGAACCCCCGAATAGACCATACCAGGGAGGCTGAGCAGTGTGATCCCCCTATAGTTGGAGCACACCTTCTGGTCCCCCTTCTTAAAGAGGGGGACCACCACCCAGGTCTGCCAGTCCAGAGGCACTGCCCCCGATGTCCACGCGATGCCCATTCAGACTTAACGTCCCCCACCTCCCCCGGGACATGGGAGAAGTTCTGCCGGAGGTAGGAGTTGAAACTCCTCCTTACAGGGGATTCCGCCAGATGCTCCCAGCAGACCCTCACTATACGCTTGGGCCTGCCAGACCTGGCCGGCTTCCTCCCCCACCAGCGGAGCCAACCCACCACCAGGTAGTGATCAGTTGACAGCTCCGTCCCTCTCTTCACCCGAGTGTCCAAGACATGCGGCCGCAAGTCCGATGACACGACTACAAAGTCGATCATCGAACTGCGGCCTAGGGTGTCCTGGTGCCAGGTGCACATATGAAGACCCTTATGCCTGAACATGGTGTTCATTATGGACAATCCGTGACGAGCACAGAAGTCCAACAACAGAACACCAGTCGGGTTCAGATCGGGGGGGCCGTTCCTCCCAATCACGCCACTCCAGGTCTCACTGTCATTGCCCACGTGAGAATTGAAGTCCCCCAACAGAACAAGAGAGTCCCCAGAAGGAATGCTCTCCAACACCCCTTCCAGAGACTCTAAAAAGGGTGGGTACTCTGAACTGCCGCTCGGCGCATAAGCGCAAACAACAGTCAGAACCCGTCCCCCCACCCGAAGGCGAAGGGAGGCTACCCTCTTGTCCACTGCGGTAAACCCCAATGTACAGGCGCCCAGCCAGGGGGCAATAAGTATACCCACCCCGCTTGGCGCCTCTCCCCGCAGGCAACTCCAGAGTGGAAGAGGGTCCAACCCCCTTCAAGGAGACTGGTTCCAGAGCCCAAGCCGTGCGTCGAGGTGAGCCCGACTATGTCTAGCCGGAATTTCACAACCTCGCGCACCAACTCAGGCTCCTTCCCAATCAGAGAGGTGACATTCCATGTCCCTAGAGCTAGCTTCTGCAGCCGAGGATCGGACCGCCAAAGGTCCCCGCCTTTGGCCACTGCCCAGCTCACAACGCACCCGACCCCTATGGCCCCTCCTATGAGTGGTGAGCCCATTGGAGGGGGGTCCCACGTGCCTTGTTCGGGCTGTGCCTGACCAGGCCCCATGGGTATAGGCCTGGCCACCAGGCGCTCGTCATCGAGCCCCACCCCCAGGCCTGGCTCCAGGGGGGGGCCCCGGTGACCCGCGTCCAAGCAAGGGAAAACGTGTTTCCAATATTTTTCTCATCATAAGGGGTCTTTTGAGGCGCACTTTGTCTGGTTCCTCACCCAGGACCTGTTTGCCTTGGGTGACCCTACCAGGGGCATAAAGCCCCGGGCAACTTAGCTCCTGGGATCACTGGAACACGCAAACCCCTCCACCATGATAAGGTGTCGACTCCAGGAGGGGTTTGTTACTGCCATAAATATCAAGCCTGGATTCTTCATTAAATAGGACTTTTACTATGATCCAGTGTGAAATGATGGTATGTCTTTCCCCATGCCAAAACTTAGCTTACTTCTAGGATTTAAAAAAAATCCCAGATATTCATTGTTGTCTCAGACGTTTGGAGAAAAAAAATATGTACAATATACATAGACATATGGAAAACATCTATTTCGGTTGTTAATTATATAATACACCGTATTATTACATTTTCATCAAAATAATGCAACTCCTGCATTTTGTAATAACCACCATAATATGTAACAATTTATTACAAAAGGCGGGGAAATTTATGAAATATTTTATGCAAGCTGTCTGTTACATAATGCATTGTTACCTTTACAAAAAGTTATTGAGTGAAGAAATGCTTCCTACATCCCTCAAAGAAATAGTGGTCCAGTATCCCAACACAAACATTTAAGAACTGAAGGTAGAGTTTATTTCCAGTGATTTTTTTCCATTTTATTCAGTTAAAATTTAGAACAGAGTCTTATAACTTTTGTAAGATGCCATTGTTTTTTGTGCTTAAATATGACCAGTATAATTTGGAGAGGATAGTCCATATGTCTGTAGAAAACTGGAAACACTCAAACTTCAGTCTGTGGCATGAAATGGTCCCTCAGGCCTAAATTAAACCACTATATTTTCAACTTTCAAGACCACTGCTAGAAGGAACTGTTCATCTTGGCTCCAAACTGGGCCTGCAATTTATCTTTTTCAAACACTCTTTTCGAAAACACTGTCATCTTCTCTTTAGTGTCACTTTTTCATAATTGAGATATTTTTTATTGGATCAGGATTTTTTGGCCAACACTAATGCATATCAGTCATCGCTCTGAGCAATACTTAGAGTGGGCACTAGAGGGCGACATAGGGAACACCGTAAGGTTTACAAATCGTCCAAAGCATTTCAAATAATCAGTGCTAATCAGTGTGCCACTGATTTCACCCGTGTCTTGTTAGGCTATTTTCCATATTTAAACTCCTCGTGTTTCTCACTCGGGTCTTAGTCCGGCCTTGGTTGATGAAAGTAGTTCTTTAATATCCTTGGTTTTTATTAATCTTTTACCTTTCCTTTGTTAGTTGTAGAAAGTCATATGGTTTCCTAAACACCATTACTGTGTCATCTCAGCCTGCAGCCTTCAAGTTCAGAACACCAACAAACAGGCTGCCAGGAATGTTGCAAGAGGGGCAAAGGACAGATGGGTGGATGTTGGAGTCGCTGAATTTTACAGATACATTGGGCTGATGTTCTGCATTGCCATGATGAAGCTCGATTAAATAACCGACTACTGGCGGAGAAACGACATCTTTCCCGTCCTTTTCCCGTCACAGGGAAGTTCGCACGCTTACTTATGTATTGTTACTTTATTTCATTTACTGACTTGTGATATTCCATTACATTCTATTTCAGTTTGTCTCGCTTAAATATTTATGTAGAGTTATGGAAAAAACGCTGGCTAAATCTGTCTTTTCAAAACGTCCATTGTCGGAAGTATTGAAGTTTTTAAAAGTGAAATAGGCAAAAAAGTAAACCGTGTCATCTTTCTTTTTTACCTGCATCGGGGGCGTGTAGTACCGCTGTCACCCGAAGATCGCAATTCACATTCTAAATAGCCGCATTAGCGCGTATTCAAATCGCATTCGCATGGAAATTTGATGAACAACGCAGGAGTGAAACGCGATCCAGATACATCCCCATCGGCGCCATAAAAGGGGCAGAGGATGTGGCCAGGTGACAATGGCTCATTCATACACATGAAAGTTGCTACATATTCAATGAAAGGAGCCAGAAATAGTGACATGAGTTAGATTTTTCTTATTTATCCAACTGAATGTTGCAATTACACCATTTAGTCATCTCCATGCAGCCTAGACTTTGGTGATCAGATATCTGGGATCAAGAGAAACTGGCACCATTGCTTACTATGTACTTTCATAATGTTTCTGAAAGTATTCCAAACTGCATTTTGCAGTATCTGTATCTTAACTTCAGATTATAAACTTTGTTTTCCATATTGTTCCTGTTACGGGTGATGTCGAGGGACAGGTATCGGACAATCGAATGATGCCAAGAAGGGGACCTCAGATCACGACAGACTGTTCCGGATCAAGCCCCTCATGTACACCATTCAGAATGCCTGCAAGGCATTCTGTCATCCCCGCAGGAGTCTTGCTGTGGATGAACCGACGGTGCCTTGCAAAGGACAAACTGGCATGACACTGTACATGAGGAACAAACCAACCAAGTGGGCTTTCAAGTTGTTTGTGCTTGCAGATTGCAGCAATGGCTACACTGGACTTCCCCACAGGCCAGGGACTCTTATGACTCATGTCACTGATTGAAGTTTTTTGGGTTCTGGGTATCATATACATTGACAATTTCAAAAGTCCAAAACTTTTCAAGGACTTGTTTGCTTGTAAGTCTGGTGCTTATGGAACGTATAGAGTCCAGGAAGGACTATTCACATAGTGCCATCAATGCACTGATGAAGTCACCTAGAGGGATGTATCACTGGATAAGGGACGGTCCTCTTTGTGAAGTGGAAGGACACAATAGACGTATCCGTCTGCCTCACCATCCATAATGGCTGTGCTGGTGGTACAGTACAGATGAAAGTGAAATCCAGATGGTGTCTGGATCACCGAGTCCTTTCCGTGCCCCTCACCGGTGACAGAATACAACGAGTACATGGGAGGTTTGGATTTGTCAGACAAGCTGATCCAGTAACTACACGACACTGCACGAGAGTATGAAGTGAGTGATACAGGAAACTTTCTCCACTTCCTGGACATTTCTGTGACCAATGTCTACGTTCTTCACAAAACTCGTGCAACAGGACAGCATGACCCACAAGGCTTTCATGAAGGAGCTCACCACACAGTTGTGGTGACACAGAATATCCCTACGAAGAAAACCAGTGGTGTTCTTGGGGCTAGGCTGAGCGCTGACTGGCCGAAGGACTAGTGTGCATTGCAGGATGTATGATGGAAACGACACAAACCCCATGCAAGTGCAAAGCATGTGATGTCCACCTTTGGCTTCAACCAGGCAGAAACTGTTTTGAGGCTTGACATGCTGATCAGCACTAAAAACATAGTTGTTGATTGTATACTGTTGCTTTATTCATGCATCCTCTTATTTTGAGATTCACTTCATTTACTTAGTGTTCATTTATTCACTTGTAACATTCCATCTACCAATAAAGTGATTTTAAAAATTATTGTTTGTACTTGGTTTCAAACTGCCTTTCCAAAGTGATGGGTGTGGGGTGCAGTGACATTCCACACTGATGGGCCATTGAGAGTATGCAAACTACTATCTCAATATTCATTGTATAGGCCAGTGGCTTAACTTTAGAGTGACACTCTTATTTTCAAACCCTTTAGTAACCAAACCACAAAATTTTGGAATGTGTCATTCACCTACGTGTAGCCAACCCCTATGTCTATAAGCTTCAGACCTCAGTCTTTGCTAGAATGTTTTTCAATTTCTCAGCATGTCTGAAAATAGGTTTTTGAAAAGTATAGGTCTAAAGTTGATTTAAATATACTCTAAGTAGTCTCAGATTATTGGTGCTGAGTCTGTTTTTAGGTGAAATATGTTAAAATGTGAAGGCATGTCAGACTACCACGAAAGTGACTGAGAGGCCTCAGACTCCAGAGGTTAAATCAAAACACCCCAAGCCCAATAGCTCCCCCATGTGGTAATCGAATGGGTTAGATGGGATAAGATGGGTTAATGTCCTTAACTATAGTACAGGCTATTTATCATTCTGAAGGAACTGACAGTGCAATGAAGAAAGTTATAGGTAAAATTTCAATTTTTCATAACAAGTAAAGTTAACGAAAGAGCAATCGTTGCAGTATTATTAAGAAAATGCAACATGACGTTGTGTGGTATATAGCTCAACAGCACTCTCTGGTGGTCAAATATTCATTTTGCTTTTATACAAATTTAAAAAGCCGGTCCTACTCTTATATGGCTTTAATTCTACCATTTTTGGGTTAATAAATTATAAAATCAATATCTCCATCACTATAGTGTGTCTGCTCCTATAATCCATATTAAGATGGACTCGTGTCATAAAAAACCAGCTCGTGTCACTTTTTTCGGTCTTTTAAGGACCCCGATGACACACACAGGAGTTTAGGGATCCATATTTCGCTGTTCCGATTGTCTATATTTAGAAGGGCCGACATTAAATATATAGTCACTTGAACGATGGAAGGCGTCTCCTCATCCTTACCGCTCAGTGCGAGAAGCCGGGGAACCGAGAGCAGCAGCGAACTCCTGAGCCCCCAGCAAGGTTAGCTTTGATCGGGGAGGGGGAAGTGACAGAGGCGGGAGACGCGGCACTGAAGATGGTAGGAATCCATTTACATTACCCGTCATCTTCAGCACTCACACTGGGTGTGTGTGTTTTTTTTTTCCCCCGCTCCAATCATTCCCCCAGCCCTTGGCAAAGCCACTTAACCCCCATTCCCCTTCATAGCCTCATTCTATCTCTTTCATGCATCCATACAATGCAGTCCTGCCTGACGCAATACGCCCAATGCCGTTGTTACAGCTCGATGGGCGAAAAGAGTAAAGGCACTTTAACGGCATCAGGAAAACTATAGAGATAGAGAGGTAAAGGAAAAAGAGACACAAAGCACTTAAGCACACTCATTACTAAGGCTCTTGATACCCAGGGCCACTGAGGGATTTTATAATTCTGCTAGCATTATGCACTCAGAAGTCTTTCATGTTTCGTGTGGGAATGGGGGAGAAATTCTAATATAACTTGCTATGAAAAAATATGCACATACATTTAGCATTAAAATCTCCAAGGGCAGAACAGAAGAGATGGGCACATGTCATCTAACATATTGTGTGAAGAGCGAATACTCTCTATAAATGATTCAGATATTATTTATCACCAGTTTATGTCTGCCCTAGGCGGCTGCGATGGAAATATTAATGACATGGCCCCAGCACATTTGAAGTGAAAAGGTCAAGCCTGTTATCCTTCTGAGCTAAATATACTCGGCACTGTTTATTTAACGCTGAGAGCTTTTATTTCAGGCGTTAAAGGAATTCCAGAGTAAGAAACGGACTCTAAGCCATCAGGTTTCTACGAATCCTTTCTGGATAATGCATACTTTATTTTTTCATGATTGATTATACATTTTTATTAATTTATCAGCTCTGTTTAATGACTTGATTGCGATAAGCACGTGTAAAGGGGCCTGTTATTTCATTGTTAACATTACTTTTGTTTTCTGTATTTAGCAAAAAATCAGTTCTGTACCAAAAAAACAATGCAGTGAAACTAAAAACAATATTTAATATACAGTAAAAAGAGTATTTAGTTACCTTTAGGAGATTGTCTTTATTGAATCTTTTTTTTTTCTTTTTTCAAATGATGAAAATAAGTGTTCAATACATAAATACTGCATTTTAAGTTAATGAGTTTCATTACTTAGAATGTATCCATTGTACTAAGTACTATTCTTTGGAAGTCTTTGTGTGGGACTATAATCTGAGAGGATGTAACCCAGGTCTGAGAAAAAAAAGAGAATGAGTTTCCAATTGCTGTTTTTGACCACAGGGGGGCATGGTAGGCCCACTTCCAACATCACATTCAGCATATAACATTATAGTTGGCCATAATGAACAAAAAAAGATTGCTATATATTGTTTATATATTCAATGATATCTATTCTCAATATGTTATTAATTCTAAAATGTTTCTGTATTCTCATTATAATACACAGCAGCTTCAACCCTCCACAGCACATGTATGTTTGAGAAATGTATTTTCCTTTATTCCTTTATTTGAAGCCTTTTATATCATATGAATAGGACACACAGACTCCTCACAATTAGAGAAGCTACTAATAAGTTGTGTATAACACAGTAGGGCAGACTTTCAGCGACTGCCCCGTCCTTCCAGAATGAATGTGCAGTTCATACTTTAAGCAAATTATATTTTTGTTCTCTTGCTGTATATTTTCAGATAGACACATTGGTAAATAACAGATTCCCTCTCGTTAGTTGGTTAGTTTAAAATGGATAGGACATTCTAGGTTTATGTAGAGCGGTTGCAATATAATTTATCTACACCACAATCCAATATACATAGAAGTTAAGAAAGGACGTCTCATTTTGCAACATCTATGTATATTGCCTGTCCAAATGAAAAACATAAAAGGATTTTTCTCAGTATTAAAGTAAGTTTCGGCCATTTCTATGCAGGAGATCACTTGGACATAAACTTTTCCATTTTGGCAGCCATGAGCCATTTGGTTTGCATCCACAACACAGAATTAGGAATTCTGCTCAGGGTAGTTAATGCGAGCTGAATTCTCTGATTTTTAAGACAGCTTTATTTTCTCTTGAAATACATCATGGTTGTAATGTGTGATTCTTGGCAAAACTGTCCCACAGAGAATATCTGTGAGAAACTAGGTTGAGCCTGGGAAAAAACGCTTTGATCTCCGTAGATTAAATGTGAGCAAAGTTGTTTGTCTTGTGGTTGAGATGTTTAAATCACTCTGTTCCTCACAGATGATGATCATTTCTGGTATTGCAGTTTTATACACATCTGCCTTTTATCTCACAGTTGTTATAAATACATGCCAATGTAAAATATTGTCTAACTTGAGGCACTTGTGATACACAGATTTTCATATATATCGGTATTCTAAATATATGTAAAAATAGGAAAATGTTGATGCATCTACTAAAATAATAATCAGACAATTGACCACACTTGTAAACAGGTTTTGTTTTGTGTAAAAAAACCAAAAAAAAACAATAGAAGGAAACATAAAGTTATTTGATGCTCAATATAAAAACTGTAAAAGAGATCAGCTCGAAACAAAACCAGTTGTTTTGAGAAACATTTACAGCAGTCTTTGAAAAGCTGCAGCTCACTATAAACTTCTTCCAATATTTCACAGGGCTCGGGGCTACGCTGTATCTCTGCCATTCTTCTGCTCAAACACCTCCATCCATCCGGAATGAGGGTGGCAATTTAGCAATGAAGCCATCCTGTGGTCACATCAAAGTGTTTGGGGCCATCTGAACAAGAACCAACTGCTTATGGGGGGGGGGAGCAATTTCAGCAATGTGATAAACTGTTTCTGCGCGGTGTAAAAATGTGGTGCTACACAGCACACTAACGTGCAATAAGATATTTAATAAAGGCTCGGTGCCCGAAGCTGACACAGACGATGTTAAATTGTGGAGAGGAGAAAATGAGCGAAATACACCTCCCAGAGACAAATAACATAAAGCAATAAAACGCGATACAAGCAAAAGTGGAATATCAACAACAGTAGAAACATGTACACTCGAGTTCATACCACTGACTTTTAAAAAGCAATTGAGGAAAAACATGGAAAATGTAGTTTTTTGGAGGGATAATTTTGCAACCGGCACTTTAATAAAGAGTTAATGACTGAGTGTGCATGAAAAGTGGACTTCAAGAGATGTCATGGGTGCTTTGTGTAAGCAGGTAGCTGTAGCTATCTCTGACATTACGTTCCACGTTCGCTACGATGTCACTGTGTGGCAGGTCGCTCAGTGCACATCAGCAGGAGGTGCGGGGAGGTGCCAGTCAATCCAGCCGAAGCACTAGTGGGACTCTGACTTCGTCATATCAACAGGGAGCCAAGTCTCGCATTTTTCACCAAGACACCAGGAAGGCTGTCCCCGCTCTTAGAAAACAGCACTCTAATTGTCCTTTCGCTTTGGCCTTTATGAGAAGAAAGATGTCCAACATTGTCGTGTCAACAAAAATAACAATGTGAAATCCAGTAGCAAGCACCTCTCGCACATGCACGCACGCACACACACACACACACACACACACACACACACACACACACACACACACACACAAACAAATATTTTAGAACATTTACATGTATAGCATAGTAAACCAAATGTGGAAGGTAGATAAGGAAGGAGGAACAAAAATTTTGTGTAGCTGTTAAAAACAACACCCTAGAAACGCTTGCTTTTCTTGTAGTTCTCCAGTAAAACCATAAGAAATTTACAAACGAGAGGCCATTCAGCCCATCAAGCTCTTTTGGGGAGAACTTGAGTAATAGCTCAGAGTTGTTAAAATCTTATCTAGCACTGATGTAAAGGAACCCAGGGTTTTAGCTTGTGATACACTACCTGGAAGACTATTCCATGCTTTAACTACACGCTGTATAAAGGAGTGCTTTCTCAAATTCATTTTAAAATGTTCTCCCGCTAATTTCCACTTACGGCCACGAGTTCTAGTGCATATGCTAGACTTGGCATCCCGCAAGTCTGTTCAAAGCATTTGTTCAGCTTCCATTTTTGGTCTGTGATTTAACTCACAGATTATTCGGATTGTATTGAAGCTAGCTATCCCTGCATTCTACTAAATTTACAATAACCCTTAATTTAGCGAGTTGAAGATGATGAAAGAATGTATATATTTTTTTCACAATCCAGTGATTTTATGCATTTTACATAATTATGAATCAGTGTATATAAATGTGGTAGTAGACTAAATATAGTAATACTGCAATCATAGGCCATTGAAGGATATTGTTAAATATGTTAATATGACTTACCAGTCATATGTGAAGGCCTATGAATGACTCATGAATATGACTTGTACTTAACAGGATTTAATTTGCTTTGCTAGGTGTTACCTGAAGGTGCCCAGTAAATTATCTAGCTGTTTCCTATATCCTGTAATTAAAAGGGCTCGTTCAAATGCGGCTTATCGAAGCCAAGAGCCTTATCTAGGGTATCCAAGAGTGCCTAATGCAGCCGGTTGACAAAATTGCCATCTGTTAAAAGCTTATCCTCTTTGACAATAATCCATGATGTAAGATAACTAGTTTTAATGAACCTTCCCTTTCTAAAAAAACTCTGCTGGATTATACAGTAAAAGGCTTTGCTTCTATTGCCACTCACAGAGTTACTTGTGACTAAAGTGCTTGGCTTGATGCTTTAGGAAGCTGATAAAAATATATATTTTTAATAAATTCACTTTTTAGATAAATTTTCTGAGGAGAACATGGTATGGAATAATCAAGGATCACAAATGCGATGTGGTTTTATCTGAAACACAAACAGATGACCAGCTGACAAGCTACCATTTAATAAAAAACAGAATAGAACCTAAAAGCATAATTTTAATAGAACGTGATCGTGGGTCATGTGATATATGGGTTGTAGCATTTTTGCGAACCAAAAAAAGCTGAAATGGTAGTAAATACAATAGCTGTTGAACGGGTCTGTAAAACAGGCCGTGTCGCACCAGTGAGAAGCGATGTGGGTGTCCTGGCTGTTGTGTCACGTCGCACGCTAACGGTGAGCAGGAAACAGAGACGGTGATTCATACAGTCTTACAGTACAGGAGACTGCGTTTCATAATTTATCACTTACAGTAATTTTATCAATGTTCTTATTTTTTATGTAAATGAAAGTCGTATATACTAAGAACTACAGAAATGCTTCTTAATTTCACCATAAGTACCCTGTATACTTTTTTTTCTTTGCTTCTTTGAACTTTCCCTACAAAAAAGACAGAATTGACTTGACTGTCCTTTAATTTGTTATGCTTTCAGTGTTGTGCCCTTATCTACGTAAGTCTTCTTTATGTCTATGAATAATGAAGTGCTTATTAAAAATGCCCCTTACTCATATATTGATGGAGCCGGACATTAATAATTAACAAATAAAGTGAAACCTGGATCTACATCCTCCCTTTGCCTGATAATTCAGAATACCAAAGTCATTTTAAATGTCTGTTTTTTACTTGGGCAATTTCAAGTCCACCTCCCTCTCTTTCTGCTGTCTGAAGATATGAGAAAAAGAATTATAGGTGTCCGTGGCACTTCCTAGTGTGGCCTCCTGTTCTTATAGTTCCAGCTCATTCTGTTTATAGTTTTATGTTTTTTTTTCTGCTACTGTTTGATGCAAATAATTTGAATCCATCAAAGTAACAATTCTCATAAAACAAAAACAAAGTTATTATCAAAAAGAGCATTATTTTCATACTGTATTGATAATAAAAATGCAGTACTCTGAAATTTATTGCTTTTCTTTTGAATTTAGATACTGTCTTGCAAGATAAGGAATGATATTGGATGATCACATTATCTTCTATTTTGACACAATCACATATTTACATTACATATTTCAGGCATGAAATTTACATATGCCTTTAGTTTAAATACACTCATAATTATTTTGTAGTTCAGTTGTTTACAGAACTGACAAGCATGTCAAAAGGTGTTTTAATATAGATGTTGAATGCATATTTAAATTTAGATATGATTGTAATTTATTTTATCTGACATTGTTGGTTGTTGAATATTTTTCCTCGGCACATTATGATTAAAATGTTACTGAGACAACATTTGGAAAGACTAGAGAATTTAGCATAAAACAGAAATATGATAAGCAAATTTAAATCATCAATCTGTTTCAGAAATATTAATGGCTTAATACAGTGACGGAAACTTTTATATGATGCAACAGAAAATTATATGATGAGGATTTACATATTCCTCTATTCTATTATTTAATTATAACTGTATTCCAATATGCATTTTTTTCACATGAAATACTTGTTTTTTGCCAAAGTATGTGAAAATGATTTTGTTTTCAGTACTGTGGTATTTTTTATAATAAAACATCATCTTGTGTATTATCAATATTTTTGTCTCTGCTTAATGAAACTGGTTGCTCTTTAGACACTTACGGTTCCTAAACATTATTACATTATTGTTGGGTAATTCGCTGTATTTTTTAAACATGCGCCCACGCTCTCTGCCCGAATCGCGTGACAGTTATTTTGCAACGGAGCTTTTCCCGTGACACGGCTGCTGTCAGTTCATCGAGGATGCTGCGTTATAACATCCACTGTAATGAGGTTTATTTACTTGTCATCTACAAGTCTGCTCTTGCGGCTGAGTCCTGACACATCGTGAACCGCCTCAGGTAACAGGTGAGCGCGAAACGGCTCCCCACCAACATGATAATAAGGCGACAGGATGCAGGGCGAGCCCGAGAACCTATCAAAGTCCCTCTTATTAATACCGCTATGGCACATTATTAGCTCTTACAAGGGCAACCTTTTTCGCATGAGCCTTAAAGCCGCAGTGCTGTCACTTTGGGGAACGCTGGTGATCCGAGATTGCTTGTATGCTCAGCAGGTGTGCTGACCCACCAAGACCTGTCCAATTATTCCTTCAGCTCCTTAATATTCCCACCCACCGCCCAGCAAGACAGCTGCTCTCCCAAAGAGGTGATGAAGATACAGCATTAATAAATGAACAAGCGTCTGAATTATTTCATTAATAAATAAACAGCCGACACAAAGAATTACCTTATTAATATAAACAAGGAAATCTGGCCCTGACAAAAGCAGTGGCTACTTGCTGCACTGCAGAGGAATATTGCACATCCCGATGCAAGAGGATAGTATTTATTTCAACACTGCTTGTTGTTGCCGAGCGGTTGGGATGGCTGCCGTTGTGATACGTGTTTACCGTTCCGAGCCATGAGGGTGTTCCACTGAATGGAAGTGATTTTCCCGAAAATTCTCTCTAAGGGTTTTTTTTTTGGGAGCATGTGTCAACAAAAAAATATAAATAAATAAATAATAATAAAAAAGGAAAATTGGAAATTTTTGTGCTGTTAATTATTCCGGAATGCCTTCCCTCTCATGTACAGGCGAGAAATCACATTAAACGTGCTTGCGTCTCTCTGGCTCATTCTGTAGGAAAGGACGAGCCGTCGGGCGATCGGGATCCTCCATTTGGATTTACTTTTTACATTCATATTTAACTCTGGCCTTTTTCTGCCTAGCCTTTATTAGCTGAGCTTCTGGTGCTTGTAGCATATTTTAAGCAGCGGGCCTGAGAGGATGTAAATGTGGAATAATGTAGCAGGACCAAATTTGCATGGTCAAATGTCAAAAAAATGAGGTCTTCCGCTGGAGCCTTGTCAGGGGAAATAACGAAAGTGGGTGGCTTCTCTGCCGGCTTGCCATTATCGGTTAGTTCAAGCTGTCATCACTGACTGGGAAGAAGAAATGGCAGTCATTATCTCACAAAATTTGCTCAGGAGGTTACGCCCCACCCCCCTCGGTCCCCCAATCCGCACCCCCCCCCCCTCCCCCCGTGCCACCTGACAATATTTCACAATGCAACAATATGTTTTGTTGTCTTCATGATGGGTGGGCGTTTGTGGGCGGCGGTAGGGGTAATGTAATGACGCCCGACGTCAGCCGTCTCCACGGCGGCCCCCTGCCCGCCGGATAAGTGCGCATTGGGGAGTAATCGCTTTATTTCAACCCTGTAATGACATTAACGTGCTCGGAGGATTGGAATTACGAGTCGGAGCAAATAATTAAAACGTTCAACTGGTGGGGCGGGGGGGTGGTGGTGGAATGGGGGTGCTCGTCATGTCAAAGTCTTGGGGAAGGAGGTCCTGCCAGGCAATTAGATAATAAGCTTAAAGAGCATAAAATCTGCAGCAGGAGGCACAATTAGCTGACATGTCTATAAAGTATTGCTATCCTCATATTTGTATTCAGTGCTAAATGGGCTTCCGGAATTGGCACGCCGCTTAATTGCATACTTAGCGTTCCAATTCATTATTTTTAAATTAATTCTTTTAAACTCCTCCTTTAAATTCAAATGTAACTTCTAGTAAGACTAATCTTATAGTAAACCTGGACTCATTTAGCAATTATGTTAATATGAGGCAAAATTCTTACCTCTCTGTCACTTTGTGAAAGTAACTCTTGTATGAATAAGCTAAAAGATTAGAGCATAATATTGATCATGATTCACCCGTCCATTTACTTATCTTGGCCAGGGTTGATGGGTGGCAGTGGAGAGGCTGAAGTCCTTCCCAGATAGCATAGGGCACTGTTTCTCAGCCCAGTGCTCGGGGACCCACCCAAGGTCCATGTTTTTGCTTTCCCCCAGCTACCTGCCAGACAGTCCACATTTTTGCTCCCTTGGGAGCTGGGAGGGAGCAAAAATGTGGACTGTCTGTGGGTCCCCAAGGACCGGACTGGGAAACACTGGCATAGGGCACAAGGTTGGGGTACACCCTAGATGGGATGCCAGTTTGATAGTCATTATATATATCTCAAATATTAAAGTAGCAGTTTATAGAAGACACCCCTTGTGAAAGCAAAATAGTTTCCTTAGGAACAGGTCTGAGACCAAAAGGGGGCAGTTTTACCCATATGTGTTTCCGTTGTGCCGTCTCAAACCAAAGCTGAATTTTTGAGGATTTTTCAGAAAGGCCATCAACCAATGCCTGTTCAATTTTTGTTTGCGGCAGTAATTCCAGCATCTGCAAATGTGCACATATTCCTTCAGGGTTCCATGTGATATTGCTTATATTTCATGCTGCTTTCAAAGTGGACTTTAGCAAACCAATCCCGGTGTGAAAATTCAACCAAGAGAAATTGTTCAATAAATCTTTAATTACGCAATACAAGAGGTTTTTCAATATTGATGTGCTATTTGGCCCTGCTGCTGAAGAAAAATGAAGAAAAATGCAACCTGAATCTTGCATATCAATAGACTAAGATGGCATGAAAAGTTCAGGTCCACGAAGTACAAATCCTGACCATGATTTTGTTTCAGCCAAACAGTTTAGTACTCTGTGACTGTGACTATTTATGTTCAACTGGTTAGTTGTAACAAAATCTTGGTCTGGATTTGTACTTTTTACACCTGAACTTTCTACCTCTGTATATAGACCTGGACCTAGTGCAGGTAAACAGCTACTTGGTTTGCTCTCAGAAAAGTACCAATTAGTTCAGGTCGAGGGCTGATGTGTTTGGGTTAGGGCATTGTGTCTGTTACCGGAAGGTTGCCAGTTCAAATCCCAGGGTCAACAGAGTGATTTCAGCTTTGGGCCCCTGAGTGAGGCCCCTAACCCCAAAATGCTTCAAGAACTGTCTGACCCTCAAAAATGTCACTTTGTATAAATACAATAATAAAGCAGTAATATGTCACCATATTGGCATTTACAAAGAAAGGTTTTTGTTACTCCTTTGATATGAAGATCTTGTTACTTTCTTGCCAACAAAATTTTAAAGGGCATGCTGGTATGTTTAAACAGGATAGAGGTTGAGAATCACTGTTTTTTATACTTATTTATAAGTTTTTATTTTAGCATCTAGCGTCATACAACACTTGTGTTGTTGTACCAGTTCTCAGTATAATCTTTGTCAAGGAATAAGTTTAAATTACTGAATTTTCAAATGCGAACATCATAATATGAGAGATGTTAAAGCTGGAGTCAGTGAGACAGAATAGCTTACGTACCGTGTTCTATGATGGCAGAGAGTCAGAGTAATAGCCTCGAACGACACTCTTCACTTAGATAACTGGTTTGATTCAAGCTGGGCCGGAGCTGCAGGAGCCCTTTGCAGAAAACACTGAGCAGGTCCCCTGGCACCGGTGCTCAGCGGATGCTGAATCAGGCCTGTATACATGCCAGAATGTGAGCCGCATCTGTGACATAACAGCCGATTCTGTACGTGGAAATGCAAGGCTAAATGGGGAAGAAGCATCCAGCAGAGGAGCACCGGAGTGACACAGCCACAGAGGAGATAGGTACTGTACGCTCTTTCTGGTCCTAATTAATGTAAGTGGGGCCCGCATGGGCAGCCCACACACAAATGAATAGGCACCTTGGAGAGCCTGGGTGGTAGATCTGTAGATAGATCTGCAGGCATGGATCTCCCAGGCATGTCAGGTCATGACTCATCTATCATAGATCTTGAAGTGAGCACAATCAGAAACTGCATGTGTACGGACTCCTCCTCGCAGGAATGCTTCTTAGGGGCTGTGGGGTTACGGGCTGGGCGCTTGATGAAGGGCCCATCATATATATTCAATTCATAGCTACAAAATAGTTTTTTCATGCAGCAGTCGGGTGTTAAGGGTGAGTGGTACGAGTGGTGATGCAGCAGGACACTGACAGAGAATATATTTCCATTATGGGACCCAAAGTAGAATCTAGAAGCAAATATATATATACACACAAAAAAAAAAAATTACATATGTTGTCCTAAAAGGTGTTATGATGACTTGAACAAGAGAAACTGTAGAGTGATTGCATTGCTTTTATGAATCTAAGGGGCACATTTATGTAAGTATATATTGTTATCATATTTATTATGTCTGTATAAACAATAGTGTGGTTGATGAACAGCTTGATTAAAAAACATCAGTGGAGCTAAGAGCACGTTACACAAAATGACATTTTACCTATATAATACAAATAATGATATGCAATACAAGTATTGTCATGCAGTTCAAAACAGGAACACGGCAAACGAACAGATAGGTGGGTGAGAATATAGCTTATAGCCCTCTATTGGGAAATGAGTGACACTTAACATCGCGGTGTGGTTTCCGAGAAGCGCTGGCTGGTGACTGTGGGTTACAGTGCCCAGGGGTAATGGGGAGCCGATGGTAACATTGCGTGAGGATGAGTAACAGTGAGCCAACTATGTTGGCTCCAGACGGCAAGGATAATACCATGTATTAAATGAATATATATGTCATATCCTTCATTCATTTCTTCCTCCTATTTTAACGGTAAACTAATCATCGCATGGAGCGAAAAACATTGACAGGCCATTGTACGTTTTAAACCAGGCTAGCCGTCATGGCACTGAGAGGAAGCCATGATTTGTTTATCCTGCTATAGACTAATTCCATAGCCAACCAGAGGACATGGGTATGCTGGAGATGGGGTGAGGCAGAGCTAACTGGCTGCATACACTATACCAACTGTCACACTGATGGCCAATAAGTGTACTCCATGCCGGAAATGTCACATCCCCGTGATCACAGAATACTTCTTTTCCCAGCTAAGTCATTAACGTGCTGTGTATACACAACATACACCTGTAATCAGTTCAAACAGGACTGCTGAAGCATAGAAGAATAACATTTGCACAACATACATAATTTGTGTTTAAGTAAATGAAATATTTTTGGTTAGAAACTGCTATGCTAAACTCTTTGTGCTAACACGCAGTACGACTGCACCAAAAGGCCGAGATCAGCCGCACTGGCAAAATCATTAGTAAAGGAAGCGAACAAAACCATAAAAACATAATCCTCTCTACCACAACATACCACATCGCTCTCTGCATCGTAGTCCTTTGTGGAGGGAAAATATCTGTAACATAAACATTTTTATTGGATGGATAACAGAGTGAATGTCCATCCCAGTCTGCCTGAAATATCTTTGTTTATGTTATTGCTGGCTTATGATTTCTTTACAAAGAAAAACAGTATCCCTACTCATGCCTTTGGTAATAAGGCAGTAAAACTCAATATTTTAAGTCCATTGCCTTTCATGCATCTTTGATCCACCCTTTATTCTGCGACTTTTGACAGATATTATATGATTATGATTTTTTATAGCTGGAATATCAGCTTGAGTAATTATGCATTCCGCGGGCTCAGTTGGGATTTGCGATAGCTTTAAAGCGCAGGCCAATAACAATTTCATCCTGTTGCCAAAGTAGTGGCAAGTTACTGTAATTTCTTTGTTGTGGCATAGAAGCAGACTTTCAAGTTGAAACTAATGTCAGAGGGCAGCAGCTGTGGAGTGTGTGAGTGAGGGGACTTGCTGACAGGTGTCTCTGTTTCTCTTTTATAATGAACCAAAATGGATGCCTCTGATTCACGGCCCCTTTCTCTAAAAGGCCCCGAATGAAGTCTAGCCATGTAACTTCCGTGATGAATGAATGAATGAATGAATGACTGAATAGAAAAATATGTCAGTGTTTGTTACATTCAGCTGCTAGTTTTAAAGGGTATATATTCGGTATATTTTCTTTAATAATAAGGAAAATATATTTAATAATAAAAAACATGCATGCTGGATTAGATTCAGATTCAGTATTAGATGTGTGAATGTGAGTGTGGATGGGTGAATGTGAGGCATGTATTGTAAAGCGCTTTGAGTACTCGTAGGAGTAGAAAAGCGCTATATAAATGCAGTCCATTTACCATTCAGTATTTCGGTGTGCATCAAGACATAAAGATCTATTGAAACATTGAAACAAATAGCATTTTTTTTTAAAACAATTTACCCTGAGCATCTGCAATTCTGCTAAACAAATCTTCATACACATTTTGGAAGTAAAATAATTGCTTCAAATAAAAAAGTAGATCAGATTCAGAATTTTAGATATGAAAGCAATTTTTCAAAACTGCGGTATACAAAGCATATCTTCCCTTTAACAAACGCAAAGAAAAAGCGTAAGTACCCAAAGAATGGCGACCGAGCGGAATGAGGCGGCGCCAGGCAGAACCAATCCGGTGAGGTGGTACTAGCCCGGGTTCTTTGTGCTGTAATGCAGCGCTACATTGGCTGGGGCTTCACTGGTGGCGCTCTGATCCATAATGGATCAGCCCAATTAGAATGATCCTCTTTAGATGTTTCCTAACCAAGTGCATTTTGTGCAGGACAACTGTGAAAAGATGTGGTAAATTGGCAAAACAAACACTTTTTTCAATTTTTATTTCGCTTGCCCCAAAAAGGGTGTGGGGTGGGGGGGGGGGGGGTGGAGCCTGCAGATGGAAAGTGTCCTCTCAGCGAGCCGGGTCATGGCGAGGAAAAAAAAAATGTCAGAGATTGAGTTCAAAGTGACACGGGGACATGCAAAGAAGCAGAGTGTCTTGACAAAACCAAGGTGTGGAAATTAGATGGCACCTGCATTATTAAAATAACAAGGAATATTTCATTCGGGCTGTGCAAAAATATTCATCTTAATTGTCCACTTTGGCCGGATCCTTTCAGACTTCACGATCAGTCAATTTATGGGTAGTGGCTTGCGGAAGCCTCATCTTCCATTAGGCAGAGGTGCCACCGTGGCCAAAAGCAGCCTCATTTATTTTAATAAGCTGCCAAGACAGACATGAAAATGTTAGAGTTAGCTGCAACATGACAGAAAGCGAGCTTGTCATATCTACATTAGAATCTAGTTAAACAACTTTTTTTTTTACTATCCCATATGAATTTTGGTTGTAAAAATTGACTGATTAATTGTCACATTACTAATTTTTGTTGTCATTAATATTGATGCCATTAAAGTCCAGTTTTACTGCTTCCTTGTGGGGTCTTTTTCAGCACAGCTAACGGGGAATTGTGGAAGATTTATCTTATAGCTCCATTTCAAGAAATCAAGTTCGATTATTATTGAGGACATATCATTAAAAGGAGGAACTTGGCACCTAAACACATTTTGTGTGGTCTGTTGTTTATTTAATTTATAAGGCGGCTAATTGTTCTTTAAGTATCAGAGGAAATAATAGTTATAATTGGCTTCACGTTAACCTCACTGACCACAAGCTCTCGCTCAATGACCTTGATGGATCATAAGGTCACAATCTTATTATTTGAGGTTATAATCATGGCACCTTTTTTGCTAATTATAAATTTTAATGCATAGTTTACTGTATTAAATTTGAGATCAAAGTGTCACGGATGACCTGTATAAAAACACAATACTAAATGATTTAATAGCAGAAAATCCTGTTGCAGTTTATTGTGCCATCCGTGGTTTATTATACGACGGCAGATTAGCAGTTTTAGCGTAAACAAGGCTTAAGCCATTTAAGATGTGAGTAAATAATTGTTGGCGCTAAATCACACATAGCATTGCCTTCAGGTTACTCTGCTCTGTTAACACTTATCTGTCAGGGCTAATGCCATGTAAATGAGACACTCTGAAGCTTTCGGGAGCCTCTCGCCTAATCCTCTGCCATTCTTTTAATCATTCGACACACAGAGGCCAATATCTATTTTCATCATGCCAGATAGGATCTCCTAAGGAATTAAAGGGCCTTCCAGTCCACTCGACGGTAGGCCAGGACTTCGCTGTGATCTCAGGCTTCAGGGAGTATTCATTAGGCTCTGAAGTCTGGATCGAAGAACCTAGTTCTGGCTGGTGGATTTTTAATCCCCCGGTGGCCTGTGTTGGGAGCTCGAGTTATTAAGGTTCTTTGATTAAACAGAGCACCACACTTTGATTAAGAGAACTTCTGAAGATGGAGTGGAGCTATGATTTGAGGGGGAATGGCAGCAGAGAGGAGGAAAGGCTTTGTGTGTAAGCTGCTCTCTCCTACTTCGCTGACCTTCGTGCACTGGAAGTCACCTGGGCCACGAGCAACTGAGCGAGAGACAGAGAGTAAAGGCGGATGATTGACCCCAAAACTTTTCAAAAACTGTGATGAATAGGTTTAAAATGACTTGCACTGTAGGTGGAGCCACCGAGTGTGGCATGCATCCTGAGATTGTTTTGGGCATAATCCTGAATCCCCCTCAGATGTTTCAAATATGAAATAAATAGCTAGTGAGTAAAGTCAGGAGATCATAATTAGTTAGCTGTTTAGCAGAATGTGCTGCTTCAGCATCTCCTAACAAAGGAACAGATCAGGCTACCAGGGGTCCTAGACCTTAGTCTGGCTTGAATGGAGGTAAACATTGATTCTGTCTTCAGCTGAGAGGTGCATGGAGATGGGCTTTGCTGGAGATGTACTACATTGATCGTGGGTGAGCAGGCATATTTTACGAGCCTATGTAGCAAGGTCTCTGCCATGACATCATGCCGTTGGCTGGCCAGTTCAGGTTCATACTTAAAGACTTTTTAGAGAGATGTCTCTTTGAATGCAATTTTAAAACTGTCAAAATATCTAAAGCTGAGACTATCAGTGGCTACCTGACATCCTTGTGCTTTTCTGTCTTTAAATAGCAGTCGTGCTTTAAGAAAACACTACAGTATATGACACAGCATCTGCATACCACCTACATAATGCTGTTATGTAACGCCAGAGCACGAAGCAAGGAAGCAGGGACAAGACTCCAAGTGTTGGGCAAATACAGGATTTAATCATTGGTAGGACACGATCAGAAGACAACTACACCACAAATAACGTCAATGACCGGACTGGGGAAGCATACTCTAACGCGGACTTAAATACACAGGACTAATTAACAACAACGAGAATCAGCTGGTAACAAGGGGATTCCACGCGAGGAAGCGAGGGGGCGTGGCACACGGGAGGATCAGACGAGCAGGGCATGACAAATGCCATATACAGTGGTACCTCAGTTCTTGAACGCATTAGAACTCAAATTTTTAAAAAATCGAACCAACCAGTTCGGAAAAAAATGACCTAGCACTCGATCTGAATCTCAGAAGTCAAACCGTGAACGCCGACCTAAGATAACTTGTACACGCGGGATGTCTCTCTGCGGAAACAAAGGGTAACGCTTCAGTCTCAGCCTCGCATTCGCTGTGATAGCATCGTGCATGTTTACACTAACTGAATACATATATTTAGACAATGAAAATACATTTAGACAATGATAGACAGTAACAGTAGTTATTATTATATAATACAATACATTTTAAAATAGATTTCTTATTAATTATTTTAATATTAATAATAAACCATTAATACATTTAATTATAATAATATTGTCGTGCTGAGTGGGGACGGACCGGAGACAAAGGCGCAGGCGTCAGGGTATCGGGGAATATGGGGTTTAATTACAGGTAAGTCAGGCAAAACGCAGACGGACAATACAATGACCGGACTAGGGAAACAAACTGAACCGCGGACGAAATACAGAGGACTAATGACAACAACCACAACCAGCTGATCACATGGGGAATCCACACGGGGTTAACGAGGGGGCGCGGCACACGGAAGGAGCTGATGATCGGAGCACATTGTTTGGATACATTTATTTTCTTACTTTACAAATTACTGTTTTGATAAATGTCCTTAGATGTGTTTAGTACAGTATATGCTCTTCTTGTTTTATCCGGTTCATTTTGTGTTTAAATGCTAAAAAAAAAAACATATTTAGGTGTAATTCTTTGGGGCCGGAGACAATTGGCTTTCCATTATTTCTTATGGGGAAAATTCGATCAGAACCCGAACTTTTTAGGATTCGATCCGGAGTTCTGAACGGATTAAGTTCGAGTTCTGAGGTACCACTGTATATCCGTCCATCCATTCTCCCCAATTGCCTCTCCAGTCTTAGTGACATGGTGACACATATTTGTGCATTTTCACTGTGCCTCTGCAATATCAGGCAAATGTTTTACAGCCAGGAAGAGGTTTTAATTGCAAAACATGTGGCATAATGACTTCTAGTACAATTGAGTTATTTAATTGAGTTATTATAGATTGAAACATGAAAAAGTTTATCTATCTATCCATCTATCTATCCATCTATCTATCTATCTATCTATCTATCTATCTATCTATCTATCTATCTAATCTCTCTCTCTCTCTCTCTCTCTCTTTCAAGGTATACCCCTGCCTTGTGCTCTGTGCTGCCTCAGTGACACTTTTCGCCGCCCCCCCCCCCAAAGGAAAAAAAAAAAACACCTGCCCAGATTATGCAGTTAGAGGCTGGAGAGATGGATGAACTGAGGTCCAACACCCTATTCAGAAGGATAGAAACAATCTACATTTATATGGGTGAATAACATAAAACTGTTGGCTCCTTTTATTGGAACCCTTGATAAATATCATACACTGCTCATAGAAAGTAACACCAGTGCTAAGCTATGGAAAGCAAGCCCAGTGCTAAGGTTATGGGAAGTGACACCAGTGCTGAACTATGGAAAGCAAACCCAGTGCTAAGCTTATGGGAAGTGACACCAGTGCTGAACTATGGAAAGCAAACCCAGTGCTAAGCTATGGAAAGCAAGCCCAGTGCTAGGCTATGGAAAGCAAGCCCAGTGCTAAGCTGTGGAAAGCAAGCCCAGTGCTAAGCTGTGGAAAGCAAGCCCAGTGCTAAGCTGTGGAAAGCAAGCCCAGTGCTAAGCTGTGGAAAGCAAGCCCAGTGCTATGCTGTGGAAAGCAAGCCCAGTGCTAAGATGTGGAAAGCAAGGCCAGTGCTAAGTTGTGGAAATAAAGCCCAGTGCTAAGCTGTGGAAAGCAAGCCCAGTGCTAAGCTGTGGAAAGCAAGCCCAGTGCTAAGCTGCGGAAAGCAAGTCCAGTGCTAAGCTGCGGAAAGCAAGTCCAGTGCTAAGCTGCGGAAAGCAAGCCCAGTGCTAAGCTGCGGAAAGCAAGCCCAGTGCTAAGCTATGGAAAGCAAGCCCAGTGCTAAGCTGTGGAAAGCGAGCCCAGTGCTAAGCTGTGGAATGCGAGCCCAGTGCTAAGCTGTGGAAAGCGACACCAAAGCTGAACTATGGAAAGCAAGCCCAGTGCTAAGCTATGGAAAGCAAGCCCAGTGCTAAGATGTGGAAAGCAAGTCCAGTGCTAAGCTGCGGAAAGCAAGCCCAGTGCTAAGCTGTGGAAAGCAAGCCCAGTGCTAAGCTGTGGAAAGGAACATCAGTGCTAAGCTATGGAAAGGAACACCTGTGCTAAGCTAGGCTGGAATTCCCAGGCTTTGTAATATATCTTGCTCCATTAAAAATTGAATTAGATCAGCTAAAATGACACTTATACTGAACATATATATTTTTTAAGCGTCTCAGTTACTTTTGACCCCTTGGAAAGACGAAGATGCTGAGAATTCTTTTGTAATGTTTTATTAGACTGGAGTTATTTAGGGTTTGCAAACTACTCCAATGCTTTTGATGCAGCTAATTTTAGGTTTATAATGGATTAATATAGATTTGCCATAAGATTTTTTGCATGAGCATGAGAGTCTGAAAATGCGTGTTAGCAACCCTGTAAAACATCTCCAGACCCTTCATCGTGTGGACTGTGTGTATCAGCTGTAGTCTTCAGTTCAACCATCAGTAGGGTTGCCACCTGTGCTGGACTTTCTGGGATCACCATAGATTTCGTTTGTCTGTCCTGGAAAAAAATAATTTCATCTGTCACCTATCAATATCCCTATCAAACAGACCTAAACAAACCTTTGGAATTGTCGCTATGTGCAATATTTTTTTGTCAATGACTGGGTAATCAAGGATATTACACGACCGTGGTGACAACCCTAGTTATCAATGGAGTCCAGACCTGGAGAAGGAGATGGCCAACGCTTTTGTGAAACGTTCATTTTTGTGGTCAGTTAATTTTTTTTAGGATCTTGCTGGATGGCCGGTTTCAGCCTTTAAGTCCTGATACTTTTATTTTATGAAGCTTGATCTTAACAAAAGCCTCAGGACTAGAGGGAGCAAAACTGCTCCATATTATAAAGGATCCATTTTTGTAGCCACTGTCTGAGTTATGAAGGTCATGAAGCATTTTTTTTCCGGTTGTGAATCCTCTGCCTTATGCAGTGGAGACGGATGAGAAGTGCATTTGCATGCCATCCATCCATCCATCTGCATTTGCATGCGTGTTACTTAATTTTTATACCCCAATGAAATTGAGTGTGATGGGAGGCCACAATGTAGATCCACAAGACTGAAACGAACATAAAATGTAAAATATTTATACATGTTGGATTTAGCTTGATTTATAAGAATCTTTAGAGGTATCAGTGAATTTACATATTTTTGATTTAAGCAATCCTTGTCAAATTTCCAAGTAGTATAAATGAATAACTAAGTTAAACAATAATTGCTAACTTGTTAATTATGTATTTTTATGTTAATTATATAATTATACTTTATTTTTTATTTTTTAAAAGTTTTGCGCAGACTGAATGAGAATTCAGTAATGCTGCATAGATCTCAGGATCAACAGGGTAATAAAGCTGTGGTAAGCTAATGTGTTATGAAAAAAACATAGAATTTGAAATTATGACAAACAAAAGACCATGCAATGACCTAAAGTAACCCCCAACAATTGCACTATGAATGATTAATTAGGTTGTTGCATATTATTGGACATCTACTTGGTTTTACTTGACCTTTCTTATGAAATGTCATCATATGTCTGCAGGGAAGCACCCAGGTACTGAATTCTCTTCTGTTTATCATGAAAAGAACCAATTGTAGGCTTTGTGTTTGTGCCAGTTCTCTTCCTGGGATCCCATCAAGGCATTTTTCAGCACTTCTGTAACATGCCCCATGGAAATTCGTCTAGGAGCACATGAAACAGACTTTGTTTAATTTGCTCTGTAGGGGAGTCTTCACACTCTGAGTTACAGAATACTATAAAAGCCCGTGAGGCATTAGCTTTAAGGAGAATCATTGGGATACTTGCCTTGTGTGTTCAGAGAAATTGACTGTGTGTGTGTGTGTGTGTGATAGTGTGTATGTGTGAGTGAGAACCCTTATGAGATGTGGTTCCTCATGAAAACCTTATGAAGTATAAGGCATGTACAGTAATCAAAGGTCCTGGCAGTCTCCTAAATCCTCGATAAAGCCAAACACTGTGACCCTCATGCGATTTTTGGATGTTCATTAAATTAAAAAACAAAAACAAAATAAATGACCTTACCATAAATGTTCTTTTAAATGTGGCTGCTCATACATTAATCAAACGATATTTCCTCTTCTTGGAAATAGTGAAGGTCAAAAAGCCTCGGATTAAGAAAAACAAGTGTGGCCATACATTATAGATGTATAGGAGTTGTCTGTGAAATTGATAAAACTGAAGATTTTGAACAGAAGCACTGAAAGTAATAAATGCTTGAAAGTAACAGTTAGCTGTTGACTAGTAAATCAGCTGATATAAAATTCCTCCCTGTACTCTGTGTGTGTGGAGTACGTACACTCTGTGTGTGTGGAGTATGTATACTCTCCCTGTGTATGTGAGTACATACACTCTGTGTGTGGAGTATGTATACTCTCCCTGTGTATGTGCGTACATACACTCTGTGTGTGTGGAGTATGTACACTCTCCCTGTGTATGTGAGTACATACACTCTGTGTGTGGAGTATGTATACTCTCCCTGTGTGTCTGGCTTTCCTCCGGTTCCTCTGTGTTTGTGGGTATGAGTTTACCTTGTGTTGGACTGGTATTCCATCTAAGATTTCCCATGTCTAATGCCCTCTGCTTCCTAGAATCTGCTCTAGGGTCACTGTTTTTGGGACTGCAGGACGAAGATGGAGTGAATCCACATGATATGTAAAGGAGATGCAAACTATTCGGACAGAGCTGGGAGCGGGTGTGAGGCCAACCACTGTGCCACTCTCCAGACGTAAGATATCACACCTATAGTCTCTTCTCTTTATTTAATACTTAGTGTAGTAACCTCCAGGGCTCACACAGATGTGCAAATCAGATGTGTGTCGTAACATCTGGAAATTGCAAGGTGAGGAAGCTCTACACACACCTTGCACCATCTGTGTTTACTTAGGAACTTTATAACAATTTCTACAGAATCATTACTTAAGATTCAACGGCCCTTTCCCTTGATGGGGGAACCTTAATTTTGTCTTTCTCACTGACAGTGAAAAACAAAGCTAAGTGTCGAATGGTAAAAATCTCAGTTAATTCCAGAAGGAAACAAAGTAGACTTCTGTCAATACATGCCGTGTATTTAAAAGATTTATTTAAAATGTCCTAATTTAAGTTTCTCAGTGTCTTTTTTTAGGTCAATGTGAGGGAACTCTTTTTCTGACGAACAAGCATAGCAATAAGGTGTAAATATGGAGGCAATTTAAAGACAAACTGAGAGCAATGCTAATGCTAATTAAACGTTGACCTTGTTGAAATGTGTGTCAAGCTCCAAAAGCTGTAGTTTTGATCATTTCTGTTGGAGGTAAACTTCAAGTTTTCCTGTTCTGCAGAAGCTCCACCAGATTCGCATCAAGGCAAATCCGTAATGGGGAGACGGTTTAGAGGGCAAAAGAAGATGACCAGTTATGTCCTGACAAGAAAATATCCGTTATCTTCGCCGAACTCCAGCTCCCCAGCCTCCCTAGCTTGATGGGTATTGGAGAACGTAAGGAAATTATTTACTGATAAAACTGTCTAATGAACATACAGGAACTTTAGTAAGTTAAGCATCGAAACATCGAATGCTGTTTGAACTTTGACTCTCCTTGCAGCAGGTAAGAGCATTATCGAGTTTCTTGAGCGAAGAGATTAGAGAGTTCTTAACGAAGGGGTGAAATCGGAAAAAGAAGAAGATCGTACAGCAGTTCAGTGGATCGCATTTAACCATTTTCACGTCTTATCTGTGGGGCCCAGATCTTCCGTTTTAGATTTAGGGCCTCTTTGTTTTACTGGGTATGATCATGCGAAAAGCACGATTTATGTTCATTCTTCAGTATGTTAGACAGACAGACAGACAACAGAAAGGCACTATATTCCTCCCGACAGTAACTGGAGATTTAGAGTAGCACAACACACACACTTAGACAGTATAAAAGACATTTAAATATTAATAGACGGTAATGATAAAGAATAAATGACACTAATCAGTAACAGTGCACAGAATGTCAGAGAAATTACTTATAATATTAATTATAATGTTATGCAGTAATGGCTCAGAAATAATAGTATTGCACTGTAGTTTGTACAATGACCAAATGAATGTTCTGTGAATGTGGAATGTGCCCAAGTGACACTGGTTCCTTCAGACAGTTGGTTCTTCCTCTTGCCACAGGATGACTTTGTAGGGTGTAATGGCCAAAGGTAGGATCAGCCTTAGACAAAATGGGCCACACTGAAATCAACTTCATATCATGTGACGTAACATGTGTCTCGTAATAATGGTATATAGCAGCATGCTGCACTGTCACACAATAGCCATGTCAAAGCATTCATATGGTTAGCGGTGATGTTTACCACCACTCAAACTACAGTACGCATTTGTGTGGGGCTCCCCAGGTTTACGGGGCCCCCTGTTGGCCACAAACAGTCACACACTAGAGGAGGTGGTGGAAAAATGACTCTTTGATTGGGGCCCTAGAAATAACAAACCTACTATTGGATGTGGCACAAGTTTTAGATTCTGGTAGCCTGCAGCTACCTCACAGGTCTTTGGGAGGCGCTGTCTTTGCGTGGGCAATCTTATCCAGAAAGGGCCGTTGTATATGCAGGTTTTCGCTGCAACTCCCTAATTAGAGGACTGATTGGCTGAAGAGTCCTCACACCTGGGTTTGAACAGCTGAGCTAAAGGTTACCCCAAAAGCCTGCATACACACCGGCCCTTTGCGGATAAGATTGCCCACCCCTGCCCTAGGCCCATCCGTCATTAACAATGGCTCTGAGACACTTTCCCTGATTTGCATAGTAAGACTAAGAAACATGATCAGTACTATTTTGTAGTTATTTTTTTTTTTTAGGAATATCACTTTCAGTTACATATCATGTTTCCTAAGAGAGTCAAATTATTTCCACTGTAAATATCAAAGCTTTTATAACTTTTGTAGCGCCGTTCAGGAGGGTAGTTTCTCAAATATCGTGTACTGTTATTTGTCTAGAATGTAGAACATTTATAGTGTTTGAAGAAAATCAATAACCATGTATACAATGTTGAGAACTGTAGAGAAAAATAACGCTAGAACAAGTTTTGTCGACCACTCCTTCATATAATTCGTGAGCTCGTATACTAGCTGAGCAAGCATTTAATCGCAAAGTTTAGCTCTAAAAGCAAAAAGGAAAACACACTTGGGCTTGCTAATACTTTATAGTATAAATGAAGGTGACCTGCCCAATCCAAAGATGATTTACAAGAATACAGCCAGTGGAACAAGTGGATCATGTTTCACATTGGATACAGTACATTTGTTAATACAGATGTATATTCAACCTCCATTTGATTTGTATGTGAATAATAAGTATTTGGTTACCTGAAAATAAGTTTTGTGGGAACGCGGTAGAGCACTGAAGACTTTAACATAAGGCAATATATCAAATTATATCCTATCCTGTAGCATATCATAAAAACTCCCATTGTTGTAAAATAAGCACAACTCTGATGCAAATTGAATTGCTGCTGAGCCAACAATTGACACCCTTGAAAATGAATTAGCTAGCAGTTTGTGTTTCCATTACAGCTCTTCACTGTCTCTGCCTTCACTGTCTCCTGCTTATCAAATGTCCGCATCTCTTACTTGCCTTCAAATTGGCTGATGCAACGCAGACCCCACCATCTTCCTTAAAGGCTCATAAGTGTGGGAATCAAGTATAATATACTGAGAAACTGAACTAATAGGGAAGTAACATGGCTAGTCACGACTGGTCCATCATTCTGCAGCAAGCCCTTGTAATTATTGTGGTTACTTGTATTACAGACAGAAAAATTGAATGTGAATGGCAGCGTTCCTAAATATTTCTGTTCCATTTCCGAAAAATGAAATTCTGTGAATTTAGCTGTATCAGGGTGACTTGATCAATTAATAGTTAAGCTTAATTAATGGTGAGTGAGTGAAGACAGATTTAAAATGTACAGGAACAAATCCTACTGTATTTGCCAATCATGGTAAGATGATAATATGATCAGATAAGCAGTGATTTAATACACTTAGAAATGTATTAATTGGAATGTTAGTGAAGGATCCACCCCCCCCTCCACACCCACACCCACATACATCGCTGACTGGATGGATGGATGGAATGTTTATGAGCATTTTGGATTTGTAGGTGTTAACTGAGACCAGGCTTATAGAAGCTTGCAGTGCAATAACAGCCTGAATGGCATCTCTGATACGTCTGTCTGGGAAGACATCATTTTTACATATTGTATGGAAAAGCAGATGTTGACCATAAGCAGGGATTTAAATGTCAACTTAAAAGTCACAACATTATATGTAAACACTGCGTGTGCAACTTGGTCCAACAATTAATATTTAGTTGCTAAATAATAAACATTATTCTATAATAAACAAGATTAGAAATATTACTATATAGACATATAGTGCATATCATGGTGTAAATAACTCAGTCTCCAGAAATGCAGTTACTAAAGGAAATCAGTTATTTTCAATGTATGTGCACAGTGTAAAATATGAGGCCCTGCTGTTGGAAACAGACGAGGGCGCCATGTGTCATGCCAGTGGCTAGCTATGATGCACAGTTATTCAGTTTTCACTGCATCCAAAGTTTGCCATTAAAGCCGTATAACTTGGGGGGCACAGGCAGTAAAAGCAGATTTGTTTCGGATCGTTGTATGGTTTCACGGGATGGTATGGTGGCACAGTGGGTGGCCCGGTCGGGCCGGGGGTCTGAATCCTGCCCCCTCCTCCACGGCGTATGTGTGTGAAGATTCCTCATATTTGCAGAGCTTCCTTCTGACTCTTCTGGTTTCCTCTCATGGTCCAAAAGCACATCGGTTAGCTGAACTGGTGTCTTAAGATCGCCTGGAGTGCGTGACAGTGTGAGCCCTGTGATCGACTGTGTACTCATACTGAACAGTTCTAAGGCAGACTTCCGGATCACTGTGGATGGATGGATGGATGGATGGTTGGATAGATAGATGGATGTAGGGAAGTAGTTAGACATTGTGAGCCCCCTGACATAATGTCACCTTGGGCTCCCCCCACCCCCCATACATTATTTAATTTTATAATTTTACGTTGCCAAGGGCCCCTGTAAAGTGTCGTCCCCCCTGAGTCTGTCAGGGTATCCATGCCCTTCCCATGTCCCCGGATGGATAGATGGATGGATGGATGGACGTGATGTCAGTCAGGGACAATTCGTTACGTAGGACTACTCATGGTGTGGCTAAACCAGCAGGGTGTACCACCAAACTGGATCCATTTTGCACTCTATTTAAATGCCCCCCGAAAAAAGGAGAAACTGCAGGTTTAATTCCTGTTTATTTCCAGGGGTTTAATGAGATTTTTAGCTGAACTTGCCTGATTCCTCATTGGGTTTTTATGAGGTATGGTCACATTTGAGCTGCACATATAGACCACGGCGAGTATTCTCAACAGCACTGCACTTCTCTCCAGGGATATTTAAGGATACCCTTCTGAGAATCTGCCGTCAAGCAGGGGAAATAAAACTCTCAAGTGTTTATGAATTCAATACTACCATTAAAAATGCCAGAGGGAATATCACATTCATATTTCTAGTTCTAATGGTGCAGGGATTTAAGATTCACTTTCTTGCGTTTCCATTAAATTTACTGTAACATCAATATACAGCATGGTAGACTCTGACCCCTTTTCCCTTAGCAAAGCCCATTAAATAAGTTATGCTTTACTTAGCTAGAATTATTTTATTCCATGATATTACATTTGCATTTATAGATTTACACATTATTTCCGAATTATTTCGGCCTTTCACATTTCCAAATGAAGGTATTAGTTTTCCATTAAAAATTTAGGGTCAATGAATACATTCACAATATTATGCTATTTCTTACTGGAGATTCGGTAAATTAAGATCCCTAAAATAATCACTTAACCCTTGTTCTGAAATTCCATCTTTTAGGACTAGTTCTACAAAACTACAGAATATGCTGGAATGCGTGTCGCCTGCACCAGAGTTTCAGTGACAAGTGTTTCAATTAAATTCAACATGAACAAACATGAAGTATTATTACGCAAAAATAGTACTTTGTATACATGTATTACAAATGTCTTTTAACTACGTGTATTTTCAAGAATTTATGGTATTACCGTGCCATTTAAAATAACTCATCTAAGGCCCTGAAAATATTTATTTTTGTTTTATTTTAATGACAGCTATTTTAATTCTACTATACCGTATATTTCCTTTCCATCTTTCATAGTTAGATTAAATAAAACAAATTCAGCCCACAAAACTTTTATTATACTTTATTTAGAAGTAGCTGGAGCTTGTTCAGCGTTAATTCTTTACCGTGTGGGGAAACGCTCGCCTGTCACTGGTGGAACGCGACCGCCAGATGCACAATGTTTATGCAAAGTGCATTTAGTCTGTGACTGCCATCAGTATTTCAATTAATGTTTAAAGTGTGTTTTGCCTTTGTGTCAGCTGGAGCTGAAATACGGAAGAGAAGGAATAAAATAATGTTCCCAAGGTATCGATGGTCACCCTGTAATGATAATTCAGCTGAAGAAGACAATAAAGAGGCATTATTAAACTGCAGCCATCAATGTCACGCCTGCATTGCCAGTTCCCTGCAAGCAGAATATGTGGGAAATTCATTTTCACACTATTGCACTATATTGGGCCACCCATAGCAGCTAGGAATGGATTCAAATTAAAATAACATGGTATCAACGGGGGCCTTTTGTACAAGCACTTCATAAACACCTCTGGAAGCGTTTTATCCTTTTGTGAAAGTAACCATTCGGTAATTACACACGCCAAAAGAATGTAATCGTTCCAATACCAAACGGTACAATTGTTGTTTTTATCGGATAAATTAATTAGCCCTTAAATCCCCATGATATCAGCAGAAATATCACTCCATAGGAGTTCTGTTAAAATCTACAGTCCCCCCCACCCCTTTAAAAAGACAGCAGACAGTAGGCATGTCTTGCTTAGTGGGCTCACACAGCCATGCCTTAGAAGAGATTTAGACCCATTAAGACTATTTCTGAAATGATTCCTTTTCTTTTGTAAGCGGGTTAAATTTCACAGTTATTATTGCGAGGAGGGAATGAATGAATTTAGGGAATGTTTCTAGCCGACTTTAATTACTAGTTTGTCTTGAAGGAGGCCAGGATGATGTAATGAGTTTATTTGGCCAGGTGAGGGCAGTGGTGTCTCACTCTTACTCATGGGGAGTAAGGTAAAAACAGATTCTGTATGACTTTTGGTTAACTCTTTCTTTATAAGTACATTTTCCATGTACATTTGTTACTGCATGAAAGAATATCTAAAAATGAATTAACCTAATAGATGTTGCTTGTGAATTTGAAATGAATTAAGATTTAATTACTTTTCAGAACTACTAGAGAACTGTAAATTCGGTACAGTAAATGACAGAAAGAGAACACAGACAGTAGAGAGGGACTTTCTCATAAGAACAGTACCTTTGTGCTCTGTTTTTATAAATGATTCATGTTGAAAGTTATATGCATGTTAAAAAAAAAAGCCTTCGCAAAAATGTAAGCCTTAAACCAACAGAGCAGAAGGAATCGCGCGTACATGGTGGGACACTGCAGGAAAACCTGGCTGGCAATAACCTTAAACTGAGTATTCAGATAAACAGTAAATATCATATACTGTACGATACTGGGGGGCAGCGGGGGTGGGGTGAGGTGAGGGGGGGGGGGGGGGTGTCAGGAAAATACATTCATAAAAGCGGGTGACTAATTATGTTATGCTGCTGCTGCAAAACAAATCTCCTGACTTCCCGGGTGGGCGTGGCCTCGGCGCTGGCGCGGGTCGGGCTCATTGGAGACAGACAAAGGAAAATGAGCATGTTGGAGATGGCAGCATATGGCCACAGTGACATCAAACATAATGACACGCCAGATCTTCAAATAAGGCTGTTTGACATTTCAAACTTTTGCGACTGACCTTAAAAGAAGTTCACTCCGATAAGCGCGTTTTCCAAATGCTAACAGCGGTCCGTTCACCTCGCTGTCATGATCACGCCGGGGCCATGTTCCCCAGTGATCCCTCACAAAACAACAAGGTCCTTTAATATAAACTTTCTGTCCTGTTTTTTTTTTTCCCCGAAGAAAAAAATACTAATGGAGGGATACACCCCGTAATTATGTTTGTGGGATATCCTATTTGGCGAGTGTGGAAGCTGACAGGGACATATTAAATTTCAGCGCAGCCTTGCAGTTTTATAGCTTACCGGATGACAGGAAGCCTAGAACTTAAGCATTTTACCTAATTTATTTCAAAAGTATGACAGAATACATTAACCTATACCAGTACTGGAAAGAATGTATTCAAATTGTAACTGACAAACAATTAGCTACAAATAAAATATATACTGGGATTTGGCGTTCTTAGACTATGAAGGTTGTTTGGAGGTGTGTGTGTGCGCGCATACTATTGTTAGAGACGTTCCTGAAGCCAAGAGGTACTGTATGTCCGCACTTTTGAGATGACCAGCAGGGTAAACATTGTCAGTGTGACTCCTCTTGTCTTGCTTTGTAAATATGTTCAGATTGCTCCCGATCTTCAGCCTGCAACCTGCTTCACAGTCGCCTCTGACAGGGCAAGTGGCAGCTTCGCTGACCCCCGACTCCGAACTGGCCGCTGTGTCAGATCCACAGGAAAGTGTAGGGTTACCTCGGGCCAATGATGACTCAGAGGCCAGCCGTAATGTCAGAGTTAAGCTGATATGTTCTGAAAAGGAGGAAGATAAGGGAGCTGAAATGATGAAACGTCTTATGAGTGACTTACTCTTGTTGTTGCCCTGCCGCCTTTCCACGTGACTTCTTTAATACAATGAGATATTTCTAGCGCTGAGATTTGAAAGACCGACTCTCTCAGTGCCGCCAATTGTTTCAACGCCAATGAGATGGTTCTGTCAACACCTGCTCTCCCCTGTTTTCTTCTGTTTCCCCAGCAGGTAACGTATAGCCCTCTTTCAGATAATTAAATTATAAGCAATACATCTACAGATGTCAAAATGTCAAAATTTAAAATGCATTGAAAGAAATTAAATTATGAGCATGTTTAGTTGCAGTGTATGGCCGGGAAGAAGAAGAAGAACAACAACAAAAAACAAAATCACCTATTTCATCCTCCAACTGTGTATCCTGGGTGGGGGGGGGGCTGGAGCCTATCCCAGACAGAACAGGGCACAAGGGGGAGGGGGGGTTTGCCCTGGATGGGATGCCAGTCCATTGCAGAACACACACACACACACACACACACACACTCTATCAGTAATTTGGAAGTGCCAGTTCACCTGGCTGTGTATCTTTGAACTGCAGGAGGAGAGCAGAGTATGGGGGGAATCCACAAAACACGGGTAGAACATGGAAACTCCACATGTGCAGGGAGCCCAGGCAGGAATCGAACACTCAAGCCCAGAAGCGTGACTAGACGGAGCTGCCTACTGCACTTCCTCATTCAATATAATGTATCAAACTTATCAAATCTTCCAAGTACTAAAAGCTACTGAAACAATATTTACTTGAAGTGATTGAGACACATTTCTGAACTATTATTTTTACCTAAATCTAAACAGGGCAACTTTATAATTTAATGAACAGACAATAACCGCTCTTTTATATAATGATTGTTTATGCGCATCTGTTATTGTATGCATTACTACAAGAGATTTTATACTCTATATTACTATTTGTCCTATTGTACTCATGGACAAATATCTATTAATGTAACATTGCAGCCAAAGAGGGGAATGCTTTTGGCAAAATTTTGAAATCTGAAGTGTCTGATCTCACAGCACAGGCATGCAAAATGACTAGATGATAATAAAAGTGATACATCTGTGTGAGATTAGGAAGTGTGACATGCGTCCAGGATGTGAATGCTAGCGCCAAACGTTTTTATGTGCACTAAGCTAAACCTCGTAGAATGGTTTGCTTCTGAAGCCATGCTATGCAAGTCTGATCTTTCCTGATAATTGTTCGGAATTGCACGTTTAATTACATTGGAAAACGCCATGAAAATGTTCCTTAAATTACATTTTTTACCAATCAAGCAATATATTAAAAATACACTTGCTATAACAACTGTAATATAAAATATTCTTACAGCTAAATTCATTTCTTTGTTAGGCGTAACCCCTATAAAAACTATGATTATACATGGGTGCAGGGATGAAAAACCAAGCAGCTGTTATTATTGAGTAACATCAATAATACAAATGAATCTTTTGAAGATAAAATTTTCAAACAAAAACTCTAGCTTACTTATGTATGGAAAAAAACCGATATTAAGTTACATTAATGCTACATTTGCAAAACTGTGTTCTTGTCTTGGGTATCTTCCATATAACAAAAGGAGCTGTTCACTTTGATAATTATATTTTTGTTGCAGTGGAGCTGCCCCACCCACACTCACTACAGTTCAGTCCATGTTAAACTTCAGCACTGAAATTCCCTGTAAGCTCGCCAACACTGTCCAGAACAACTGAGACGGCACATGATGGAAAATAAAAACGTATAAATATGTAGCTTGAAATATAACTGTGTAATAAAGATACGAAAGACAATAAAATGCTGCAAGATAAACGAGGATCCAAAAACAAGTTTAAAAAGCTATTTTTTATACTGTTTTGTACAATAAAAAGGGAAATGCAAAGCAGACACTGAAATAAGTAAATAAACAGTCCCCCCCCCAGCTCCCCCCTCGTTCCCTCCCTCCCTGGCGTGCACAGATTTGATCGTTGTTTATTTTCGGCTGGTTGGGGTCTGGTTTCCTTTAAGGTTTACTTAATGAATTCTAGCAATTAGCGAAATTGAAATTTATTGACAGAGTCACGGCCTGCTGAAGTTTTATCCTGCTGAGTGCTCAGTGCGCGTTGCCATTGAGCTGGCCAGCTGCGGGCCGCAAGCACCGGCTCAATTATATCAATAGCCTTGTGACTGCGACGGGTCCTGGGGGGGGGGCCGGCGTGCTAACAGCGATAAGGGACTCCTGGCGCGGCCAGACTGCGAGGTCTAGCTTGCTGGGGGGGGGGGGGGGGCTTGAATTTAGACGCGTGTGTGTCATTGCCTGCATTAAGAAGCCTGAGTGACCCGACCTTAGGGAATTCATGAAATGCTTGAAATGTAAGTTTTGAGTGACTTCAGCATATGCTCCATGAATGAAAAGACTTTAAAACATAACAAAAAAAAAAAAACAACTGAATCAATAAAATATTATATTGTTATTGAGGCAGGCCGCCGTTCACAGGGTGTGTCGCTTACAATGACTCCATTTCAAAATCCAGTATTCTGCGCAGTAAAGAATACACACAATTCAAATCTTGTCTAAGTTTTTCATAGAAGATCTGAAAAGATCTGTTACGAATCTGTTACTTCAACTTCCTAAACCATAATTGTCAAAATTTAAAGGCCAGTTGTATTTTAAATGCACTGCAAAAAATAAAAGCTAGTTTTATTTTGATAGAATTTGAAAATAGACTTTGCTTAAAACTGTTTCAGGTGACAATCTGTTGACAGACCCAAAACACTGTTACACCATATAAATAGCACAGTCTGTAGTGACAATAATCTGAAGGAAGCCATTGCAATTATATGTTTTTTTACTTCTTTTATGCACAGCCATTGGAATGAATGGTGAGGTAGCGATGTAGCTATGTTGTAAGTTCCGTAGCATAACTAAACTGCAGAATTATACATTGTACATCAGATGAGTTCAAAGTGAATTAAGAAATTAAGTATTTGAAAAAAAATAAGGCAAGACGTGCAGCATAGAGCATATTTATTACATAAACAATTAAGGTAACATTTTGTTTGTATAATGCTATATATGCAGATCCGTTTAAAACTTCTTTTCTGGACCATATTGTATGAACTTTGTTTTCAAAGGGTCACTGACAATGACAGACACCTCATGGCCAACAGATAATCTCTATAAATATAATAAAGCTAATAATAGAGACCAAAATGTAATTAAATTTCTTTCTCCTGTGATCTATAGGGAACATTTTTCATAAAGCTTCTTCATTTTATATATAATCTGTCTGTGTCATCATCTTGTTTATTACCTTGTATTTTTCAAAAAAAAAGGTCGTTATGTACACATATGCAAAATAGCTTTATATCCCGCCACTGTCACTTCGTTCTTTTAACACGAGCAGGTTCCCTTTGTGCATGGAGGTGATTTATTATGTAAAACTGTGTAAAATACACAAAGGTGACATTGACCTTCTTTTAATTAAAGTTGATGGAGAGAATGGTAACGTGGTAAGATGATGAAGACAGATTCTTCCACATAAATCATCCAGGGAGCATGCAGGCAGTTACAGAATAACCTTGTGGTTCATGGGTTAAATAAACCCTCATATGTGTGAAATGCGCCACCTATACAGGAAGGCCTCATTGCCGTATAGTGTATTTCTTTTGCTCAAGATTTCTAATTAAATTCCATTTTAGCTTCCTTTTTATATAGCTTTCTGCACACAAAAGGTTGATTCGCAAGGACTTTTGTTGTTTATGCTGCACAAATTAACAGAAAAGACATTGTGATAGTACTTGTATAACGTATATAGTTATATATATGCAAAACATAACAGAATTGCATAAATTAAAACCAATCATTGAAATGTAGCTCTCAGCATAATGACTGTAAAAATGCTTGTATTGATCTGATCAAAATGCAGTAATAATCTGTGGGAACCTTGACTGTAAACTGCATGCGGCACAATTTTCCAAACAAACTTTTTTGATGTTTTATACTTTAGGGCTTCTGTGATACATCAGCCTGAACATAATGTTGTATGTATATCTGATCCATAGCATAAGCGAAATCATCGGAAAATTTGCCAAATTTCTACGTAACGTCACTCCAGCTTAGAGTGAGTATATCTGGTGAACTTACAGTGCTTTGTGCCGTTTTGCCTCCTCTGACATTTTATTAAAATGATTCATACATTTTTCGTGTTGTTTATTTATTTTTAATTTATTTATACGTTTTTTTTTTTTGACATTAATGAATAATGCATGTATTTATCATGAAAATCTGTTTTAGAATTAAAGGCTACGACACTTCAAAGACGGGAAACCTTTGATATGTTTGACTCTCGCTGAATGTCGGGTAGATTTATTCAATTTATGCAAAGCACCTGCAGGGCAATGAAAGTGGCGTTAATACATATTCTATTTGACTGAGCCAAATTAGTTATATGAAGATGGCTTTTATTCATACAATCACAACAATAACCGTGATCTTCACTTTAATAGCTAATTTCATTAAATATATCCCTGCTAAACTTTCTACACAGGACACCATTAAGCTTATATCTACATTGGTATGTGAAGTTAGATTGACTTAGAGTGGAAAGGATTGCACGCCTTTTTTTCCTTAATTATATATATTTTCCCCAAGGCCCTGACCATGATAATTGGTTGAAAGATGGATATATGGATGGATGGATGTATGTATGGATGGATGGATATGTATACTTATGTTTCTGAGTGTCTAGTGGCAATAAAATGGTTCCTTGACTTCTATGTTTAAAACATCCATAAATTAAATTCCTCTATATGCTATATAGTGCTTCTGATCCTGGGAGACATTTCTGATGTTTATAATTTATAATTATCCCTGCAGATTAGCTTGTTGATGATATGCATTGCTGAGATTTGGCTGTTTATCACTTTACCAGACTTTTCTTTTGTGTGTGTCTGTGTGGATTATGTTTATATTACATTGTGGGGACCAAATGTCCCCTATATTGTAAGGAAAACCTGTTATTTTGATGTTGTGGGGACCGTTTTTCAGGTCCCCACAAAGATCTGTGACTGCAATAAAAAAACTAAAAATTTTGTCTGGTTTAGGTTAAGGCTGGGTAGGGGTTAAGGTTGTCATGTAGGGATTAGAATTTTCCCCATAGAAATGAATGGATAGTCCCCACAAAGATATAATTACAAACCTGTGCTTGTGTGTGTGTGTGCATGTATATATGTGTATATAGCAAAATTTTGAATTAATTTCACACCAATGAATTTACCCTTTAAGCTTTATTGTAGTTTGTCATATTCATATCATCCAGCCAAACACTGCTTGCAATGACTTTCATTGTAGCTTTCAGATTTAAATATAAATACATAATTTGGGCATGAGTTGACTTGAAATGGTCAATGGATGGTATTTTATTAATGTGTTTTAAGCATCATTCCTCTAGGAAATAATAAAATGATATTTGTTTGTACCACTTTAATAAACGTGTACTTGGAACTGTTGTCGTCCACTTGTTTTAAATGGTATCCGGATGTTTCCGTCTGAATGGATACTTCATAACTCCTATAATCAGGAGAGGCAGGATGCACAAAGGAAGCATCTCTAGGGTTCCTCTGTATCCGTAATCTATTCTCAGATCAATATGGATACGCTACAGCAGAGTTTCCCCACCCGGTCCTTGGGGACCCTCAGATGGTTCACATTTTTGCTCCTTCTCAGCTCCCTGCCAGACAGTCCACATTTTTGCTCCCTGCCAGACAGTCTACATTTTTGCTCCCTGCCAGACAGTCCACATTTTTGCTCCCTGCCAGACAGTCCATGTGTTTGCTCCCTCTCAGCTCCCTGCCAGACAGTCCACATTTTTGCTCCCTGCCAAGACAGTCAGTGTTTTTGCTCCCTACCAGAGATTCCACATTTTTACCCCCTGCCAGACACTCCACGTTTTTGCTCCTTCCCACCTCCCGGAAGTAAAATCAAACGTGGACTCTCTCGGGATCCTGAGGACCAAGTCGGGAAGCACTGCACTACAGCAATGGTTATGTGAGACATGAGAGTGCCTCCTGGTGCTGAAATGGAGCCTCGTAGTGCTTGTGATCGCAAGATTGCCACATCGAATCCCAGGGTCGCCAGAACAGTCACATATCCTTTGGGCCCTTGCGTAAGGCCCTTAACCCCCCCCAGTTTTGGCATGCTGGACAAATCACTGACCTTGTGCTTGGACCCCAGACTTCACTCTCACCTGTACACGTGTCTTAAAAGGAGAATGAGATGGGATATGCAAAAACTAAAGAGTTCCTATATGCTTGTACTTGCTCAATCGGCAGATACAGCATTGTTGCCTTTCAGTCTGCTGATACAAGCTGCCATGTGCAGCATCCGGTTTGTGTGCCTGGTTTATTGCCAAGTTAAAACAATTCTAAGCATTACTTTTGGTGGTGAAGTGCTTGAACAGCATAGGATACAATTAAAAAAAAAAAAGTTAATTGTTAGCTTAAAACAGAATGACAAATGTAATACGATATTTGGTTTGGTCTATAATTGAGACTTCCTAAAATGAAAAACCTGCACGTGCATAAGTTTGTAATTAAGACAGTGGTTAATTGCTAATTTGATTTAATTGTACACTCAGTCATACCTGTCAAGGTCGCGTGACAAATGATTACGTCTGATGTATGGAGTTAATTTCATGCTGTGAAACCAAAGGCACTTCTTGTCTCCACTGCATATGTGCTCCACTGTAGACTGTGACTTGTGGAATGTGTCGATTTAACCTCTTAATGTCTAACACATCACATCACCTTCATTTCCACCCCCAGTTCTCTGCTGAGGCAGTCTCTCCATCAAAATGAAGCCATTTTTCTTTAAAAAAATTATCTTTCTTTTTTGAATTTTTTGAAAGGCACCCACCAAGTCAAAGATCTGTTATCTTTACTAATATGAGTAAAGTTTAATATAAAAAATATCAAAAGCTAATATTTCAGTGATCATAGCAATGTGTTTTTGATTTTAAAAAAATCTTCAAAATTCTTTGCCTTTTGACTTTATCCATGGTTTGGAATTTATATTTCAGTTAAATACACACTCCAGCATTAGTTACATCTCACATTTCTTTAGGGCTGTTTCATAATTCTACATCATTTATCCATATTCCCATCTCTTTGCTACTCCAGGCTGTTGAAAAGGTGACTCATCAAAACATCATCCGATTTATATGCTTATTATTTTGATTATTTTCTATTTCAATGACGTAATAAATTTGAGATTCATACATAAATTTGATTTGGAAGAAATTTATGTTGATGAATGAGGCCAAACAGGAAGTGAGCTTTGCCCCCCCCCAATGCCAAATTATAGCCAATGCCAAAATACATCTGTAAATAAGACTGATGAAATACCGATTATCCATTGTTTAATATTTTGTAATTAACTCAATAAATAGTAATTCATGTAACATTTTCATATAATGAACATAAATAATAATATCTGTAATATAAATTTTCTGTAACCACTTGTCCTATGCAGGGCAGAGGGGGGTCCGGAGCCCATGGGCATTTGGCAAGGGTGGGGTGCCGACCCATCGCAGGGCACACTCACAGAGCGTTCACTGACACAGCAGTCACACCCAGGGACAAAGTGGTAACTCCAATTAACCTCAGCATGTTTTTGGACTGTGGGGGACACCAGAGTACTGAGGAAACCCCACAGGGAAAACCTGGAACCTCCACACACACAGAGCCATGGTGGAGACTCAAACCCAGGACCCAACAGTACTAACCCCTGTGCCACCCAATAGTAATGATGTCGCTTATATAACACTTTATTATGTCTTTGCTCATGTTCATTTTAACTGCGTTCATTTTGATACCCCAGTGGGAGAATAGTAAGAGCAAATGTTGTAAATTGAATTGAATTTCTACCCCGAATATATATGATATAAATTTCTAACGGTATTGCAACATGCTTGTGTATTCGAATCATTGTTAGATGGTCCTGTTAACACTCTTTGTTCATTTTGAGATGTTGATGTTCTTCTTGTTGTCACTTAACATGTTTTTTTTTTGGTCACATTGTGCTAACCTGACAAAGTCCTTCTCTTCCCCCCCCCCTGGCTCACGACAGTGTGGCTCCCCCCTGTCCAAAACAGAGTGAAATTGGCTGGCAAGTCGTAGGGCTGTTCTGTGTTGGCACTGCAGAGGATGTGAGTAGGGGCTCCTTACATCGTGTAACTCTTCTATGCCACACCACAGAGGATGTGAGTAGGGGCTCCTTACATCGTGTAACTCTTCTATGCCACACCACAGAGGATGTGAGTAGGGGCTCCTTATATCGTGTAACTCTTCTATGCCACACCACAGAGGATGTGAGTAGGGGCTCCTTACATCGTGTAACTCTTCTATGCCACACCACAGAGGATGTGAGTAGGGGCTCCTTACATTGTGTAACTCTTCTATGCCACACCACAGAGGATGTGAGTAGGGGCTCCTTACATCGTGTAACTCTTCTATGCCACACCACAGAGGATGTGAGTAGGGGCTCCTTACATCGTGTAACTCTTCTATGCCACACCACAGAGGATGTGAGTAGGGGCTCCTTACATCGTGTAACTCTTCTATGCCACACCACAGAGGATGTGAGTAGGGGCTCCTTACATCGTGTAACTCTTCTATGCCACACCACAGAGGATGTGAGTAGGGGCTCCTTACATCGTGTAACTCTTCTATGCCACACCACAGAGGATGTGAGTAGGGGCTCCTTACATCGTGTAACTCTTCTATGCCACACCACAGAGGATGTGAGTAGGGGCTCCTTACATCGTGTAACTCTTCTATGCCACACCACAGAGGATGTGAGTACTTCTAGGGGGCCGAGCAAGGAACTTTCACTTTGTCTCAGACAGTGAGATCTGCAAGCAAGTGAAACAGGCTGGCAAAGTTGGCGCCCCTCAGAACTTGCTGTCCTAGAAAAGTGAGCGCACATGATTTGTGTCAGTACCTGACATATTCCTGTGGGCACCCCGTGATACTCCTTGAACAATGTCACCCTGCGAATTGCCGATCTTGCCCTTGCCAAGGATCTGCCCATGTTGGTACACTACATAGGCAAAGGGTTTGGGACATTTGTTATACCTACAGGTAGTTGTATAACATCCCATTCTTTATCCATTCTAAATCAATATGGAGTTCGTCCCTCTGTTTGGCAGTTATAACAGCTGCCACTCTTCTGGGGAGGCTTTCCACAAGATTTTGGAGTTTGTCTGTAGGAATTGTTGCCCATTCATCCAGAAGAGCATTTTTGAGGTCAGGCACTGATGTTGGAATGTGAAGGCCAGGCGAAACTCAGACTCGCCCATTAGACAGTCAGACAGAGATGCGTGATTCGTCAGTCCATAGAACGCGTTTCCACTACTCCAGAGTCCAGAGTTCCATTTGATGCTTGTTATTGCGCTTGGTGATGTGAGGCTTGCATGCAGCTGCTCGGCCATGGAAACCCATTCCATGAAGCTCCAGGTGCACAGTTTTTGTGCTGAGGTTAAAGCCAGAGGAAGTTTGAAATTCTGCAGTTATTGAATCAACAGGGCTTTGGTGACTTTTATGTGTAGAAGCGTCTCGCCACTTGCCGACCTTGGTCTGTTACTTTACGTGGTCTGCCACTTCGTGGCTGAGTTTCTGTTGTTCCTAAACGCCTCCACTTTGCAATAATACCACCGTGGAATATCTAGCAGGGAGAAAAAAAATCCTGAACTGACTTAATGCAAGGGTGGCATCTCATGACAGTACCATATTTGAATTCACTGAGCTCTTCAAAATGACCTATTCTTTCACAAACGTCTGTAAACCTGAATGCATGGCTAGGTGCTCGACTTTGCACAGCTCTGCAAATGGGTTTGACTGAAACACTTGAATTCCGTGATTTAGTGGTGTATCCCAATACTTTTGTCCATATAGTGTATATATATCCCATGTGGGATTATGGTTCAAAATCTGTCTTCATCCACTGATAATGATTTGGAAGATGCTCCATTCATATTTAGGTGAACCCATGACTTACACACAGAACATGAGGTGGACTGGCTACCCAACGTCATGCTCGGCTTAGAGTTTGGGAAAGAGCTGAATGCCAGTTGAGCAGTGGTTGAAGTGGACATCTACTCTTGCCGTTGTGATCCTGAGTGCTTCTTCCCTTGTGCTGTGGTTCTTTTTAGCCTCAGCGCTGTTCCCGTGGCCTAATCCTTCAGATTCATTCTATACAAAACTAGGAAGATCTACCCTTATCTGATAAGACCTGGTTTTCAGATGTGGTCCCAACATATGGTCTCCTCTTGACCCGACTTGAAATCCTTTTTGACTCTGGTCTCCTTATACGCTAACATTCATACTGCCATCCTTCACCAGCTACCAGCTAAAGTCTAAATCAGCTTTAGAAGCCTGTGTTGTCACCTTATCATTCCTAGACATGGGTCACTAAGACATTTCACTATCCAAAAAAAATCACAATAATTTGGTCAGATCCCTTCAGATATTGGGTAATTCCGTTCAGATCATGGTGCCCATTTAAAGGTTTGTAATCCAATTCGATATGTGATAATTTATCATTAATTCACTACAGTGCATGCGGATTTCTATGCATGCTTGGATACAATCTTGTGCTCAGTCCCTGGATCCAGCCACCTTGATCTACATTATCACTGCCCTGTCATACAGTATGCTGACCATTTGCCATAATAATCCTGAAATAATGGAACTAGCTATATGCAGTTGTTGTTGTTGTTGTTTGTGGAAGCTAGCTGTGACAGATGTCTTGGGATTTAATTGGGGGTGTCTACATTGTGGTGTCTTTTTATTTCTGAAATATTCGATTGCATAACAGTGTAAGGCTGTAGGAGACCGAGGCTTCTGTGATTCTTGCCTCGTTTCCGGACATCAAGAGTGAGTGGTCATTTCTGCGAGACAATGCCGGCACATTCCTCGGATCTTTCCCGCAGTCTGTGATCCAAGAGCTGTGTATATGCCACTACAGCCATTACAAATATGGCAATATGGCACCTAAAAGAGACACAGTAGCCGGCCCGCGTCTGCCTGGACGTCGCTCAAAGGGATTGCGGGAGAGGACAACCCTGCCAGATACTTTGGACTAGGGGAGCAACAAGGAAAGAGGAGGAAGGACAAATGGCTCGCGAAGGAAACGGGGCCGGTTCCACCTGGACACCAAAGCGAGTCAGGAAGGGATTTGAGCCTGCAAGGCACCTGTTTAGCAGAAGATGCTGGCAGAAGGCGAAGGAACAAAAAGAGAAAAGGAAAGGACGTGTTGGGCACTTGGCCAGAGGCTGCCAACGGGGAAGGCTGCTAGCTAAGCTTCTAGCGTCTTCTTCATGTGGAGAGCTGCACGATGGAGGCGAGAGAAACAAACATGAGGAACAAACACCCCGGGTAATGGGGGGGGGGGGGGGAGGAGGGGCTCCTGGAGACGGATGGCTGAGTGATTCTTAAAACAAGGGCAACGGCAGCTAAAGACGAGGAGAGGCCTAAGCGGGATGCCAGTAATGTACAGAACAGGGCCCCAGTGCAGCCTAGGGGCAAAGCAGCAGACCAGTGAGAAGCAGGCAAGTGTCACTGGAGCTGGTAGCACTGGGAAATCTGAGTGAACGCATCGGGGGTAATTTTACATGGGTGGATTATTTCTGTAATGATGATTAAAACACTTCACTCTCTGGCCTGTATTTAATTACATATCCCGATAAACCCAAAATGCTGTGCAATAGATTTACTGAAAGGCACAGGTTGTGATGGTATGAGGGCTAATTCGCTGCTAGCGGTGGTGTTTAGCACCACTCAAACCACGTCTTCACTGGGGGCCCTGGAGGTGTGGGCCACAAACAGTCACTACCCTAAATATGAAATAATGTGTTCCTTGTTTAGGAGATGCTGAAGCAGCATGTTTTGCTAACTGACTGGCTAGCTCTCCCGATTATATATTTACCTATTTATTTAGTGTGGGGGTTGGGGCAGAGGGGCCCCAAAGTGACTTTTCGATTGGGGCCCTTAGAAACAACAAACACACGGCTGTATGCTGCTGTTGGTTATTCCAGAATAGAGGTTAATACCATTTACTAAAAAAAAAAAGTCTAGCAGATTGGAAAACCTTCCATTCCATTAGCCCAGTTAATCTCTCCACCTGACAATGTGATCTGTCATTTTACAGCCCCCTGTTTGTTTTTGTGAGACTTCTGAAAAATTGTTATAAGAGATTCTCCTTAAAATTTCAAAATCAATAGATGGAATAACTTTCTTATCCTGCGGCTTTGAAGTGCTCTGACCCATCCTGCCCAGCCCTAAGTATTCCGCAATAGATTGGGTGACAGTTCCATTTCCTAGGAAAAGGACAACAGTTATTCTGCAGAATCACTTTCATTATTTAATTGGTCTGTTGTTCTAAGAAAATGCGTCCTCTGGATAATGGGGTAAACTGTGATATTAAATATCGTTAGCGTTTACTGGCATCACATTTAAAATCAAACCACTACCTAAAAAAATAAAATATATACTCTCACACACACACACACACACACGCGCGCACACACACACACACACACATATGTGTGCAGATTTTTTGGCAACTAATTATAGAGAGCGACTCACAGCTGTCTCCGCATAGGAACCCATTAGATGCAGTGAGCAGAGGTTTTTTCCATAACTTCCTGCTTGTGAATATTAAGAATAGAATTTTACACGTTCTACGTGGACCAGAAGGCGCCCTGAATGGCGGTTTGGAAATGACGCCCGTGAATGCTTGTCCATCACTCCATTCAGTGCTTACAGGTGGTCTCATTTTCTCCTCGCAGATATCTGCCGGCTTATGACAGCGGGCCTGCAATTTGCATGTTCGACAGACAACAAACGGCCCCGTGCATGTCAAAATAGGTGGCGATGCGTGACAGTTCCTGCACAATGCTGTCTCCTCTTGGCTTGACCCCGACCTCCTGGCATGTCTCCTTTCACAATCAGAAGGACGGAGCAAAATAAATCACTCTGCCCTCCTTTGCTATGTATCTGATATCAATATGCTGCTTTTTCCTTTCCTCCCACTCACTCCGGTTTTCCAGTTTAGAGCCGTCTGAGTGGAGGTGTCTTTTTTTCCCCCGTTTCTTTCTCTTCAGCTGACCTTAGAGACCTTATGGGTGTATTTTTGAGCAGACGCTGCTTTGGAGGCTGTTGCTATACCATGCCGTGCTTAGATTAATTAAATCTGTAGCTTTGAGAGAGTTTATTGATGACCCATTAGCCAATAGCTGTGGTGGGAAGATACAAAATATTGGCTACTGAGCCATTGAATAATGTGGGATCAAATATTTACAGTGAGTTTTAGGTGCTACATGCTAGTAACCCCAGTCAAGCAAAAAGAAATGCAAATTTTACACTATTTCACTGCTCATTCTGCTACATAATGATATATGCGATAAAGTACGAGTACACTTTCCATCGTTATGGTATAGAATATGCAGGTAAAATGTGTCTGCAGTATGAGTTACGATATCACAGTCGTTTATTATTTGAGGAGCACTTTTCAGGAGATACCCAGAATGTTGTTTTAATATATTTGCTTTGAAACATTTAGGACATGCTGGAAAAAACTTAGATATCAAGACATTTCTCTGTGACTATGACTGGGGTAAGTGGTTGTAAAATGGATGAATGGATGGATGGATAGATGGATGGAAACATGTATTTCTTCTAATTTATGTACCATTTGACATCCCATACAGTTACGTGCGCTGTTAGTCACCGACATATCAATTCACAATTATTTCAAATCAAATGGTTTCGCTTCTCATTTGCACCAACACTGTATATGTGTCAGAGGTGAACAGATTGATACAAAGCATTTTAGAATTTGGTGATTGATTGACACAATTGTGATTTGCTTTAATAAGCTGACATCCATAATGCATAAATATTAGAGTTAGGAGGGCATCTTCAAAACAATCCCTTTGTTATTGTCATACAATTAGCCCAGTGCTAACGTTTAATGCGTCATATTGGCGCTGACAACAAATGCTTTACACTTGCGATTACTTGAACGGTGACAGCGATCATTGCTTACAGTACAGTGTGTCCTTCCATTAAAAATAGCTTTTCATTACCCTTGAGGAAGAAGACGCGCTGAAAGAATGTCGAGGCTCCTTGGGAAGTTTGCTGTTGTGACAAAAGTGGGCAGAAGAATCACAGAGTGTAACAACCTGACTTTTTTGCCATCTGAAGAAAGAATGAAAGAAGTTGCAGTGTTACCCCCACTGTGCCAGAAAGGGAAGTTCGTTTCATTCCTTGCAAAGAAAGAACAGGATGAAAACAAATATGGTGAGAGGTATCTCACATGGCTAAACGGCCTCAGACATCATTCTAAAATGTGATGTTGTGATTCCGCAACATGGCAGCTGGCTTCCTGGCTTCATGTCGACTGCCTGTGATCGGCTGGGTTTATGTCCATTGTTCTTAAACTGTAGGCTGAGGATTCTGATCAAATAAGCCGTGTGCCACATTCTTGTTTATTTATGTTTACTTGACACTTGTGAGAGTGTGGTGTGTGATTTTTTTGCTCCAGTGAGTATGAGGTTTTAGATTAGTTCTTTGAATGAGTACACATTGTTGCCATTTCTTTGTCTACAATTTTTGTCTTTTATTTCTGTTATGTAAAGTCTTTAAACTTCTCTGGAATGCGATGAAAGGGAAGTTTATTTTGCATTGCAACTGCATCGGGTTCAAACTTCTTGCAAAGCAAACACAATAATAATAATAATGATAATAATAATAATAATAATTTGGCAGGCTAATGAAAGGATGGATGGCTCCAAAAATGGATCAGCTGACATATGGACGTCTGACGGTCTGAATGGTCGTCCCTGGAAAGGTTTAAACCTGAATCCCTCGCAGGCTGACTGTGATCAGCAGGACTCCGATCCCAAACCTCTCCAAGTTCACTGCACGCATTTCTCACATTCTTTTATTTAGCTGTTATTTATTTGCCTCATTAGCAAAGGTATTTATTTTGCACAGAAAGCCCTTGTGAGGCTGCTGCTTCCTTGGGGAACTTGATACTAAGGCTCTTTTTTGGCAAGGAGTAACCTCACTGAGGACTGAAACAAAAGAAGCCTCCCAACAGCGAACGCTCCACCCTTTTCTGATCCGTTAGCCTAAGGGAGCGACGCGAGAGGAAGCGCAAACCAAGAACACAAGGAGAGAAGCAAAGACTGCATCCTAACCCTCATAACCTCACCGTAATGCCATTCTTGTGAGCCCTGCTGCTTATAGGATTTCAGACGGAAAAAAAAAATCGTAAAGGTCTTCTGACATGTTTGCCGTCATCCTTTTATTAAGTCCCTATTTGAACAGAAGCGCATCAAAAGTAAGCAAAACACATAATTACTGGCATTAATATAATGAGCTCTTTGAGATAAGCCCCACAGCTAATCTCCCCCTTGGAGAAAAATGGAAATAGCGCTTGCAATTAAGTAAGCTGTTCGTTAGACATGAACAAACATATTTAGTAGATAATTAGTAGATAATTTCCCAGGTATGTCTGGCACTGGGCGCAGGAAGGTGTGTCAGGACAGGTATTTGTGATATGGGGGAATTCCCTGCAGTGGCAGAAGCCTGTTGAAGTTAATAAGAGACAAGAAGAAAGGATCTATTATTAGTTAAAAATGTATAAACACTGGCACATGCATGCATACATACGCATGTCTGTATTTGGTAGAAGATTTTTCTTTTTAAATTTAGTCCTGACTTAGACCGATATCCCCAGCTCCCACTACTCTCTCTCTCTCTCACTCTCTCTATACACACACACACTTCCTATCTCATTCACTTTTTAGGTCTCTCTGCAGCGCTGGGATTTTCCATGATGAGCTCCTGTGGGCTTTCGGTAGTTGGCAGGAGTCTTTGTCTCTCATAAAAGACAAAGAGAATAAGGGCAAAAAACTTCAGACCCGGGATCAATTCTTCATATTGTGGGATTTGCCTAACAGCTACACAAGAGGTTTACATCTCCTAAAAACACAGGAGATATAATCTCAGATCAAAACAAATTACCTATCTGTAGTCATAAGAGGCCTCAGTGTCAGAAGCCCGGCGTTACATAAGATTTAAGTCCCTGCTAACTCAGTCTAGGACTGAAAGCAGAGGCAGAATTCTTACTTTGTTATTAACATTATACCCTTACATATGCTCACATAAAATGTATCTTTGTTATGTAATGGAATTAAATATATTTATTATTATGCTTGAAGATGATTAATTTAATATGACAATATAAAATTCTATCAAATGCAATATACATATACTGATGTACATTATATATTCCAATATATATGCCCATATATAAACAAATTAGATGCAAATGTCCTTTCTTTATTTGTATTGCATGTGCCTCATGTCTACTGTCAGTTGATTACTGATAAATCTCTAATATGAGTTTTTAATTTCTGATAATTCAATAACTTGGTTCCTATTTAAAATGCATCATCACCCAAGGCAGACACATTATCTTTGGACTTTTTCCTCCGTCCTTTCCCATTGTTTTTGATTTCCAAAGACAAAAAAGAAGACTTGTAATTCGTTTACACTGGCATCCAGGGTGTACCACTGGCTTGTGGTCTGTGCTGTCTGGGATAGGCTCCAGCCCCCGACCCCCACACCCCCCCCCCCGACCCCCCTCGACCCTGCCGACCAGAATTTATCAGTTCGAAGATGGGAAGAAAAATAATTCGCTTTGGAGAGCATTCCATCTTGTTATTAAATTCGCACATTGAAATAGTTACACTTCAGTACTAACTAACTAACATTTTAATGTCTTTATAACATAGTACTGAATAAATTATTAGCAACTTGCTGTAGCAACATTTATGACAAAAAGGATTAAACAGATAACAATAACTACAATCATTCATGCCTCATGAGAGCTGCCACACCTGTGTAATCGAGTTTAAGATATAAAGGCATTAATTGATTCAGGCTTAGAATTATTTTATTGGCCAGGAACACATACACTGAGATTTTTGTCTTGGTGCAGGCTTACAGTGACAATAGAAACGCAATGTAATATACAGTAATGTGCCTTATTTAACACTGAAGTGGATAGTGGATGGTGATTTTGGTCTGTGTGGATACCGATGGTACGCAAAGAGGGGAGTTTATAAACAAGCCTGGAAGTGGGACTGTCTTGATCAGATCAGTGTTTGATTAGCCCCGTCTCTTCATGGTCACCCCCGGGGGGGGCGGCGGACTGTGTGTAATTTATGCTCATGTTTGTCACTGGTGGCTTTAAGGTTTGCCAAGGCAGAGTTTTTGCCAAATGTTAATTGAAGCAAGTCTCCTGTATAGGAACTTTTTTTTTTTTTTTTTTTTTATGAAAACCACCCCTTGCTTCAGGAATTCTTGTTGATGACATTTCTTTCTTGGACACTCACTTTGATGGCCGTCTCTCCAACCGTTGATGTTTCTGTTGTTTGACATATTTCAACATGAATTGACATCTGAGAACTGACCTGTTAATTTGAATAATGGGATGGGAAAAAAAAAGTAAATTTCACAACATAAATAAGTTCAAGTAAGGTTACAGGAAAGTTAACTTATCTGTAAGGCCCTTGCTGTTTTTAATGCATGTTTTTAATGTTGACTATTCCAGAGAAGAGTGGATAACCAAGACAGTTTAAAATCAGATCAAAGTATTTAATAGTGAAACAGTGACAGAGAGATACTTACACACACTGTAGATGCATGTCACTGCTAGCTATCTTTTTTATTTATTCAGCGCTAATATAGTACTTTCGGGAAAATGTGAAACCTGAAGATACATTCGTGTGGAATCACTTCAGGAATATGCTCCCTGTCTCCTCAACAGCTAGGACAAACATGGTCTCACAAGCCCCATACGATTGGCTGGGGGACTGTGTCCTTCTGTCACTTGTTTTATTACGTACGTGTGTGCACAGATGCCCCCATGCTGCTCCACAGGTCCCACGCTGTCTTTCCGTAAGTCTGTGGCTGATGCGTCGGTGGCGGCGGGTAGGGAATGCCTGGCAGTCACAAGTCCCTGGTATCTCTGACATGTCGGGGCACAGACAGCATGTCAGGTGTGGATGTGGAGTTTCCACTGTGATGTTGACTCTGAACCTCTCAGAAATGTGCCTCGTTTGCCGCGGAAAACTCTATTCACGGGGAATTTAGCGAGCTTTAGCATTTTCTACAGGTGATTTGGCCATGAAAAGACTTCGTTTGCGAACGCAGAAAGCTTTATTTATTTGTAAACCCATTTTTGATGTAAAAGTCCCCCATTAATGCCCATAGTCCTTTGTTTCTGATGCACTTCTCCGTTTGAAGCTCTCCCCACAGAGGTTTGTGATGAGAAATTGCTCCCCTGAGTTGTGTATGTCATAACAATTGTCTCTCTGTCTCTGATCCAAAACACGCAATACTTTTAAGAGGTTTGCATGTTGCATTCTGGAGATTAGAGTTGGCTCCTTTATTGCTCATGTTTTCTGTGTCCTTTTGAACTTTTTTGGGCAAAAAAAAACAAACATCATGAACTGAAGTGTTATTCTAAAAATGAGAATCTTTCAAGGGCCGCTTGACTCTCAGATGAACATTCATCATGTGTCGTAACTCTGTGCGGCAACGATAGTCATAGGGGGAAAATTAAGTAAATAATCATTCCACCACAGTCGCAAATTGTTGTGTGAAGCATGGATAAAAGCACTCCTGTTATTTACTTCACTTTGAACTTTCCTCTGCATCAAGGCTGCAGATTAATTGACGAATACTGCTGTTGTTTACTTTGTGAATTAAAATTCGTGGAGGGTAGGGGAATGTAAGTATGGGGGTCAACAGATATCATCAGGTGAAGATATCAAGCAGAGAGCAGATTCCAAGACATTTTACCCCAAACATTGTTACCATAAACATTTTACCGTGAGCAAACCTTGAAAATGAAATTATGGAGAATTATCTACGGGTCTTTGGTCAGTATTTGCCATTTCTATAGTATTTTATTGCAATTTGATGTGTACCTGCTTCTAACATTGCACATTCCACTCTCTGTCAACATAATTTCAAAATATCTAAAACACAAATAAACTTTTAAAACATACTGTGATTATTCCCTAATTATGTGGTCAGCTAGAGTGTTGAAATCATGACCTCTCTTGAAAGTTAGCAATCTTACATTTCTGTGCTGCTGAAATGAAACCTCATTGATTTTATATGCCCTCTTGTATTCTTAATATTATTGATTTAACTACAGGGAAAGCTTAATTGCTAAAATTTGTATATACAGTAAACCAACCAAGCTTCAGTTGTTTTTAATTGGCAGAACATTAGAATTGCATAAAGATTTATTCAAAAATGTATTTAACCTATGTGTTAATTATTGTTATTTTTAACTGTATTGTTCACATTCCTGTGTGTACGCTGGAAAGTTCAGTCAGGAACGAGTTACCCAGATTGTCCTTGGTTCAGATTTTGGCACCTCGACTGAAAGGCACCCCGCGGATGAACGGACAAACAAGGCATGCCAAAAAAAAATCTTGTCACTTGGCTCAGTGAATATAATAATTTTTTTTTAAGTTTAGGGGTTATCATATTTGATTAGGGTCATTCTTGACATATTAAAAATGCAGACATACTGCTGGTTTGTGACTGTATTGAGCATCCAAAATATCATCCATTGTAACTGGTTGTATATCAATAATTAATTCAGGCGTCTATTTAGTATTAAACATTTGTTTTGTCAAATGAATAGCATCAAAATGAAAAGAAAAAAATATTTTAATTGACATACAGGATGTCCTGAACAGCTTAGTTTATTTTGTGCGTAATATCTGCGATGTAATAATTTAGTTTCAGCTTAAATTTTATATTTTATTTAAAAAGTAAATCGGGTGAATTTGGAGTTATAACAATAATGTACATTTTGCATTTATTTATATATATCAGATGCGTCTATCCAAAGTGACATGAGGCAAATGTCATTCATTAACCATCATGAAACAGCTGGGGAACCAAATCGGAACATTTTCAAGGTCTTGGAGTGCAGGACTGGCAAAAATGAAGGTGGACGCCTGTCATATGAGGCCGGGTTTTTGGCCGGAAGTGAGCCGGAGTGACATCACTCGCCCGGGTTCTCCTGTTCAAGCGCCCCGTTCTTGTTGTCCTCCATAGATTTCTTTAAGCCGATAGCGACGATGCGACCCGTGCCAATTTTACGGTGGTCGAGCAGGTGGCACCTGGCAGGTGGCGAGATAATCCCCATAAAGAGTTCACTTCATTAAGGAGTCCTTTTAATGTGACCAGTTGATTGAGAAATCCTCCAAACCAACCATGTCCCAGATTATGCCAAGATAAAGGGCCGCTCATAGAGCCAACTTATGTTAGGGGGGGAAACAGATGGAAAAAAACAATTATTTACTGGATGGATGGATGGATGGATACATAGGAATCAAATAAACAGTTTTACTGTCTTGTTTGACACTGCCCGACACTTAGGTTGCAGAAAAAGGATAGATAGATAGATAGATAGATAGAGATAAAATATACAGTACTATTTTACTGTGTTGTGTGACACTGACTTTGTATGACTGTGTTGATACTACATTAGAAAATACAAGGACAAGATGTGAGCTGTATTTTAGCAGTTACAGTGTGCTTCTGCATTTGCCTTTTGTCTATAGTCAGTGGGATTTCAGTGTGGCAAATAAATATCTTGTAATAACCAGGCATATCAAACCAATTGGCAGGATGAACGGGTGTGATTTTTCCGCATGTCTACTTAAATATGATAGCTCACCCGGTGCCTTTATGCCGGGGGTGCCAATGGGCTGGAAAAGGCTGAGCTTATTAAATTTGATGCTAAGTCTAACGTACATTTTTATGGCATTTGAAAAACGAGCTGCAGGAACTTGTCTGCGCAGCAATGGCTTAGAAACACAGACCACCCGTGCACCATATTAGAATTCGCCTTAAATCCCTGTAATGCTGGGGGGCTAATTCTGTTATTTTCTTCTCACGATTATTACAATTACGTTCCATGGGGGAAAACACCACTTGTCGCTGTAATACCACCAGAGAGGGCGTTCTTTGGCAGATTTTGTGAGGGGGGGGCGGGGGGAAGGGGAAGAGACAATCCCTTCATCAAGCTTGTCAAACAGGTCTGACAAATGTGTCTCCCCCCCCCCACCTCCAAACGTGTTACGACGTTAAAGGTGATGAGGAAGTAAACTGGGACTGGGCCGACGTCAAATGCCGAGGGAGTCCGAAAGGAAACGGCTGTAACACTTTGAAAACTGGGCTTCAGCTATTGCTTTTGACAGCTTCTAGATGCTGCTTAACCTAAGATTTATGCATGGCAACTGCGGGCATCGTAAACAATAAGTACTTCTTCTTGTTGGGCTTGTTGCGTATTTTATCTTAACGGGCCATTTGGGATGAGTCTGTCGGTTGGAAAAGAAATGGGAACAGACTGCATGAGAGATGACGAACTTACAAAAAATATGTTGCCGTGTGGTGTTCATGAACGACCTCATCTTATTCATCCTCATTATGGTTATACGGTATATTTGTGAGTGTAACTATGTGTGTGTGTGTGGTCGTATTTATCTCAGATCTGCACCATTGTTTCTGCTTGACACACTGTACCAAAATGGATTTATCTATACCAGGTGTTGGAACACTTAACTGTGCATATACATGTTATACATGTTCATATATATATTGGTCTGGAGCTTCTTTTTAACAAAAACTGCTGCATAGTTATCCTTTATACACCAAATGAGTATCTTTTATTCACATTTCAGTATAACACAGTTATACATTTTATTAGACTCTTGCTCAAAGAATGCAGTTGTATAATTAGACCATATTCGGTTTATGGAGCTGCACGTTTATACATATTTATATAAATCACATGCTGCTAGCCATGAGGTAAGGTAATGTAAGATACATACGTCTGAATGGCTGTCACCAGCAGCTTCAGGATCCTTTACATTATCATGCAATCAAACATTAGGTCTGTCTTTTCCCAGCTGCCACCAAGCATGTAACTGTTTGGCTTAACTTGCTGCTCGGGGCCTTGTCAAAATATGACAGAGAGTATCACCTATTTTCTCGGGGTGAGTGCTTTAATTACATTCTTGCTTGAAGCCTTACCACATGAGTACAAATGTCAGCTGAAAGTTCATTGCTTCCTAGAACTCCCAACAATAATCTTTCATTGTTAGGCAACAGATATTGTTTAATAGAATTCTTTGAATTGAATCCCCTATTACTTGTGACATCGATGGGATGGTGTCATTATTTGCAGTCGCTCTCACGTTTCTTTAATAAGCCTGACATCAATGCACCAGTGTTGTGTGTGTGTGTGTGTGTGTGTGTGTTTTTTACCTGCCAAAGACAGACATCTAGCTGTCTTTCAGCAAAAACTGGCAACTCGGTTTGCAGAAAATATTGGCTTTTTAATTCAATACTTCTTTGAGCACACTGAACTTCGACCACACACTAATTTTCTAATGTTTTATTACTTTATTACATAAAGACAGTAAACAAGATTTAGCAATATTATTGATCTTGTGCAAGTGACAATTGCAACGATTATAAACAAAGCAAATTAACTTCATCAGGTATTTTATGTCATTGTGTGGACTAATCATACACATTTAATGTACAGCTGAAACACAATATATAATAATATACGATATAAATCAACTATTGACTGAATGGGTAACAAAACCTAAATTTTTATAAAATACTACTGTCACTACTGAACACTTTGTCTTTGTTTTACGGTAACGACCCTGTAACACAGCTTACGTTCAGCCAAAGAGCATAAAATGTAATTTTTAAGCTACTAAGGCTTATTGGAGGAATGTAACCGTAACGGATAAATATAACCGTTGGTTCACACAGAAAAGCACACGGGTTTGACATGAGTGAAGCTCATTAGCATAAAGCTGTGCTGAACAGGCATTGTCTGATACTGTCGGTATTTTATATTGTACTCAAACGTATCTCCATCCTTATCCTGCAACTGTCGTTTATTCCACATATATCATACCCAAGGCTGCAGATGGCAGTATAGTCTCTAGCAGGAGCAAGTGGATGTCTTCAAGATACAGATCATTTAGCAGCACTGACTGCTTTTCATTCCCGTCGAGTTGGAATTTTGACCTTTACATATTTGTTACTGAAGGGAAAAAAATGACATTGAATGGTGGCTGCTTGCTGCTAGTCCGGGTTCATGAGGACGTGTAATTATTAGCAAGCTCCCGGTTTATGATCTCGAATTCTTTTAATTTGGGCTCAGACGGGACCTGTTTGTGCTACGTGACGCGGCTCGCATTCTCCTAGTCCTCCTCGGAGGAGGATGGCTGCACGCAGCCTTTGCACAACACTTTGCATGTCATTACCATATGGGAAAAGACTGTGTATGATTTCAAAAGATCTACAGAGGGTGAGGAATTTGGCTGCAGGGAAAAGCATTTTACACTCATTGACCAGACTGGGGGCCTGCATACTATTATTTTGACTATTCTTTAACCACGGCTGTTTAACTGTGTGAAACCGGCTTGCTTATGAGCTCCACTTGCCAATTTTCCCAGGGATGCAATAAATGATCTGTGGGCACAGGCTCTGAAAAGGGCATCGGAAAAGGCCGAGCAAATCTCTTAATTTGCCGTATGCACTAATTTTGCCTGGGAAATGTGGCCTCAGAAGGAATGGCGCAGAACCCTACAGAAGCATCCTTAACGCATCAATTATTTATACCTTCCAGTTATCGATTTAGAATTTGGTAGCATACTGGATATAACAGTCCCAGCAAAGGGGAAAAAAAAACCAGACCTGGTCACAGTCTGGTCTCCCACCTCTCTGTGACCGAAGTTACATTATCAGTTCCTCTGTCTCCCCCCCCCGCCCACTCGACCCCCCCCCCCCCTCCCCTGGATCCCCGGTGACACCCGGTGTCTGCGCAGGTGACCTCTGAGCCGGCCGTGTGTCCTCCAGCCTGACAGTACCCTCCTCCAGCTCTCGGTGTTAACGGCACGGGCTCTGCTCCCAGATGGACCCCCCCAGCGTGAGCCTGCACATCGTCTGCATTAACCAGGCAACCTTGCGCTCCCCGCCTGTCAAAACTCAACTGAGGGTCAAGAAAAACAGCGTTCAGGAGGATAATAGGAAAGTAGTTGAAACAGGGAACTCTTGACACATTTAAACAGGAATAAAATTGCCCATTGCTGTGGACTGTCTAAATATGCTAAGGTGTAACGAGCATTTATTGTCTAAAGTGCTTTTTTTGTTAAGCAAAGGGATATAACAGAAGTATTAATTAGTCTTTTAATTGTATCATTCCTTGAATTTTTTTTTTTCTTTGTATAAATTAAAAACCAGCTCGGAAAACAATACAGTCCTTTTTATATACATTAATCCATCCTGTTTAGGGTCATGGGGGAAGTCATAATTTTATATATATATATATATATATATATATATATATATATATATATATAAACATTATGAGTCATATTCCCTTTAATTACTAGTCTGGATCATTTGCATTTTAGAGATAACACAATCTCCAGAAATTTGAACTCTGCTAATCTGTTATTTTACAATGCACACACACACACAGACAGACACACACACAAATACACATGCTTCTGAAAAAACATTACTGTCCCCTATCCATTTAACCCAAATGTGTCACCCAGCCACCCAGAGACGCTAGTTGACCATTGACTAAGCGCTGAAATTTATGCATTTCGTAAAACATTAAACCACTTTTAAACAGAGGCAATGTTCTCATCTAAGACGGCAAAATGTGCCAATTCTGAGAAATACCTGAGGAAAAATTACAATCTTAACGATGCAGGCACACAGTAATTATTAAGGAAAACAAACAGGCCCCGGATACGAACAGGTTCACTCGTCAGCCAGACTTGAGTGGCTTTGTACTCAATCCATTACTTTTACATCCTGCCTGTCACCTAAATAGCTGCTGCATATTCACCGGCAGCCCGGGGTCTGGGGCTGGCCGCAAACGGGGGCTGCTGGATGCAGTGATTTATAGGTCAGTACCATCACCTGTGACTTAGCAGCTTCGAAATTAGTCACAAATAGCGTATTAGAGCACCTAATCAGGCACGCTTCAGCACTTCACTTTCTTTATTCCCCCATAAAGGCAGGAGTATATGGCGGCCCTCAGGCCTTGCTGTGACTGATTGCCTTGACCTCCTGTGAACCTCCCAGCCCATGTGTTAACATGGCGATGAGAGAGGCCTTCGCTCGCAACCAGGGAGCCTACAAGTCTGTCATTTATTTAGATTCACATTTCCATTTATGCTCGTGCTCTGGCGGAGCAACTAGTTATATTTAATTTGGCTTTGCTGTAATTGCCCCCATGTATAGAAAATGCCTGAGAGAACCTATAGACCGAATAGAGGTAAAAATGGCAGCTCCGTCACATGCTATTGCTAAGGTATGCCTGGGAATGGGTTTTGTAAAAATTGTCACGTTTCATATACTGCAGTTATCTGAAGGTTCCTTAGCAGCCATGGATGCTACTCCGTGGTCTTCAAGTCAGCGTGTTTCGAAGTGCATATTTTTAAAAGAATGTCTTGAACTTTGTTTAAGATGCATGATGGTTTTTTTTAGATGGAAATTGATCAGTTCTTTACCTTCTTACCGAAGAGCTATAACAGGATTTGTTCTTACTGGTTTTTCTTACGTGGATACCTTGTGGGAATACAGCCAGGTCAAGGGGTCAGTGTTCCAGACTATCTCTGGCAAGTTCAATGGGCAATTAAACGTCCGAGAATGTGACATAACATCAATTGTACCACGCAGCTTCAAAATTATGTACATAACACAGCCACAGAGCGTCTCCAACGTTAATTTAAACACCATGAGTTAGAATCATTCTGCATGATATTTGTAATTTTTAACTCTGCTGAATAGGGCCAGCATGTCAAGTTAGAGCAGTATAAAATGCCTCAGGGCCAGTGTACAAGCTTTTAACTTGTTCAAGTAATCCGAATTATAAAACCGTTTCTTTTAATATGTGCTAGCAAAAATATGGTTTCCTGTAATCAAAACCATATTTCGACACCAACATAATACATTTCTCATAGGGAGTGTCAGTAGTATTGTCCTAATAATTACTTTAGTTAGTCACCTTTTCCATAACAGATGGTTTCATAAGTTTATCACAATTAATTAATTAATTAATTAATTAATCTGTTTGTTTTCATATATAATGACATATAAAGATGCGATGTGACTGGTGCCCTGGAATATCTTATAGAGCAATTTTTTTTCTTCTTCTTCATCCACATATCAATTACAGTAAAGGGGAAAAATTAGATTACTATAAAAAAAAATTAAAAAGGATTCTATAGCTCAACATGAAGCAAAGTATACAGAGTACAATACATTAAATGACAGCACGCACCAAATAAGATCTGTAGTAAAAGGATTAGCTGAATTAGCTTACGACCCCAAAAATGCATTTTTTTAAGAAAATGCAAATACTATGATACTTTAACTTTTCCGTGTAGCGACATGAACAAAGGCCACGGGGCGAGATGTGTAGAGAGTTTCAGTGATCTTCCTTTAGGCCTGCAGGATTCATATCGTCCTCCACCTCCTCGACGTACTTGTGGGAAACTCGTGACAGTTCATCCACTTTGCTTATGTTTTTCAGTTTTATCACCTTTTTCAGAGGTTCCTAACTTTTTCTTTGTTTGACTATCGATCTATATATATACACATACATTACTAAAGGAAGAAGTAAAACCAATTCAAGCCAAACCATGCTTGATGTCAGAGATGATAATGTAGTAAAAGCATTTTGGGAGTACCCCCACTTCCACACTTAGCCTTTTGGCAGGGATTTATTAAGATGAAATAAGTCTGTGACTTTTCAATTCCAGCCATAATTTGTTCCTATATTACATCTTCGGAGTCGGCGTGTGATGGAATTTTTCCTTTCCCAGGTTAGGAAGTTGAAGTCGATGATCTCCTATAATAGGTTATCACAAGCCATATCTTTTGCAATATAAAAACACATCACTTGTACATCTGTGGCCCAGTGTCGAAGCCTTAAATATACATCAAAATGCATTAAATCCACTGACTGCCTTTCTGCCTGAACTGCGCGTCGCTTCAAAATTTATTTTGCAATGCACTCTTTTGATTACTTTGAATTACCGTTCCGTCTTTGTTGCCACCAAGGGCTTCGAGGGAAAATGTAACAGTACACAGTCTTTGTTTGTGTTTTTATATTTACGTTGATCACAGTTACAGCAAAATCTTAGGTGTAACAAATTCTCTTGCCTTGTACGTCATTTACAATTATCATGCTGCATAGAGTAGATAAGCCTGAATATCGCCGTTAACATTATGTGAAGAAATGGCGCCCATTCATTGTATATTTTTTGCGGCCCAATTTGTATACAAACCATTAATGTTTATGAATTCGCCACAAACCAAAGTATCTCTTTTGATATTAATTTTCAAAGGAAAGCCCTTTGCAGAACCCTTTTATGTATGAGATGAAAGGATTGGTGGTTTACAATTAATCAAATTTTATGACGCCTGTTTTTAATGATTAACGTTCTTCCGGATGCCAGAGAGTGATGTTCTAGACTTGAGCATGAAGTATAATATTATAATTGTGCATAATAATTGCCCCATACTTTTTTACAGTCCCCTATCAACACACATGTCATATATAACCAAACTGCAAAACAATGTACTGGTGGGTCACAGGCTTAGCTAGCAATAGTGATTCATTTATGTTCAGTAAGCATCACTTTTTTTATTGAAATGTGCGTGTTATAGCTGGAGTGAGAGGACGCCCTAAACTTGTTTAACGGTAAATGTTAGGGGTACTTGAATCCTCCCAACTCTCATGTCGTAAATGTACCTCTGTTAGTGGATATTGACCTCTCTCCAAGTGAGTACATTCGCATGTTGCTGTCTATAAATTTCACCCCTCAACATCAAAGCATTTCATCAGATGAGGTGACATCCCCTGTCTGATGGATGTCTTTCCAGACCATTTGTCTTATTTTATACTCCTCAGTGTCTTTCTGCTCAGTAGATCAAACTTTTTTTTTTTCCTTGATTGTGTATCGACCATAAATCAGAAAGGAATAATATATGAGTATACTTGCATGGTCTTCGAGACAAGCTTAGTAAGTGTACATACACTTGTTAAAGCCATCGATGATGATGATATCGATCCACCGATGGGTCAGAATTGAAAGAGAGTGCAGTGGTAGACTGTTATAAACACTATACCTTTGTAGCTAAAGTATTGTTTGGTTAATACTATTGAGAAGTATAAAAACTGTAATTGCACACTTGTAATCAATGCTGAGTCTCGGAGTATAGCGAAGCAATAGATGGAGAGTACAATTACTGCTTATCTTTCAAATCCTGTGCTTGGTAGGATATGTGTATATCAGAAAAGTTTATTTTTATTATTTTTTTCTTTCCCTCCTCAGGCCGATTCAATAAATGAACATTACAGCGGGCCCCTCTCTCACACACACAGAGTATCTTTGAAATGGGTTTTGTATTGATTTTAGTAACTACCCTGTTAGATGACGTTATGTCTTAGCGTGTCATTTCTAGATGGGCCTGCCCGGAGCAGGTCATCGAGGTGATAACTGTCATTTGGAGGGACAGAAAAGCAATCATAGCTTTTTCATTACTTACTGTTGTCTGCCTCCACACCCCCTTTTCCCTACCAGTGGGATCGCTTGACATATTATGGCTTCTGTGATTTAACTGCGCTCTTAAATTAAGTGCTGGAATATCAAGCTTTGGCTTTGGAAAAATAAACTTGGTGTCAAGGGATCAAATGCCCTGTAGGTCACAGCCATGAACTTGTAGTAGCATGCTCATCAATTTCAAACTTGTATGGCCTTGTTCTCTTAAAATGTACAAAAGAGCGTGGTTATTATTATAAGATACTGCATGCGTGTCAGTCAGGATATACTTTTATAATTCTAGTGATATGCAATTGGCTATGAATGCCATTCGGTGCGTGCGTACCTTTAAGGTCACCCAGGTGTTCAAGGACCATCTCTTTTTATTTTTTTTTTTCGTTGTGACTTTTTTTTACTCCGCCATCTTAAAGAGACAGCAGCTCTTGACAGTGCACATATTGTTTAATCCTTTTCCCACTGGTGTGAGCCGGAACTTTCCATTCCTCCGATCTTGTTTTTTCCAAAATGTTATGTTTTTTCCAGGTGATTAAACCACAATATCAATAAAATTGTCATACCGTATAGTCCTTTCATATTTTGCACATTTCTGTCAGATTCCGACACTAAGATTGTGAAGATAATTTTTTCCCATTTGTGGAAGAATAAAGTTTGCCAGTCTCCAGCAACAAAATGATATCTTTACCAAACCTTGCCCAAATTTAGACAAATCAACTGACAGATATTCACAACACTAAATATATAGTTGTGTTATATGCCTCGTGCATGTTGCCATAACTAATTTTAATCAAGGGATTACTTGGTCAATTAAAAACAAACATGTTTCCTTCCCATTTTACAAAAAAGCCATTGAAAAGAATGTAACCTGCTTCCAAAACTCCTTAAAACTGGTAAATAGGATGTCCTGGATTTCACTGAAATAAATACTTTAGTTGTTGTTAATATATACTCAAGGATACTCTTTCAGATTGGGTTTCTGCAGTGCTTGTTGTTGATAAATTAACTTGTACTGAACTTGTACTGATTTAGAGCTGTTAGTGTGGGTTAATTATTGTTTGAGGTCCTAGTTCCTTGTATTTGCCATCTCCATTCTCAAATGTTGTATGTCGTACAATTTACTGAAAAAAACAGAGGAAAAGTAAAGTCATGTTTGTGCATTGATTTTGCATGTGAAATAAAGCCTGCAAAACAGCTAAAAGAGATTTAACATAATGGAAAGACATTAAAATGTTCTGGTGCTTGCGTTTGGCCTTGTCTGATTAAATTGGAGATGCAAGCTTTAGAAGCAGAACATGCTACTAGGTCATTTTAGTGTACCCCTTTAATCAACAAGCATGTGTAACATTTACAGGTATTTTTTGCTAAATCCCTTAAAATAGAACTGAAAATACATTAAGTCTTACTGATTTTGTTCATCAATTATAACCACCACCATTATTATTATTATTATTAATATTAGTATTATTATTATACTTTGCATTCAATTTTTTCTCATGAATGCAAATGTAAAGAAGAAATTAGAAGGATTAGCTAATACAACATCTCTGCAAATGATTGTTTTTGTAATACCATGGAAAAGAAGGATTGCTCTGCCAAATTCATAATATCATTAACTTGCAGGCATAAGGTTAGTCCTTTACATCATATGCTGAATGTGACCCCATTATTCTCAATCAAGTCATCCATCCAGACGCCCCGCAGATGAGGTTTTACCCTGATCATCCTGAAAAGGTTCCAGAACCCACGGTCGCCTTCCCACTGGAGAAGCCTCGCTCCATTCCACCGAAGGTGCTATGAGCTGTTATCAGCAAGACCATCGCATGGATGGCTGCCCTAATTGAGAATAATGAGGGTCACATTGAACATATGGTCGCTGTTGTGTCCCCCCGTCCCCGTCCCCTCTCACAAAAGCTTCAGTCAAACCTTGTCTCCCCATGCAAGATCTGCGCACAAATTAAAAAAAAAAGGGGGACTCTGAGATCACAGTTTGCAGAGTATTCCAAGTGACACACACTGAAGGGCATTGCCCAGTGTCAAGAGACATTGTCGCTCCATTGATATTGAGGGGGCAAAAAGCTGCCTGAGCCTTCTGCTAATAGTAAATCATGTGACTCTGAGACACGAAGATATTTAGTTGCAATCAAGGGCTTTTTGGGGTCGTTTTAAATAAATCCGTGGCGAGCTAATTTTATCGCGCGGCATGTAGCACTTTGTGCTGGAAAACATAGACGAAAATTCAGAGAGAAAAGTGCTGCCGGTTTTACTTTGAAAGGCATTTGCTGTCTTTTCAGATGTACATATGGAAAATGGGATCTAGTGGTTTTACATGGCATGTGACTGCTGATGTCAGGAGTTGAAGAACTTTAGCGTTCCCTGGACAGTTATGTGATCTCCTTGGATTCAGAAATAAATCTTTGTAGCCTGCTCTGCCGTATCACGGCTTTTGTCATTTAATATGTCTGTAAGGAAGCTATCTAGTGCTCCCTGTTAATATTTTCTTCACTCCGGTTCTGTACCGTGTCCACGTCCCTGCAGAGAAATTAGTATCTTGGTTTTAAAATAGATGTAGTGGAACGCATTCTGGCTGAGGTGATTCTGTTCATACTGGAAAAGTCTTTTCCTGAACTAAGAGAAATTAGTTACCTGGTCTTTCATTAGAATCACAAGAAAAATGGAAGCAGCAAATGAAAATGTCTATGTATATTCTGTCCATTTTGTAAGAATATGTCCAAATATGAATAGTATTGTCTTAATTGTCTTGATTACATGTTAATACTTATTTAAACCTTTGAATATCTCCCATGTCTAGTTTTCAGGGTGAGATATTTTGTTGAAATATCTGATCAAGGTCAAAACTGCCATTTTCACCGATACCAAAATTAATCCCACTGTTGTCAAAAATCTCATTGCAGAAGGAAAGGCCTCAATGGACAGTGACCAAAGGCGGCCGTTTCACATTCTGTATATGTCAAAATTACATTTCTACTGTAATTTATAACAATGGAATTTCATGGCAGTTGTAAAACATTCTGTGACATATTGATTTGCTTGATTCTGTTTCTTGAGTTACATCCTTAGGAAACTTAGGAAATCCAAAACTATCCGTGACCATAACGGATCCTGCGGCGTTGCTGCCTTTCAGTGTGAATCAGAATATTTATGTTGAAATGTATATACATTTTGCTGGATAGTATGTACAAATACCCTGGGTACCCTGAGCAAACTTGGAGTTAACATTCCCATAATTTCCATAAAGTCATAACATTGATACAGTAAGACATGTTGGACTCAAATCTATTTAGTGAATAATTTTGCAGTTGCCTGTATGAGTTTAAACAGGCACAGGTACAATGATTGCATGTAAAATTGCAAAACCGTAAGGAGCACATTCCGGATGTCATAATCCCTTAATACAATCTGATAGCTAGAGCCGCGAGAGAGGCAGGCCAGAAGGTTCAAATGTACTGTAGGATCATCCGCTGACAATTCTCCCATTAAAACAATGAAATCTGAATATTATCTCTCAATGCATGCCTTAGGGAAATAAACCTGTCTGTTGAATGTCCATAATTAAATTTTCCTTTACTAAATAAAGTTTGGCCTAATGTGAACTCTCTTTGGAGACGACGACAGCTGATGATGTTTCACATCTCCGGCAAGAAGAACTCCCCAGGTTCCTTCGCTTTGGCTTCTGTTACCTAAACCAATAACTTCCTCAAATCACTTTACATTAATCTGTCTTCTTCACTTAGTTTTGTCACTGATCTCTTTTCAGCAACAAAATTCCTATAGACTTTCTTTCCATGTAAACCACAAACAGTGGTCTGTTCTGTGTTTACCTTTAATTTACATGACTTGATTTAAATATATACATAATACAACAAAATACATTTGGGGTAATGATGTTATTCCGGGGACAATTTCCATATTGTTGTAATTATTATTATTTTTTCACCATGAAAAACACATATTTTTGTAGTCCGTTCTGCCATTTTTTAGGACATATGTCACTTAGCTTGCTAATTCATCCTTGGTGATATAAATAATATCAGAGTTCCTCCTGGCCACCAGAGGGCAGTGCAAATATTTCTCATTGCCTCCCCTCAGGGCGTGTCTTCATTTTGTGAAGATGTCAGACTATAAAGCTGGTTGACATTTGGCTCTCCTTTTCGTCTTTAAAAAGTTCTGACAGTCATTCTGTGCTGGTGTCTGTGTGTGTGTTGGCTTTGTTCCACTGCTTACTCATTTTGACTAACCCTGTCTTTGCAACCTTTGCTATATTACCTCCTGCTCAGCCCTCCTGCTGTATACCTGCTGCAAACAATGTTTGATCCTTGGTTCCCAACTTCAGAAAATTGCTTAGTTGACCAGACCTGAGTCTCGCCTACGTTTCTGCTTCTCTTGAGGATAGCCCACTAGTCACCTTCAACTAAAGTCTAGTTGAAGAGGGAAACTTGAGACTCAATGGGCTGTTTGCTTCTACTTCAAGTACCTAGGGATTTGGGGGGGACTTTGGGGGGAACTTGGGGGCATGAAGTCCTGGCTTTATGAAACTAGCTAAAATATTTTTATATTTAAAATATTTAAGTATACTAAACATCATGTTTTTATATTTCTCAGCATAAAGAGGCTTCTAAGATATGAACTCGTGAAGAAGAGGTTACGATAGATTTAAGGCAAGAATGGCCCAGCCATTCTTGGGAGTGGTTTTCTGTGTTTAAGTTTAAGTTAAAGAAAGTGGAATAACTCGACAGCCATCTAAGTTTTGTAAACAACAAAACTGAAGGTGCTGCACTGCATTTTTGCTGATTTGTAAGACTGAGTTTCTGAGTGTTACCTAGGTGACACCCAGTGGAGCACCATCCATCCATCCATCCATCCATCCATCTATCTATCTATAAAAATAGAATTTACGTATTTCACATTGGTAAAACAATAGGACGAGGCATCCAATAATATGCAGAGCCCAATTTTCTTTGCAAAAAAATACATACAAAAGTCAGGTTGATATGAAGAACAATGATGCTTGTTTTTCAAAGACCAGGATAGCACCATGGGGGCCACATGGTGGCGCTGTGGTTAGCACTGTCACCGCACACCTTTGGAACCTGGGTTCGAGTATCTGTGTGTGGAGTTTGCATGTTCTCCCCTTGTCATCTTGGGGCTTCCTCCTGGTACTCCCCTTTGCCCCACAGTCCACACACATGCTGAGGCTGATTGAAGTTACCAAATTGCCCATAGCTGTGCTTGTGTGAATGAATGGTGTGTGAGTGTGCCCTGCGATGGGTTGGCACCCCGTCCTGGGTTGTTCCCTGCCTTGTGCCCTGCGATGGGTTGGCACCCCATCTTGGGTTGTTCCCTGCCTTGTGCCCGTAGGGTCCAGATCCCCTGTGACCCTCAATAGGACAGTTACAGAAAAATGGATGGATGGACACCACCATCTCATGAACTGTGGCTACCCTTACCTTAAAAATCTATTTACTCTCATCATGAATATTTTTTTTCATGTTTGATCTACAATCTTCTATTTAATGCTAGATAATCAAGGTGCCCTATATCAATATGTCTCCTAGGCCTTTTGCAGATGAGACTTATAAATGCCAAAAGAAAAACTGCCCAAACCCGTGGCAGTAAATCTGTCAATTTTACGTGCTACTGTGGATTACAGCTCAGTACCACAAAGCAATATCACTAAAAATTGAAAATTAACACATAAGCCTCTCGTGATCATATTAGCAAAATTAAATCAAGGCTTTAACCTTGTCATTATTAATGTTCCATATTACATGTGTACTATAGAACAGCTACCACTGTACCGCTATGTACATCCAAAGTAGAAAGTAAGGTTTTACGCTAAAATGCTGACCTTATACTCTTTCCAGTCTTTGACTTCAGTAATCATCCTTCTCAGTGCAATTGGAAAAAAAAAGCTGAACACCCTGTAACATTTGGTTATTGAATGTGTAACGGCAACCTTGTGCGCTGCAGCACTTGTAATCTTAATTCACTGCTGGGCTAGTGGACATTGATTACGCTGGTGCAGCCCATTTAAAAATCATTAATTGGAGAGACCAGCATAGCTTTCAAGGCTTTTACATTTACAGTTACTGTCGTACAACCTTAGGTCTTCATCAGCCTTGACCCTTTAACTACCAAAAACATACAGCAATTTAAGTAAACCTTAATTACAGCATGCTGCTGTTGGCGACCCAGACAAGCCCTGAGACACGCGTGAGCTCTTTATATGTTCTTCAGTAAATGAATTAAAAAGATGGTCGACTGCATTTGTTAACAGACTGTCACAGGTGACCTTCTTCTCTGCCTCGGCTTGTAATGCGATACGTCGAAGCCAAAACGGAGCAGACAAGGCGAGCGATGTTGTTTGAAAAGAAGTTAAATGGTTATTAAAGACAGCACGGTTGTTGCTCATTTTTTTTCCTTACTCAAAAGGTAAGAACTGATATATTGGATGATGCTAAATCACTAAGGTGACAGTACAGCATTTTACACCTGTCTGTGATTCCCAGATTTTCCGGGTAAACCTTACATGGCAGAAAAATGCATTAGTAAAAATGAGTTCAGTCAAAGTCCATGTGGATTTTGCAAGAAGACCTGAGAGATCAAAACATGTGACGAAAGGTCAACAGCCATGTGTGGTGATGCTACTATGCTACATGGTTTTCACACTATAGAGATGTTTCTACTTAGACACGACAGGAAAGCGTGAGCAGGTATAAAGGAGCGAATGCCTTTCACTTAAGTCTGTGGTTTTTTCAGGAAACTGATCCAAAGCACAGGATCAACCCTGACTTCATTTTAAGAATAACAAAGAGGATATTCCTGATAAACCTGAAGTCCTTACTTTCTTCTTTTTGAGATTCTGACTGGGGAAAAAGTGCTTTAAGAAACTACCGAGTTTCAGATTTCTCTTTAGCTGTTGCTAATATTCACAATAATTCAACATCACCCCCCTTACAAATCTTCAGTGTTGAATGAAGTTTTCAAATAAGTATGTGCTGAGTTTCACGTAATGGGACAGTTCATAGATTCTCTTGATACTTTGGCTTCACATTTTCCAGCTCTTCATATTCTGGAAATAAAATTTTAGGGCACAACCTCCATACGGAAACATTTTGTAAACCTTGCAAGGTGATTGCATCAACATCATCTAATATCAATGGCAGGATGGAATCTAATGTGTCTCTCTTTGCTGCCTAACTGGAGAGAAACAGTTTGCTTTGAAGTGCATCTGTGTGTATTTACTTAGCGAGCAGCAGGCCTGTGGCCTCTTACCTCCAAGGTACGGTCCTCGATTCCTACAACCAGGTCACTGTGTGTTCAGTTTGAAGGTTCTAACTGCACAGTCAAAAACATGTATCCGTCCATAGGTTCTTTATTGTCATTTCTCCACATAAGGATACATGTGTATAGCCCCCCCCCCCCCAAAAAAAAAAATGTATATTCATTGGCCTCAGTCATACATAGTTTGCCATTAGCCCCCAATTAAAGACTCTGCCCCCCTATCCACTGACCTCTAACTACGCCCCTGCATGCGCACTAACACTTGTGTGCCACGTCCCGCACGGTTACCGTGAAATGTCCTTCTTCTGTGGCCACCATGTAATTTGGGATGAAGCAAAGATAAATTGAAATATAATACTGGAGAAAGCATCCACTCATCATTAACGCATCTGTCAATCAATGACGCATCCAACCTACAAATAATAAAATATTTGGTAATTAACTGCACCTTCATAATGCTTTTATATCGCATTCATAAAACGTTCAGTACACCTTCATAATGTATTCACTAAGTATTCATAAAACATTCATAAACATAATGTATGCTTACCTTAACATCCTAATATCCCTTAACAGCTGTAATATAGATTAATAGCAAACATTATATAATAATAACAAACATTATAATTGTATAATCATGTAATGTTTGTTGTTAATGTATATTTAAGCTGTTAAGGGATGTTAGGATGTTAAGGTGCACTTGCATGCTGCTTATGAATGTTCTATGAATGCATAATGAATGCATTATGAAGGTGCACTTAATGTAAAGTGTTACCAAATATTTTAAATATTATAGTAAATCAGTAAATACATACACCAGTATGCATGCGCACACATACAGTATATACATAATATATACATAGATAAATGCAAATGCATGCATACATAGAATAATCTCCAGGCACATTGTGACTATGGACTGCATAAGTAGTTATGGAAGATGGATTGATGTTGCTATTGGTGATGCTTGGAATTATTCATCTGTCCTTCTATTTTGGATATTTGCTTCTCCAGCTGACCTACCCTGGGAGGCATAAAGCATGAAACAGAGGAAACTCTGGATGAGGTGTCAGCCCTAACCTAACCCATTCTCCCATTCCATTTAGTTTCTAAATACCTGATCTTAAATATTTAAGGGCTACGGTGTATGGCCCAGGGGGTTAAGGGCCCTGTACCTGTAATCAGAAAGTCACTGGTTCAAGTTCTACGGTCAGCAGAGTGCTGGACTCCTGAGTGAGGCCCTTAACCTTAGTTGCTTCGGGGGGCAATCTGTTCCTGCTTTCTCAATTGTACGTCACTCTGCATAACAGCATCTGCTAAACGAATAATGTGAAAAGTATCTTTTGCTAATATTAAGCACCGATAACTTTTCATGTTTGTGCCATTTGAAAGCAGTATTTGAAGCAGCTTTATCAGGCCTAGAATTATTCCTGATGCATAACTCTCAATTCTTCACTGGGTGCACGCTTAACCTTTGCGTGAACTTATCCCATCAGTCAGGTTTTGGAATGCGGCTACCCTCAATTTGAAAATGGAAAAAAAAAAACAAGTAGAGATTGTTTGGTCATTTAGGAAAATTTGAAAGTAAACAAATGTGCACTTACTCCCTGATGAACGATGTCATATTTCCATGAGGAGTTGACGTGGAACAGGTTAAATACCTGTGTTGTTGTTTCTGGAAAGGGAAGACTCTTGTAAAAAGTTCATGGAAATGATAAATCTCGCAGCCACTCTCCTTCCAAAAGGGCAGCCATTTTCAAACGCTGTAAATCACGGTACTCTGCCAGTCCTCTCCCATTTCTATCTCCCATAAAATATTGCAATTCATTTTTCACCGCAGCGACTGCCCCGGCACAGCAGTCTGTCGAGACTCATTTTAACTAATAAATAAATATTTGGGTGTCTAAAATTTTCTTGTTATCTAAGTTATATGATTTCGCTTTGAGCGTAAGCTTAATATTTTACCCCAGTACTTAATGTCAGTTTAGCTGGATTTGGGTTTGAAATTTTTATTTTTTTTAAATAAAACCTGTTCGCTATATGTCTGCCGCCACGTTATAAAGAATTCTTTCCAAGCATGGATTTGTGGATATGTAAAGTGACCTTATTTAGTGTTAGTGAATTTATTAATCCACAGGCTATCCAGAAGCAGTGGCCTTAATTTTCATGCCAACAAGCTTTCTCTCTGCATGTTGTGAAAACCCCCCTTTGAGTCATAAATCACTTTACTGGTTCTGAAGCCAAATTATCACTGCACATCATGGTTGAATATCCCGGTTTTTTCAGTCCTAAAGGTGGCTCTGCACATTTTCATTAGGATTTGAGCACTTTACAAACCACCAAATAGAGAGAATCTCACAAATAAGAATGTAGGTATCCTGTCTCTGCCGTTTTCTGGAACATATGTTCAAAAAGTTCCCTGAACTGTAATCAAAGACATGCCAGTATTTTCTTATCCAAAGGAAAAGCAGGTTTTAAATGTTGCATAACTTTGTCTTCCAGTGGAGCTTGGTAATCTCTGTAGACTTTGTTCAATCTGTTTTATGAGATTCTATGCACAATTTGCAAATACATCTGTAGTGTAAATCATGGATGGCAATGGCTTTTCATTGAAGTGCCTGTGATTTAGTGCCTTGTATGCTCACTTACCAATGAATCCAAACCTGCTTCTTGAGGCAAATCTCAAGAATCGAGACAACTGCTTTCAACGTTGTTTGATATAAAATAATCATCTTATTTTTAGGTTTTAAAATAAAATTTCTTGAAATCATAAAATAATACTTAATGCTGTAAGTTCACATATCATCAGATCTGTTATGCAATCCAGTTCAGGTAACAGAAGTCATCAGCATTAAATCATTATCAGAATAAACCATGTTGAAAATTTAGCTGAAATCCAGTTTTATACAGTTAAGTAAAGTAATGCCACATTGAACAGATAAACCCAGAATCTATCTGTGCTTTCCGGTTGAAATGTGTTAAACATCGTTTTTTGTTTTGGACTTGAAACTGGGTTACCTTTTCGTTGACATAAAGGTGCATCGCTAAAATGGCTGCTTAGGCTAAGTTGTATGATTAATATTAAGTTTCCTGTTACTTTTCAGAATTGGATGAAGAGAGTTAGACAGAATAATGTGAGAATAACTGGACCGTGTAGGCTTACAAAATGTTACTAACAAATTGACTTAATTCAGTCAGATTTTAAATGTAAATAATTTAAATGTACAACAGAAAAATAAACAAACAAGCAAAACATAAGAGAAGCCGCATCATTCCCTTACCGACTGTATTGTTGGCTTTTACTTATTTATTTATTTACTCGCCGTCTATATGTGAAGACCTTTGCGTTATCGCAGCCAGCGCTGGAATCCCACTCACAGATAAGCAAAGAAGCTTAGGATTACCACTAGACTGAACACTATAATAAAGTGAGTCAAGATATGCATGTTGGCTGGATTCAGTGTATATTATTATTTTTTTCCGTCGGAGAACCTTCCCATTAGTGTCAAACACTGAGATTATTCAGTGGTGGAATGAGGATAAGTAGATTAATGAGAAGGCCCTGCACTTTAATTATCAATGGTCCTGGACTGTACCTTGTAGGCCATATTCCTAAGGAGGCTTTTATTTTTCCTCTGAAGGTGGGCCAGAAATAATGAGACACTTAACCGGACTGTTCCCTGCATATCTGTCATATTACAGCCGGTTGTTTGTTTATCGGAGACGGATCTATATTTTTCTTTTTAATTTAATTACTTTGATACAGCTTAAAAGCCTCTGGCTTAATAACATGCCAATTACAAAGGAGGCCTACTTAGAATAAATATGAATATAATGCTGTAATTTATTGCTTAAAACACAAACAAGGCCCTGCTCCCTTGGCACCATTGATTATTAATTGGTACCATGGCCTCAAAGGCCAATTAAAGAGAGCCATTTAAGATCCTCCCTCGAAGTTAATGTGCATTTGTCAAAGAAATTGTGTAGCTACCTACCTTCGTAGCTTTATATCAACTGCACATCTATTAGATATTCCATGACATAATCTATGCCGCGGTCTTAAAGATTGGCATGCCGATATTGAAAACAGGTTATAATTTTAAAATTGATAGGTCACATACAAATGTAGATGAGATTATGGCCTATGCAGTAATTACTTGGCTGAGTTTATTTAAGTACTTAGCCAGATGAAGCTTAAAGCGAAGTTTGAGGGAATCTGCATTTCTTTAACCGTCCTCTGTGTATTGGCTCAAAGTCCTTAAAGAAGCCAATCCTTATTTTCCCAATATATTAATTGAATCTAGGTTTGCATGAATAGCTAATATAAAGATGGCAACATTCAAATACACTTAATTACATTGCCGCTGAGACCGCAAGTCAATAATGTGATTTTGTTTTTAGTAACAAGCAATCGTCTTAATTTTCTTCACTGATACATTCCAGTATCACCTGGCAGTGGGGAAACATTATAAAGAACCCCCCACCACTAGCAGCCAAGCTCAAACAGCACACTATAAGCATACTCACCTTCATGTGTATGTGTGTGTGTATGTATGTACTGTATGTATGTATGTATGTATGTGTATGTATGTGTGTGTATATATGTATATGTATGTATGTGTGTGTGTGTATATATATATATATATATATATATACACGCACACGCACACACACACACACACAGATTTGTAGTGGGGAAAACTCTAATCACAGCATAATGACCTTAACCCCTACCCAGCCCTAACCTTAACCATACGTAAACAGACAAAATACAAGGCATTTTAACTTTTTTGACTGAATTCACAGATCTTTGTGGGAAGGTTTTTAATCACATTGTAGGGAACATTTAGTCCCCACAATGTATTGTAAACCTATTCCACATGCCCACACACACACACATGTAGGGTAAACATATCCTTTTGGGGACCGCTCATTCATTTCAATGGGAAAAATGCTAATGCTAATTATGACAACCTTAACCCCTACCCTGCCCTAACCATAACCATAAGTAACCTAACAAAATACAAGATTTTTAGTCTTTTCATAGCAGTCACTGATTTTTATAAAATACAGTTTTCCCTTATGGGGACCAGGAAACCGGTCCCCATAAGGGAAAAAAACCGGATATTTATCATGTTATGGGGACATTATGTCCCCATAAGGATAGGTAAACCCGCTCACACACACACACACGCACCTCTATGGCGGGATCCTCTGTTGCAGTCATAAAAATAAATACTGACTTATACCGTCATATTAATTGTGAGAGAGTTATGACCCTAAAATGAAAGGCTAATTGTTCTTAAAGGTTATATGGGGTCTTAAATCACTTAGACAACAACAGTGCTTCAGGCTGAGGACCAAGACCTATGGTCAGTGATTTAATACCAAAATAATTTACTGCTGTAGTGCACTTGCAGCCCACACATATTTTACAGTCCCGTGTAATCTGCCTAAACGGATGGTACGCAAGTCCTGTTTTAGTAATCGGTAATCAGTAAATAACTCAGGTTTTACTCATAATGTAGCCAAATACCATGAGGAACATAAAGCTACATTAATAAAATGATGGTTAAATACATATTTATATTTATTATGAAATACGTGACTCGGAGCAAAAAGACACATTCATGCAGCACATGCCTTGTCTCATGTAGCTGGCTTCTGGCTGGGGCTTCTGGAAAGTTCTGTAACATAAATAATTAAAAAATAACAATAAATTATTTTTCGAGAGAAATGGGGGGGCTGCTTTGCAAGGTGAACGTCATAAAGAGCCGTTAATCACTTCCCCAGTGCTGTGTTGGGTTTGTTTAAGGCCCCGGCTCGTTCACAGCATGTTAAAGTTAGCAGCAATAACCGTTTTATAAGCTTTCACTCTTAACGACTCTCCTGTCCTAAAGCCACAGAGGATGAGGGAAGTCAACCATAAAAAACCTTGCAAAAAAAAAATCACACTTAATTCCTATATATAGTCTTACTTCCCTTATGAAAACATTCATGGTTAGTTTTATTTTTATGACACTTCTGGGTAAGGTGTTTTGAGCCATTTATGGATTAAAATGTATTCTGAGCTCAAAATTTGCAAGGAAAATATTTTCGTTCATATTGTATCGGATGCTAGTGTTTTGGTTTGGATGGCTTCTTAATTTATTATGCCTGTTGCATTATCTGATTGGTCTGTTCATCAAGGACAAATAAGTTAGGTACAAAGCAGACAAGGTGTCACTGGATAGTGCCTCTCTCTCCGACTGCTCTTCCGCTTGGTGGAACCGATGTGTTTTAATACATTTTCTTCCTTTTCACTTTGGCAATTTTCAAAGGAAAAGTAAAGTAAATGTAAATTACCCCGGTGACTGACTCAATGCAGTCTCCCCCCGAGAAATGGATTTCACAATTATACAGGGGTTTAAGCCCACGCCAGTAATTGCAGAAAAATAATTACAGTAAGGAGAATAACCAGAGGGATTGGCATCCTATTCATAACTAAATTAGTGAATAACTATTAATACAATTACTATTATTAGTGCTGTTATTAAATACTATTTATATAGAAGTGCGTGGGCCTCAACTAAAATATTCTTCCCATGAAGAAATTTTCTGTTTTAAGCTCTTCACTTAACTTTTCTTTTATAAAAACATTGACTACTTATTTATTACAGCAGTTCCCAATGGTTTCAGTTATAACTGAAGAATAATAAGTAGTAATATGTAAATGTGTATAGGTAATGTGTAAATATATATATATAGGTAATAAATAAAGCAGTGTAAGTTGAATGCATGCATGTGTTTACGTGCTGCAGTTTTTAAGCAGGGATGTGGACCAGCCCTACCCTAATGCTCTGACCTTGACGTGTGACCTGGCAGGCACAGCTGGTGCATCTATTGCCTATTTGAGATGATGACAACCTTAACAGCCACTTCAAGTATATAACTGTGAATTTACAATACAAAAGGGGATCTCTCTTGCATTGTTTTGTCAGCAATGTTTCCTTTATGCATGTGATGCAATGCGGTGAAATCGGAGGTCATGTCACACCCAGGACAGTCTGCGAAGTTCTTTGAAGCACGACGTAACCCTTTTTGGAAGTTTCCAGACAAAACAACAAAAGTCGCATGTGGCAGACGAATTATAGTTACAGGCATGATCGTAATCTCCTTAATGAGGTATTCGTAATACCGATCTTCGCAAGGCCTCGTCTATTTGCCTTCTGTACTCCGCTGTTCCTTCTCCAGATACGCAGAACTTGACGTACTCCCTGGTTGTACTTTCCGAGGGATGATGAAAGGAGACGCTCGTGTCCCAGCCTTCTGTCCCTCCCACGGATCAGAATGATTTACTGTCACTGTGTGCCTCACCTTGCCCAGGTTAAAAAAAAATGGCGGGATGGTAAACTGGGCATTCGTTTCAGTTCTTCTGCATCCCCCTTGGCCCCTTTCTGTCCAGGGGGGTGACATGAGGGAACGAGCGGTTATGGGTGAGATCAGCTGATCTGAAGGATTTTTTTGGAACCTTCCACATCAGGAATTCTCTAATGGAAAACCAGGTCTGACGTGACTGCTGGCTCATGAAGAGTAACTAGTAACCAAAAGTCGACTATTTATGTTAAATGTAATCTTTTGAAAATTTGGGGGAATTCTGGCATCACAATACTAAAATTGACAACGATGATCATCATTTCAGGGTTTAACAGAAGAATTATCATTCACAGCTTTTTTGGCTATTTATTAATCATACTGCATGTAGTCACATTCGGTTCAGATGTATTCTGTCACTTTAGATTTGATTTTTGTGATGTACCCCTGTGACGATCGTAAAAGACAGTTATGCATTCAATAGCATTAAAATGAATCTTTCCAATACACCTTTTAAAGTCAAAGTAAGTTTAGTGAACATGACCAGAATCAAATTTAACTAGGATACACGGCAGATGATGTGATTATAAAGAATTGATCAACATAAAACTTAAAATAATTAGAAATGATTTTCAGATGGCCCACTGCCTCATTTTTTTAAGGTTGACCCCTTTTATTGGCCCATAGTAATTGCCGCAGAAATACTGGTGTTTTTATTGACTTTTAAGGAAAGAATTTTGATAGCCAATGACGAAAAAAAAAAGCCTTGAAAGCAATTCATTTCTTGAAAGGCACCTCATTTGTATAAAATGTTACAGATCTGGCAGCATTACCAGCACAGATGACAGTCTGCTAAGAGACGTCATTTCAGAGGTATTTCCAGACGACACTTTTGGGTTTCAGAATCCCAATCTCGCTCCAAGGATACACTGTCTCTGCAGGTGTCCTCATCCAAGAAGTCAGTCTTATTAATTTTCCTAAACAAACACGCTGCTCAAGCAGACAGTGCAACTAAACTGAGGTTGGTGCATCCTTATTGGATAACGGCCATAAGCCTTTAGGATCTAAAAGCCGCCATTCTCCCTGTGCAATTTATCTGTACATTGTCGCATCTGATCTAAGTGCATGCATAAAATTACAGTGCAAATTATAAATCTTGGCTTGGTAAGAGAGAAGACAATCCTCACCAAGAAGTGGGCTTGGGCATCTGATGTGTGATATGAAAACGCACATAGTCAGAGTAAACATTCTCTTATGGAACCATAAATATGTAAAAATGAATATGCATGTTATTAATATTTGGTACATTCTGCAAAATGTGGTAAACAGATGTCATGCATTAATATCATGCAATGCTGGACAGCTAGAGTGGAAATTGCTTTCAGTTTCATATTTTTGTTTTGATAAGACCTACAAGAGCTTTCCCACAGGGATGCTGCTTTAACAACAAGATAAATTTTTTTTTCATATGTTTTCTTAACATTTCATATCAACACTTGCTAATCACCATGAACTAATTACCACGCTCCTTTCATGTTGCACTGATTGATGTACACAAGTCAATTCCCATGTCATTTTCTGGATTTTTTAAATTTAAGGACAAACAAGCACTAATCAGGACTGTCACATTTAGAATTGCAGTAGATGGCTTGTCCTGGATTAATACTGCAGATACACTCAGTGGCCACTATTTTAGGTACACATATATGGGACTAGGTATAAACACCATTACTGTCCAGAACCACTTTAAGGCTGGAGGAGATGAGCGGTGAGAGAAATCCGACGCTCACCATTGTACTGAGGTCTGCTTCTGTTAACTTTTAAGAGTCTGGCCATGCTTCTCTGACCTCTTTCATTAACAAGGTGTTTTCGGCAACAGAACAGCCTCTGATTGGATATTTTCTGTTTATATCACACCATTCTCTGTAAACTACAGACACCGTAGTGTGTCAAAAAGCCCAGGAGAGTGGCTTTTATGGACTGCTGGAACCTCCTTATAAGGCACCAACAATCACACCTCAAAAAAAATTGCTTTGATCATGTGTTGTATCTGTTCTAATGCGCAATCACACAATATCTGTACTGTGGCTGCTGGGTATACTTTGTGTAAAAAAATGTAAAATATTCACATCTTGTTGATATATAGTAAAAGGCTTTATTTGGAATATATTAACCTAACACTCTTATGAGAAATGCATGAAGTAAGCCAGCAACATTTTGTTAAATGGTTTCGTCTTTGCCGAAGGATTGTCTGTTATTTCCAATAATGTGTTTGCATAATTTGAATTATAGTATTATGAGTATGGTGTTAAATCTTGCCTTGTCAAAACTTATCTTTGTCTTTTGTCATTGTAACATGTGTCTAAGTCATAGAATTTTAAAGTGCTTTTCAGAAAAAGCAGAGTTGGGGCACTTGAGATTTCCTTGTGCTTTGGAATGTGTGAGTGTGCTCTTTGGGGATGGGGACACAAACAGGACTGTGTGAGGAGGAAACTTAGAAATGCAAGGGCTGTTTTAGAGTTTTTTTCCCCTTTTTCATGGCTGGATGGAGATGGAACAATGACGGTAATGTAAATACTAAATGAAGGAGTTGCACTGAGCAACATATAAAAAAGGGGAAATTTGGGACTCATGCATCAGGGTTGAATGGGGAATCACAGTAGCATCTGGAAATCGCCAATTTTGGGATGACTGTCAGCGCTGGATCAGATGCAGCTAAACCCAGTCACCTGGCTCTCCTTCCTGAGTTGGCCAGTGGCCACCTTCCCCCCCCACCCCCCCGCCTCCATGAAGACTGTAAGACCCCAGTATGCTTATTTAAAATGTTTTAGTACTCTAGACAGAAATCCTTATTATTAATGTCTTGTCTTCATTTAGATTTCAACTGATACAGTCCCTCCGTCTCTGCTCCCCATAATTCTGTTTGTGATTTTGTACCTTTGTGGCCGATTCCAGTTCATTTTTATTTGATCACAGATACTGGACGATATGATTAATTGAAATTGACCTACCAGGTTGCACGTCAATGGCCTTGCTTGCATATCAAGCAACCCGGTAATAAAGACTCAAACTCTCTGTGATGGAAACAGGAATAGTAGGCAAGGCCCTGGTTCTGGGGACAAACTAAAGACTAGCTGAACCCATAGAACCAGGCCTAAGACCCGAACCAATCCAGGCTGCAGACCAACCCACACCGGGCCGAACTAAATGCCACCTGACGACCAAACACAATTTCATACATGCATTTTTTCATACATCTGCTTAGGCGATGGGAATAACATATTTAGTGTACATTTGAAGTGCTACTTTTTAAATTTTTAGGCTACATGTAAGCAGTTGCCTTGTCATTTAATATGATGATTAACAAAAAAATGGCTACATTTTAAAACACTGTCTTACCAACAGATACTTTTATCATTAAATACCTGTCAGTTCAGTTGCCAATATAATTGTTGACGTATTCGTGAAGCTACTATTATAACAATACCTACAAAGAGGCATGCAGTGAAAAATTCCAATATTTATAACACAACAATTCACTGTAATATAAAGAGACACTCTGTAATGCACTGTAATGATGACCTGAAAGCATAGTGATTTGAACTCCAGAATTTATCATTTTGGAATGCAGAATTTATTAAATATTTTAAAGTACGATAACTTGTTAGTATGCTAATAAGTCAGCTTATGGTGAACTTTATTAAACACTTTATTTTCAAATGACACGATTGAGGAAATAAAGCTCATAATTTCTTTTTAAAGTTGTCAGGCTAGGAGTGACATCATGTACCAGACAATTCCTGTAATGCAGCAGCTGTTGGCATCTACCATATTCATGGACTTTTAAGCTGATTCCATAGAGGTACCAAACATATAAGTGCACAAAATTACAAAACAAACTATCACAGACATCAATTTAAGCCAGTAATTACAGTGATAACTAGATATAAATGATTACATTAATGACTTATGTACATAGCTAATATTTCAAAGTATGAATAATTAAATTCCAATGAAGGGTGACTAATCCATAAAAGTACTATATACAGTAAAAGATTTAAAGTTCATTAGTTCTGAACACACTGCTGCCTTTCAAATGTTCACACTGTTGTTTACAATATATAGTTGCTTTATTGGAAATGCTAGGATATTTCATCAGAGCTATTTTGTAATATTTAATTTTGTTTTATATTAATTTTTGAGAGGCATACTGAATATAAATTTAAAATATGCACATAATTTGCATAGTTTCACCTGTTTGTTTTTACCCACTTGCATACTGGATTTTGTACTGTCCTTGGTTTAAGGTAGTGTTATGAGGGTATTGTTTCGTTATTTGTATTGTGGACATATACTGGTCCAGTATGAAAATCCCATTTCAATCCCCCCATTACATGCCGACAACTATCTATCCATTTTCTGAAACTGCGTATCCTGTTCAGGGTTGTGGGAGGTCAGGAACCTATGGACACAAGGTGGGGAACCAGGTCCCAGAGGTGTGAGTTGAAGTGCTAAGCACTGCACCACCATGCCGGCCCACTCACAGTGTAAACAACAACAACAACGACAACAACAACAACAACAAAAATAATAATAATAATTTTTAATCGAAATAATGTTCTTAACTATATTTCCTTCTCTTTCCTTTTATTATTATTTATAATGATAACAATAATAATAATAATAATAATAATAATAATAATAATAATAATAGTAATAAGTAAGTAAGAAGAAAGAGCTTTGCTGTACAAAAATCTGCAAGCCCTTCCATGCTTGTTTTGCATCTTCGGCCAACAAAACATTTACAGCATTATTCCTTTAATCGTAATTTCTGCCGTCTGGTGTTTTCTTTCTGCTCAGACCTTTAAGGACTCTTTGCTGTTAAAGGTTGCTTAACGGAAGTCAGGGGACCTTCACAGGAGGCTGCATACATGTAGCTTATATACTTCTGTTGAGTAATACACTTAATATACATGATATAAACAGTGATATCTATTCCTTTCTATGACAATATGCATAAAGAATCGTGCTACATTGTGCATTATTAGAACATTAACAGTTAAACTCTTGATTAAGGTGGGTTTATTGTTAGTAGACCCTTTGACATTAATATCAAATCATTCGAATTTTTAGTATTATGCAATTAAGTAAAATAAATAAAAACACTGTAACTACCTTTGGTTGAAATTTGCAAGGTCTCAATGTGGTTTATACTAAACGGGAAGCGATAAAATGTTTTACAAGGGCAAGACAAGTCTACCTAAATCATTATATTTATAGAGTTTTATGTTGTAGATTATTCTGTACGTGAATGGGAATAGTAATTCTACACATAACTTTCCACTAAGCCAAAAACCCATATAGCTTATTAACTTTATTTCACACTTTAATAATAATACAGCTGTTTTATGGCACACTGGCAAGTACAGAGTGTTCTGTTTGGTATTATCCATGCATGTTTTTGGGCTTTCAGCATTGGGCAGTAGGTGGTATGGTGGCCCAGTGGGCAGCACTGCGGCCTCGATTCCACTCCCCCATCTCTGGAGTTTATGTAGGTCTCCTCTGGATACACCAGTTTTTGCTCACATCCCAAAGAGGGGAGGTGTAGACGGACTTGTGCCTTTAAACTGCCGTTAGTGAGGGGACTTGTGTGAGAGTGAGCGCTCTGCAATGGACCAGCATCCAATCCAGGATGTATCCTGCCTTATGCCCCTGTGCATTCTGGGATAGGCACCCGGCTCACCGCAGCTGGATGAGCTGTTTCCTGTTATGGAATATGCATGAGTGGCTTTTATTTGTTGTATTCAGCCTTTCATTTAATCCTTAAACTTCTTATTCAACACTTTCAAAGATTCGACGAACTAAACAAGAATACCTTTCCATTCATGTCACAAAACCATTTCATTCTTCTCCCAAATATTTCATTGATAATGTAAAATCCTTACACAGTTAAAACAGGAAACATGCTTAGATTTAAAGTACGTACTACATCAACCCCCATAATACATTTCCATACTATGTATACACACACACACAGACAGTATATATGGACACACACATATATAGTTGTACATTTCCATATTTTGTTCAAGCAAATGCAGCCGTGTCCAAATGCAGGCTCATTTGAATATATCACTTTCAAAGGTAAGTCACAGTTAAATCAGTCTCTTTCTGTGGCATATGCCCATTGCAGTCAATCATTTCCCGAGTGGACAGGGGAGGAAGGGTGGGGGAGGATGACAGCAGACATGTCTAACAGCATCTGGCACGGCATTACGCTGTTACGGGGGCATCTGGGTGACGTGCCGCCTTCTCAGCTGAACTTTTGACCAAAGACAATCTACGTTTTTTAAATTCCATGGGGCAAACTACTGCTGTAACCATGACTTTACAAGCAGTGAGCTTAACATGAATTATACACACACACACATACAGGTTTGTAATAATATCTTTTTGGGGACTCTTCATTAATCCCAACATGACTACCTTAACACCTACCCATCCCTAACCTTAACCATAAGTAACCAAACTAAATATGAAACTTTGGGCATTTTTACTTTTTTAATTGCATTCACATATCTTTGTGAGGACCTGAAAAATGGTCCCCACAATGTCAAAATAATGTTTTTTATTACATTGTGGAGGCCATTTAGTCCCCAGAATTTAATATAAACCTAATCCACACACACACACTCTCATTGATTTCAATGGGCAAAACTCTAATCCCAACATGACGACCGTAACCCTTACCCAGTCATAAACTTAACCATAAATAACCAGAGGTGGCAATTTCAGGTCCAGAAAGTAAAAATCCAGGCCATGATTTACTTTCAACCAACCAGTTGAGCATAAAGAGTCACAGTCACAGAGTACTCAACTGGTTGGTCGAAGCAAAATCTTGGTCTGGACCTGAAATTTGTACCTCTGTAAATAACCAAACAAAATACTTAGTAGTTTTTACTTTTTTAGTTTTTTGATTATAGCTACGGATTTTTAGAAAATTCAGTTTTCTGGTCCCCATAAGGTAAAAAAAAAATATGGGTATTCATCATATTGTGGGGACCCACAATGCAAGGTATATCTGGACCACACACACATACACACACACACACACAACATATACAGTATGTGTGAGTCTCTGTATGTGTGTGTGTGTGTATTTATGTGTGTGGGTGTGTTTCTCTTTATGTGTGTGTGTGTGTGTGTGTCTATATAAAGCTATATAAATAGGTTAATCATAATAACACACCACAGGACTATTTTGAAAGGTGGGTGTGCCCTTAGGTAAATATCTTGCTCTACACCAACAGCCTCCAGGTGACACTGATTGGATACGGAGCCATTTTATCTTCCAGCAGCCATTTTACTACCCAGCACAACAATGGAAATAGCCAGAACGATGCTCATTACAGCTATAGAAAGTAGTGTAAATTTATTTAAAATGCACCAAAGCTGCATTTCTTACCTTAAAACTCTGAGAAATGTTAACATACTTAATATCCATTTAAAACTTTCACTGTAGACGCTTAGTCATTGAAAGTTGATGCACATTCTGAGAACTGACATTTTTTCCATGTACTTTTGATAAGTGCAATTTTCACTCTACATTGATGTATCTGATAAAAGCAAAGTTTTACATGCACCAACATCTAGGTGTAAGTGCACCATTGTCATGCAACACCTGTCAAAACATATTTTCAAATGCACAAAAAGTTAATACAGCTTCTGTCTTTGAGGTCTGCTAGTTCTACACTAATCATTTTTCACCTTTATTATGCAAGAGTAGAACGTTCCCCCGCTAATTTCCTTGGGGTGGAACAATGGGAAAACATACTTGCAATTCAAATTGAATAAAACTTCTTGTCTTTGGTTAACTGTCTTTTATCCTCGGTACACTTTGCAGCTGTCGTCTGTCTCGCTGGAGGCTGATTCCTTTATATGCCTGTCACTTTGCGTTGTTTTCTTCGTTTGGATTTTTTCAGAATATGAGCACTGCAGGAGATGACTTACAGAGGGCATTTTCATCAACTCATGCATGTAGTTTTCATAGTACTAACCAGTATGACAAATAATAAATAAAAGACGAATCAAAAACTGTCGCATTTAGCTAGTGTGTGTGCATGCATGTATGTGTGCGTATATATATATATATGTGTGTGTAATTTATGAGACAGTGTACAGTGTGACCCGTAGCTAAATACGCATTTGCACATACTTATTCTCGATTATCTTTTTTGTCTTCTGAAGGCTTATTGCCGTCTTGATTTTCAAATGCCATGTGTAGTTTTAACTGGTGTATAATCATTCCATGCGTTACGCACACATCAAAGGCGTGGAGGACTAAGCGACCTCGCAAAGACGACGCACAATTTGTACGCCCCTGATACCAGCTCACTACTGGTGACCTCTGAACAGATGTTCCTTGTAATAATCTGTAGTTGAGAGAAGCTTGCATGCCAGGTGGGTGAACTGGGGTCCATTCTGAAATCATTTTCCCCATAAAACAAAAGAAGCACTGAGGTATCGCCTTTCATAGACGCGGAGAACTGGGAGTGAGGTGGGGAGGGGGCACAAGGGGAGGGGGGGGGGGCTGGCTGACTTCTTTATACAATTAGGTCTTTAAGGCAAACGGGGGCAGAGCTCAGCATCTCAGCATGGCTGTTTAGACGGAGAAATGTCGCAACAAAGCAGTTTGGAGGTAAAACGAGAGTGATGTGCAGATATAACACTCTGTAAAACTATCTGTTTGTACGGCGCTGGGGAAGGCGGCCAGTCCTCCGGTGGAGTGGAGACTGGAGCCATGGGCTGAATCCCCGCACAAGGACACAGCTCCTGTTACGGCCTGTTAATGGAGGGGGGCTGTTTTAGTGGCATTGATTGACTGCTTTCTTCCTCTGAACGAGCAAGTTCTCATATCTGGGAGAAAATGGATCATAAGCACTCAGACGAGAGCTGGAGGATGATCATAAACTGGAGTGTGTCGGTAAGGTGGGGGGGGGGGGCAGAGTGGGTGGTGGCGGTAGAGGTGCAGTAACATGGAGGACCTTTAGGGGGTGCAGTCATTCCATCTTAAAGTTAGGCTCAACTATGTCTCTAAAGTAGATGACCGAACACTCTATGCGCTTGTTTTTCTCCAGTGACCAGTGGAAAATATTGATGTTTATACCATTTCTCAGAAAATAAAGGCTTCTTAATGTTTACTTTGTAGTCAGATAATATATTAAACAATTTTACTTAGAGTAATCCTTGTTTTAGAGAGATTCAAACACTTTTGCAGAGTGTTCAGAAATTTTTCCTGAATAAATTTAAGATGAAAAAAATCTTAAATTCAATTTATTGAACCATATCATTATTATTATTATTATTATTATTATTATTATTATTATTAGTAGTAGTAGTAGTAGTAGTATTCACAATTATAATTTCGGGCCATGTTATATAATCATTTAGGCCTACATTCTAATCATATAATACAATACTCTGTACATAATTTTTGGTATAAAACATGATGCTCTTTTAAATACCTATATATCATAATAAATGCAACAAACTAGCAAAATAATACAAAGCGGACATTTAATTCTCTTACAATTACAAGTACTTGTTTCACATGTATTGAACAGTACAAGTGCATAGACTACTTACCATAATATTGTAGAACATGATGAGAAGATGAAGAATTGACACTAATAGTACGACAATATTTTACTACTTAGCCAATTGTAGCCAAAGCATAATGGGGATTCATATTACAACAAAGAGCACCGTAATTACCTCTTCTTTCTACGGACAGCAAATTAGACACAGTGTTGCCCAATTAACTTGAATAGATGATTAATTTTACTAATTGTATTTTATGCTTCACCAAAGTCAGCTGTATCACTATAATATCTTTCATTTTTTGCGCAGTGGGAATAAATTTTTGCCACAAGTCTGTACTGTAATATTCAGTGATTCCACTTCAGAATAGCAGAAAATATTTAGCTTGCTTCAATACGTATAAAATTACATAATTTATATGTATGCATTAATTGTAATGCACAAGACCAAAATTCATTATTATTATTATTATTATTATTATTATTACTATTATTATTATACCTATCAAGTGATACCTGAAGTGTCCCATTCTGATCAAATCTGCATGTTCTCTTGAAAAATCGGAAATGGGGGAAAAAAAAGCAAAACAACAACAATCAACTAAGATGTGACTGTATAAATAAAGAAACTGGAGGGTAAAGTGTAGTGCACTGCAGGGAATGTATAATTATCTGATTATGTATGTTTATTCAAACAGGAATCTCCTGAGATTAGGATGGTGGTGGCAAAATAAAGGCGTCGGGTCCAGAGAAATGAGGTACTGCCCCGGGCGTGTTCACTTCATTTAAGTTGTCCCTGGCAGGGTGTAAGCGTCAGATCCACCGGCTAGCTAAAACCCGGCTCCCTCTGTCATCATTTCCTGGCCCCTAAACCTGGCACCTAAACGTTACCCTTTTTCTTAAAAAAACAAAAAAAAAACAATGACAAACTCCTGCTTGCAAATAAAATAAAGCAAATGCCAAAATTAAGCTTTTTTTTTGTTGTTTTTATGTTCAAAAAATATATTACATATATAATAGTCATGTTCTTTTTGATCATAAAATTGTGAAACAGGCTGATTGTTGTAATTCAATAATTATTAATTTTTTCGGTCTCCTTGAAACAATTATCTACACGCATAAGCCGAAAATTAACATACAGGACATTTAAATAGCTAGGAACAAATATCTAAATAAATGTGCCTACTTAATGCTTACATTTTTTAAAATAAAACTAATTAAAATAACTCAATAAAGTCTGACTCATGACATTAAATACTAGATGATTCGTTACCTCTTTCCACGGTCCAGGTTGACTCCTCACCAAATATGTATTTATTTCTATATTTGTTTGTTTGCTGTTTCTGTTTTTTTTTTGCCCTTTTGAGTGCACAACCATTCCCGCATTTATTACGGCGTGTTATTTTAAGAGTTTAAGTAGTTAAAAATTTCTCCCTGTGCCTCTTCAGTGCGGCGCTCCATCACTTTTCAGAAGGATGTGCTTAATGTGCTTCAAATACTTTGGCCTTTGATCAAGTTTAAAGAGTAGTAAAAAGGAGTGTGTAACTAATGCTGATATCCGTGGCTCTTTTTCATCCAGCTTTCTGTTCCCCCTCGAATGCGTTACCTCCACTGCAAACACAAACAGGGACAACTCCCAGTCAATGGGCTACAAATAGCTAACCAAGGTGACTCTATTGATTTCTTGACAAGGGGAGCACACTGAGAAATAACAAGTGAAAATTTAACCGCCGAGCCTCGAGTCGAGGGTGTGCTGCTGAAAATGAGGGCACTGTGGGATGTTCCACTGGACCTGCGAACAGTTGTTTCACGAGTGACTTTCAGTGAAGTCTTAAGCCGTAGCCAAAGTCAGCAGGGCTGGTAGCAAATGGCATTTTGCGTGTAAGGGGGCAGGTGTGGTTGTATCCAGCTGGAATACAGCATCAACACTCACATGAATTATGCACACAAAACATGATCGGGAAGGTAACATTGCCGTTAGAATGGTGGCTAGTGGCTTTAAAAGGGCATTTGTAACAAATTAAACGTGTTTAAAACAATCACTGAGACAAGCATCAGCAATAAACTGCGAAAACAACTAGAACAGCCTGAAAGTGAAAATAAAATAAGTACCATGAAACTCGAATTTTCCATTTATATGGCTTAAGTAATCGTTCATATTTCAGGTTTCATTTCTGGCCATGTAAAACTCTGGATCAAACAAGTTCAAGCCAAGCCTCAGCATGTGGTTTCAGCAAAACGGAAAAGTGAAATACAAACAAACACAAAAGCAATCTGATTCTCATAAACATGTTACGATTTATAAAGATATCTGTGATTCACAAAGGAAAAAATAAATAAATCTGGGACTAATAATGTTGTTTCTGTAAAACCAGAAATTTTGTATTTCTGATAAATAATTTTTAAAATGTACAAAGGGTTTTGGTTTTGAGTTACTGTAACTGATAGATTTTTTTTTTGTGTAATTACAGCAGTCAGTTTTAAGAAGGAGTTGGCAGTTTTAATCAGGCTAATAGGATAAGCCTTTTTTCACACTTCCTCCTCGCTCCTGCCATTTGGAAGTATTTTCCCTCCCCGAATTGAATCTTTTGAGAACTGCGGCAGGAGTTTTAGTGGTAAGTGAATCTGCTTCACCGCCGAAAAGGGGTTACTATGTCACATCAGCGGGGGTGAAAGTGCCTCTGACAGACAGAACAACAACATTTCATGGCACAGGGGGTTATGGGGTGTTGCGTTTGTCAACCTGACTTGTGCTATAATCAATGTGTCTTCTCAAGGAGGAAAAAAAAAACAATAACAGTGTTTTTAGTGTAAAGACATTCTTTTTGGGAATTTTCAATGATAATGAAAGTAGAGTGTTATACCTATATAATGCTTAATACGCCTAGTACAAATGTGCGCAAGGACAATTCTGAGGAATTAAAAAATACCTTGGTTTCGTTTTACAGACGTTTGGCACGTTGGGAGTGCTTTTGTATGTAGCTACATGGCAGCTGACCGGGACGTCTTAAAATATCCCCTCGTCCGTTTCATTTGATGCAGTTCTCTGGCTAACTGGCAGAGCTTAAGGAGTGCTCTCCAGAATGCATCCATAGCGCATAGTGTGAGACTGAGAATGGCTTCAAAAAAGGTTTAATCCCCCCTGCGGGGGCTCTGTACGAAAGATCAGATAAGTGAGGACAGAAGCTCCTCAGATACAGCTATAGTCTTGTTGTCAAATGAGCTTTTTCACGCCGACCAGCTTCTCCTGAACCAGAGCCAACGTTTGCATATGTGTACACTGCTGCTACCTCAGCTGTAAGAGCCTTAGCTTGCGAGGGCTAGTGCAGTGTACACATGGTAGCAATTTCCAGCCTTTTATCAATTTTCTTTAATAGCTGGGTGGTGGGCGATAGTATAATTAGGTAGCTAACATCTCTTTTAGGAGTCTATTGAGCATTCTAATTACCATCAGATTAATGGGCAGGTCTGTAGCTGTTGCCTGGCCAGTTTTACTATCAGCTGTGTATCTCTTTACTTAGGAGGTAGTCAGTGTTGTTGGAGATGGGGTGTAGGGAGGTAGGAAGGGGGGGGGGGGTTATGAGAGTTAGTGGGTGGGTGTTGGGGGGGGGGAGGAGGTTGTGCCTTCATCCCTTTATAAGCATTGTAAAGCATTCAAATTCACACCCTGGGGGAGCTCTTGCACTAATTCTAATTATCACCAGATTACAGAGATAATGGGCGCCCCCGCTGTTTTGAATTTAATAGTTTTTACTCTGGCCATTTTACAGCCTACTAGCTGCAGAGTTGCTGGGGAAAATGTGTGAAAGGGAAACGTAGGAAGACAGGAAGAGGGAAGAGGGGAAGAGAGGAAAAGAGGACGCCTACAGTAGACGGTATGCCCGGGCCTGTGGGCAGAGGGCGTAACTTATCATTGGTTACTGTGTTTGTTGCTTTCCGCCGGATTCGCTGTCCGCGGCACAGCTCAGCGAACTCCTTGTTCAGCAGCGACCTCTATCCTCGGTGACGGTGTCCAGCTCTATATCCTCTTGTGCAGATTTCTCTCTGACTTGCTGCTGGCCTCATTTGGTGTGGGGGGGGGGCAGCGAGGGGGGGGGGGAGGAGCTGAGTGGGGGTGAGAGTCGCACATCCAGGTTCTCGGCCTAGAGGGCAGCTCGGGTTTTATACCTCTGGCTGTCGTTCATCTCTGATCCAGCTGTTGCCAGGAAGGCAGATAACCGGCCTGGTTCAGCGGCGACCGGATTGCTTTCATCTAACTCTGTATCATTTTTTCTTGTCCTTAATGCTGTAATAGGCTTCTGTGTTTCTTTGTGCCACAGGTGGCATTGTTCAACATAGGTTAGCATTACATTTAAAGTAACTAATAATAATGATGAAAATAATAGTAATAATTAATTTCAACGCCACTGTGGAAACATTTTAGGTTACACTTCTTTGCATCTTATTATATATATATATTTCTATTTTCTCAGTTGACTGACGTATATATCTAGAGATAAGATATAGCAATGTCCACAGTTGTTGAAGTTCAAAATTTTGCACAGAAATGATGTGCGTGAGACTGACCCAAGCTTTCGTGTCACCATCACATTCACAATCGGTTTCAGCTCTGAATTAAGTTCAAATTTAAATTCTGCCAGACGGGTGATTCTGAGGGCTGGGGAGTGATTAGCGGAGAAGCAGCTCTATCATGTTTTTGGTTCGGATTCAGTGATGAGAGCTTGAGAAATTAAGAAGCGGCACCTTGATGTCTTATTGAGATGACGGTAATGGCAAAAATGAAACAGATATGGAGGGGAGGCCAAAACTTTCCTTTCCCAAAAGAGCAGGATCTGCACTAATGACTGTTGCCAAGCAGTTACACGCTGCTCACCCAATCTGTCTGAATCCCGGTCCAAGAGACACCTACAGTTTCTTGGAAGCCAGTGGTAGCCTGTGTGATTATTTAATATTTTCCCCCTTTTTTCATCAGGAATCATGTTGAGTTCTTAAAGCTAGGTGTATGCGCTCTTTACTTTTGAACAAAAGAGACAGCTCAAAGCCTCAGGCTCATCTACGAATGCTCCCATTTAATACGCGCCTATCTGAAAGATTTCCCTTTGTCTTTGTACCCCGTGAGCAGGCTGTGTTTACAATGCAATGTTTTTATTGTTTGATTTATGTTTATAATGAACAAATTCGTCTTTTATGTGGAGTATAATTTACTCTTTGATGTAAAATGGCTGGCATTAAGTGTTGTGCTATTTAGCATTGTCCCATTGCTTGGAGTCATTTTACACTGTAAAACACCTCAAGATAAGTCTCCATACAATTAAATGGATGACAATGAAATTGACTGCAGAGAAGCTGATATATTGCATTTCTTTGCAACACAAAACAACTTATATCATTCATATTAAGAAACGATAAATGCAGGGTTGATATAAAATTGTCAAAAAGTAAACAAACAAAAGTCATGTTTAGGATCTCAACTGAGAAATGATGACCATCATAACTCAACCTTGTCATCGTAAATAAGAAAATTGTGAAAATGTCACTTAAATACAGAATGATATATGCAGCATAAATCACAGACTATAGCAGTGTGTCAACAGATTCAGCTACTTAAGAAAATAACGCCCAACGTCAAACCTTTCTTCAATACTAGATGTAACGTATTATTAAATATAACGTTGATTTGCAACTGGACCATCTAGAGGGAAATCTCCAGCTTCTATTCACAAATGAATCTCCTTAGCTTTTGAGGCAGGCCATAAAGGTTGACATATTTACCATCGACTCCGGTGGCACTACAAGGGCAGGTTTGTGAGTTATTGCTCTATGCGCTGCAGTGAGCAGTGCTGGCTTCTGTGTCAGTGTACAAGAGGGACACCTCGTGTTCCAAAACATTTTTTTGAAAGGTGTCATCATAGTGACATGTCCAGTTCTTATTGAATCTGACAGCACATACATTACCAGCAGTTTATTCAGTAACGCTGTACATTAACTGCACTTTCATAATGCCTTTATAATGCATTCATAGAACATTCAGTGTGCCTTCATAATGCATTCATAGCAGCATGAAAGTATACCTTAACATCCTAACATACTTTACTAACTGCAATATACATTATTAACAAACATTATAATCATGTAATGTTTGTTATTAATGTATATTAAAGCTGTTAAAGTATGGTAGGTATACGTACATGTTACTTATGAACGTTTTATGAATGCATTATGAATGTGTAGTTAAAATAAAGACAAAGCATTTGTAGAATTTTGTTGATATAATATCTTACCATAAATAAACAATAAGATCTATATGTATATTTTTAGTCTCTGTTGTTTTGTAATTTCTTATGTGTTATTGAATGTTATAGTTTTTTCTAAGACTAAGATCTACAGTATAACTCTTGTTTGTATAGAGCGTTCCTTTCATCTCTGCAGTCACACACAACCTTTTCTTAGTGTCCGATCTGATAGACCACTTTCCCTGTCAGTCTTAAATAGGCTGAGGACATTCATGTATTATGTAACAGCCACTATAGGTGACAAACCAAGTGCATTAGGGGATGTGACCTGCAACTCTGTGGCCTTATTAAAAACACGGGCCATTAAAATTTATCAACTGCTACAACATATAAAACCATCTGTAGACCTGTAAAATTTATATACAGTATAGTGTAAATATACATATATATATATATAATATATATATATATATATATATATATATATATATATATATATATATATATATATATATACATATACACACACACACACACACACACACAGGTTTGTAATTATATCTTTGTAGGGACCTTCCATTCATTTCTATGGGGAAAACTCTATTTCCAACATGACGATCTTAACCCCTGCTCAGACCTAACCTTAACCATATGTAACTAAACAAAATACGATGAAGCATTTTTAGTTTTTTGACATTTGGTCCCCACAGTGTAATATGAACATAATCCACGTATTAGCATGTAATTTTTGGCCATTATTGTACAGTGAACTCTTGAATATGTAGCTATTGCTACATACCGATAGCAGTATTATTGAAGGGAACCACTTTTTATACATATTTAATTTTCACAATGGCACACTACTGGCTGCTTATACAAATTCAGCGATTCGATAAAAGAATACGATTATGCATGTTTAATCTCTGTCCTATTATCATACCTACTGGGTGATAAAACGGAAAATGCAGTGCTGAAATGCATAACATATAGGAGCACGCATATTTCCTGACGTATCAGGCCTGCGAGGACGAGCTTATGGTTCTTTTCTGTTATGGATCAACAGTGTGCCAAAGCTGTTAAAGCATAGCTAGTAAGAGGCGTCTTCATTTAAGTATAAGAGGAAGTCTAGTGCATTTTAATGACCCTTGCAAACAATTGGGTTAGAGGCTGCCTTCAAAGGCCTGAAAGGAGCCTTTCTTGGTGCATTTTAATGGTCCAGTTTGAGCTCAGAGGGGACATTTCAGAGGCCAGCACAGACTGCCTAGCAACCTGTTGTTCCAAATTGCTGCATTTGCCCCACCTTGCCCCTCTTCTGCAGATCTTTTGCCCCATTTTAGTTAATATAAAACTTTTTTCACCCACTAAAGTATTATCTCCGGCAGCCCTGCCATGGTATCGTGCTTTTGTAGGATCGCACCTATTCTCTGTGAGTTATTCACAGCTGTGCCAATGACAGCTACTTTAGACTTGCCCAACTGATTAATGATTTGTAAACACGGCACCAGTATCCGATAGCTTTAGGTTTTTGGAACGTGTTCTGGAATGTTGCAGATTGTAGCGATATATCTCAAAAATGACCCTTGAAGGCATCATGTAAGTGAATTAATTGCATATTTTTTAACGAATAAAAAGAAAATAGGTTTTAAATCCTGAGATAAATGACAAAACAAAAGTGGCACTTACTCCTGGGTTTTATACTTGTCCACTTGTGAAATATATTTGCAACTGAAAATTAAAAAAATGGAAAAAGAGAACAAATATGTGTATTGGGAGCTTTTTAGACAAACCTGTCTAGATATTATTGCTTGAATGTCTGGTACTTCACTTACCAAACTGCACATAGGTGTCCTTGTGTGAGTGGATGGTGTGTGAATGGGCCCTGCGATGAGTTGGTGCCCCATCCTGGGTTGTTCCAAGCCTTGGACCCGTAGCCTTCGGGATAGGCTCCGGACCACCCCCCCCCACGACCCTGCATAGGACAAGTAGTTACAGAAAATGGATGGATGGATGCCCTGAATTTCAGGTTTGAGTAATTTGTTCTTACGACAAGAGCTTCAAGCTGAAGTCACCATTCATACATATGAATTCGTCATCGTAAATGAAGATAATCATTCACCAGTGTTTAGGTATTTCAGTTCTAAAGCTCGAAAACAAGTCAAATCAATATTAAGACGTTACTCCTTCCTTAAAGTTTGGACAGGTACTTCATCCTATCAGGAGTGTTGTTCTAATGAAAATGTTTTTAAAGGTTTGTGAGGGTACCAAAGGGTAATGCACTTATATTCGGGTCAGTAGCAGATGTCAGCGTGACAGGACTTCTCATAAGGGTATCAGGAGTCATCCCATAACCATCCATTTAGTGTCCGGTCTACAGCATTTTTGCTCTTGCTGCTTGGCATGGCGACTTCCAGCTTCTCAGCTGCAGACTGAAGCATTTGACATTCCTGTATGTATTTCAAAGGCCTGCCCATACGAAGCAATCCGCTTCATTCTTTCAATCCTTTTTCCTTCTGTTGTCTGAAGCATCAGGAGCTTGAGTTAAATGCATTAATTACCTTTCAGCCCTGAAGAAATACGAATCTTGTCTTTATCTCCTTTAATTTTAGTGGCTCACGGGGGGACTTTTGAAATGCACATACCCCCCCTAATGACATAATCACCTAATTAGGCGAATTTCAAATGCAGCGGCTACATAAGTGGAGGTTTCATTTTCTACCCTATTCACCTCAGCCTGGTAGCAGAACAGTAGCTCTGTAGTCTATAGCTATACCACACAAAAAAAAAGAAGATTTTGAGATTAAATGCTGAAGAATAAAGAAATCCCAAACATCCGAGAAATGCCAGGTTTTTTTTTTTTAAGGGTTCACGTTCAAAATCTGCACCAGTCTATTAGGAGAGCAAGACTGAAAGCCACATCTGAATTTCAAAAGCAGTATCAGGATGATGCAAGGAAGACGAAAAAATAACCAAATGCAAAGACTACTGGTTGTATGCTGTATGAAAGGTGGTTTAGTGTCCATTTGGGGATATATAAGAGCCCGGCCTGCTGCCATGGCACAGCTAGAGTGAAGTAGCCTGAAGCAGGCCGGAGTCACCTACCTGCTTGATCCTCATCTTTGGCTGAAATCCACTTCCCTGCTGTCCTTCACTCTTTATCCCTCCTGGGCAGATTTCCTCCTTCATTCTTAGACCTCGCAACAGTTCCAGGTTAAACTGCAAAGGAAACAGCTAAGTAATAGTGATGTCAATAGGCTATGAGTGTACGAAGCTTGTGAAACTCATTTGCAAAAGGGTTTCGCTAACACAGTGTTCCAGTACTTTGGATTCTCATTAATGAATGTTTGAATAAAATGTGTAAACATGGTAGCTAGTCACACAATAACATGTTATACCTTCAGTGGGTAGTGTCTGGGTTTTGTATTTTTTATTATGAAAAATAATACCGCAACAATTGCGGTCATCATAATTATTATTTTCATCATTGTCATTATCGTCCGTCTCACAAAATCCACAATAATCAGTACATAGCATGAAGAATTTCAAATTTCACTGTATAATTGGTAATACTGGAAAAGTAATTTCCAAGTGTTATTTTAAGATAACTGAAGGTGAATGAATTGAATATTTCTAAATTGTAGTACCTTATTTTGTGCTTTTAACACTTTCTTTTCCGATTGCTTTAATATATATATTTATATATAGAGGAATCCAGCTTGATCGAGGCTTTCTTACCGCTTCTCTCTCTTTGTCTATCAGTGATTACTGTAAATACATTATGCTAATCATATATTCACTACTTTGTAGAATTAGAAAGAAAAAAAATCTGAATGTTCTCATGTCTCGAAAACCAGCAGTCCGTTCTCTCATGATTTGACTTTGAAACTGCTATCATCATAATTTGCGACGGACAGTTTAACAGCGTGTCCGATTTCTGAAAGGCCCGTGGCTCGACATCACTTGTTTCCGGGCAACTGATACCAGATAAAGATTTCCCTTTCTTGAAATGCCAGGGTGACACGGGAGAAATGTGGTCCTCATTGACTCTTAATGCAGGTCCACCGACCAGGAACGCTCACACTTGTGCGGAGGCCTAATATCTGATGTGAAACGAGGATATTTCTCTCTTTCTTTGTTCCCTTAGCTATGGCTTCGGGCGGAAACAATCAACGGCTCTCGACGCCGACAGGGCGTGAGGTGTAATTTCATTCTCTCGCTGACCAAAGGGAGAAAAAAAAAAGAGGGGGGAAATCAAATAAATAAATGTGAGAAACGGGTGAGAGAAAGAGGATGGCCTTTCTGCTTGGCTACTTTCCTGAGGACACCTGCTCAGTCGAGCAGAGCCCAGGCCTGCAGTGAGGACGGGGAGGAACGAGAGGGCCGGGATGGGGGAGTGCAGCTCAGAACAATAGCACAACACTGACCCTGAATGCTCCACCTAGCAAACACAGTTGGTTGTTAGGAACAGACAAGCCAGCCATGTCCTTCTCGAGTGGCATCGCTGCCATCAGGCCCCCAGAAAAGGTTCACCTCATAGCATGTTTTCACTTCCAATGATATGCCTCTTGGCCAAAACCCCATTGACTATGTGCAGTATTAGAATCGTGGGTGGAACAGAAGGAGGTGTGACTATTGTAAAGAGAGAGAATAGAGGGGAAATGTTAAAATAACGTGTCTCTGTTGGGGTGCAATGAGGTCTCTCTCCTGAAACACATCATAATAAGGAAGTAAGCCAAGAGACCCTTTAGATGGCAAGGAAGTGTTCATCCGCAGGACACCGGACTAAGTGGGAGAATCCACTTTATAGCTCTCTTAAATATCTTTGTCTTTTTCAGCTTTTTCAGGTTTTTTTTTCTTCAGACTACAAAAAATATTATACACTGAATGATTGTGCTTCATGGCAGTTATTAACACATGAAACATTTTATAATGGAAGCAGTGGATTTGTGTATGTAATTTTTCTATTTTTGTGAAAGGATAAAAAAATACATTTAATTAAATGAACTGATAAAGATAAATTACAGATTATTTACATTTGGAAAAGGCTGGTATACATCTGAAAAAAGAATTTGGAGGGAAAAAAAAACAATAGAAATGACCTGTATATGTGTAAGTTTTGAATAAACTAAATGTTTTTTTAAGCTTTTTAGAAAAATGAATATATTTTTGTTCGAACAGTGAAAGACTTTAGAAGGGACATCCTGAGCTGCATATAAATGCTGTCAACGTAGCACTGATATATAGAAAACAATTAAAAATAAAATACAATAATGATAACATATAATGGTCAGACCATACTTCTGTTGTCCAGTAGGGCTATTGAACCCACTAGTGAGGACCATTTAAATACTTTTAACGGGAAGGCTGAAATGTTTGTGTTAGTGCTGGGTCTCTCCATCCTATTGACTGGAAATCTAGTTGTCCCATCCATTTAAACAGATGTCTACCCAAAGCATCTGTTTGTATTAGTACTGTAATTGCCGTGATAATAAGCCTATTGATTCAGTATCTAAGGAAAGAGTCAATCAGGACACCCCATTTGTCTTACTTTTCGTGACAGTCTGCCTTCTAGCTAAATAGACCAAGTTCAGCTTTGTTGACTGAGGTGGAAAAGCCAGTGCTGGCTGTGGAATGCTTGCCTGGACAACACTAGGTGACTGATGGAAGTGGAACAAACACTGGTGAACACTGCCACTGATAGAGGCCTCCCCTGAAGGAAATAAGCCGGCCATTTGTTTTTCCGTGCCCATCTCCTCGACAGGCTGCTTCCAAATCAGAGGACCTATGCGGGCTCAGATGTTAACCATGCTGTTTATAGATCTCGGACTCTGACCAGTACCATGCTTTAACAGCATTGTATGGGGTTTCAGAGCCTGTGTTTGTATTTGTCATACTGCAGGGCATAATGTGACATAATGGGGCGACCCACGGGACTTTGCACTTTGCATTCTTTTTGCATTTCAATTACAAACTGCGCTAGTTTATCAATCCACTAGGAGGCGTAATGAATCGCACTGTAGTGGAGTCGGTTCAGACTTAGGTTAATTATCTTAAAGTTTGTGCTGGTTTTTTATATAGTATAGTATATACGAAGATATTACCACTAGTATGACTAAGAATATTAAGTATTTAAGTTCAAAATAGCTTTCCTTACATGCTAAAACTCAAATTATAATTTTAGTGTGACAAGTTTCTCACATCAGATACATAAACGTATACATGTTTACGTATACCTGGAATACATAGTATGTAAACAATCTCAATTTATTTCTTACCTGTACCATATAAAATCAGGAATGTATATTCATTCACATACAGCCACAAAAAAAATTTGTTTAGATCACTTACAAAATCTTCATTAATAAAGTGTCACATTTTAACTATGCTGAGTTGGCAAAAGCAGTTAATATAAAATGTAATACTTCTATCTGAGATAGATAAAACAGCTAATAGCTGTAGAACTGTGCAATTTTATGCTAAATTAGTTTATATTGTTAACTAAATAACCAACTATTAACCATAATCAATAAACATGTGTAACAGTACTTACTGTAAGTTTAAAATTATTTTACTGTACCTCACAGTAAAATATATTGACACATATATATTTTGTGTCTGCATTTGTAAAGACTATTTTGCAAAATATTGCAAATATAGGAAAAAATACATTGAATACGCTATACTAGAAATCTAAAAACATACTAGAACACAAAAAATATAGTTGTAAAAGTTCTAAATTCTAACTGTGGATAGTTGTGGATGTTGAATGGTTAGCCATAAAAATTTTCCTGTTATCAATTGTTACTTTTGTTCATTTGTTTTAGAAACAGGTTTGCAACATTAAATAAAACCATTATTTCCGTTAAAATGGATATCACTGGCAGATGATGCTGAAGTTATTTGTAATCACATAAGATTTGGAAAAAACAAATATATGAAGTACACACTTCACATAATGGTGTACATGTCCACTTTACCTATGGTCATATTTAAAGAGAAATACATTTGTGGATTTTTCTTTAATTGTGGATGTTTTCACATGCAGTGTGCTAGTGGGTTTCTTTAGGTGTGCTCAAGTGATGCTAAAGAGGTTAGGAGAGGTTGTACACCATCAGTGAACTGCAAACACCCCTAACCCTCTGGAGGTTAGCAGTGAGGGCTAAAGGAGTGTGTGTGCGTGTGTGTGTGTGTGTGTGTGGGGAGGGGGGGGGGGTTTCGGGTTGGGGGGTCATTGGAGAGGCAACTATTGTGCAATGAGAAGAACAACTGAAGGGATCCATAAAGACATTAACACTTCATTCGTCCAGCTGTTAGTGCACATTTAGGAGTTACACAAAGACAATAACCAGTGACATACTTAGGAAATCAATTTAACTCAGTGACTCTCCTGAAATGTAGCGCATAGAATCATTGTGCAATTCAGACAAAATGTGCCGAATTATGGAGGTTCTGAGTTTTTAATTGATCATTACTGGTGACGAATTTTTACGATTACAACATTTACTGAAAATCTGAGTTTTTAAAAACATTCTACCATAGAACATCTGTCCCCAACCACACATCTGCACAGCATTTCACCAATCATGTTGTGGGTTGTCATGCTTTAGGGTGGGGCTTAAGGCTGGTCCCTGGTAAACAGTGGGACCGGAAACTTCACGGTATGTCATGTTTCGTTACGCTTAAAATGGCTAAAAATGAAAACACGACATTCACGGTACAGCTTGTTGGGGTCTGACAGAGAACAAATGACATTTAAGTAAAATAATAATAGTAATAATAATTACGTTATGTACGTCAATTTCACGGAATAGCATACAATGCAAACTGTAATTCAAGCACCGTACTGCAAAAGAAAAACACGTAGCTTGATTCTGAAGTAGTAAACGTTATAGCTACTTATTGTTATGTTTGAGTTTTTGAAAAATCACCATTGCAGTTCTTTTTCAGACATGCAGAAGGAGATACTTATTGCATGCAAGCCAATGCAGAAGGATACAGAGAAAAAGCCTCAGGACAAAAGGCTGCCTGACACATCAAGATCAAAATATCCTTACATTGTATGTATCTATGTACGTATGTATGTATGTATGTATGTATGTATTTATTTATTTATTTTTAGGGCATTTGTTTACACTGTGGAAAATGCTGTAAATTGAATACATTGTAAGCTTGGAGTGCTGGCTACAGTAGCTTTAGCATTACAGCATGGTTTGTAGCACTGTTGCACGTCTATTCCTACTACAATTATGTAATCTGTCTGATCCTAAAAGGGTCTATGCATGATATTCAGCTTGGGAGTCAGTCTAATGAATCCGTTTTTATTCATGGGCAAGAGGGACTCCTACTTTCCTCACTAATTTCTGTGACCTTTATGAACAGAATAACACTCCATTGTTCAACCATATGGCAAAATAATTGAATCAATTCCATTGCTGTAACAATGCACAATGTTTTTCCAAGCAAGATGAATCTAGAAAATAAATAAAGCAGGAAATGACAAACAAGCAAAATGTAGTCCAAGGATGAACTCTAACATCACATTGATTAATAGAGCAACATGTGTAAGTTTAACCTGATGTTGTTAAGGTAAGTGATTGATAATCATACTACAAATTACAAGTATAACCACAATCCTGAAGTCTATTTATGTTGCAGCTAATTACACTAAAACCAAACAATAGCAGAAGAGTTATTTGATTTGCTCCATTGATCCAGTGAGATGCTTAAAACAGACATCCATGTATGTATTTTCTAAATCCATAATTGATGCCTGTTTCAAATTATATTGACATTTCCTTAAAGGAGACTTAAAGTTGCTGTGAGTTAATAGCACGTAAATGAAACGTTATTTCATTTGTTTGTGTTAATCACATGGAAGTCAAAGGGTTTACCCCACTCCAATAGCTTTAATGCTTTACTTTTTGTTAATATTAATATTGATATGTTCCTGTATTAAGCACGAGAGATTAATGCCATCTTATTGACTAAAAAAATGCACCCCTTCACTGTCTTTTGGTTTATAAAATTAACATTAAATATGAAGAAATGTGTCACTGTATGTTCCAGACCATGACGCATATTCAAGCTGACTACCCAGCTATATACGTATTTATAACACGTAAGAAAATATGGGCAAAATGCTGCACTAGAAGCATGAGAAGTAACTTCTTGTTGCTTTGTTGATTCTTAGTATGATATCTGATGATATGTTGAAGCATGGTAATGAGAGATGTTTCAGGCAGCTGTTCCTTTCTGGATTGTTTTTTTTTTTAATCCAAGAATGTCCCCCATTCATGTACCTGAGAAGGAAAGGGGGCAGGGGGGGGCTTCACGTTGGCGAATACCGAGGGGACGGATTTGACAGATGCTTTTGCCAATGACCACATGCCCCAAATAGCAGAGGTGCTGAACTGCAGATTTAGGCTTTTCCCCCCAACAGCCCCAAATGAAGGTACGGGGGGGACACCTCTGGACAAAGGTTGTGCTGAGAGTGGAGAGGGGCCATGGTGCTGCCGTAAAAGTTTAATTTATGATGGATGATTGCGGGATAAAGGTCGCGGTGTGATAAATATGGGAGCGTTTGTCTGGGGAGCTCATCAATAACGTTGCAGCTACCATATTTCGATCTGGCGCCGAAATGGATATTTTTGATGTAGGAAAACTATCTTTCAGAAAACGCGGATGTATTAATCAAAGGGGAGGCATCAGCTACCCAGTATTGTAGCCCAGAAAAAAGATGGGCCTCATTAGCAGTAGTTACATCTTTTGCTCTTTAATCGCAAGATAAATCCTACAGCCAGCTTACTCAGTTTCAGCTGCTATCTTTCAGTCCTTTTTGTTTATACATGTTAACATGTTACTTGGTTCCCACACAATAAAGTCTGAGCAAGTTATAAACAAATGTATTAGCTCTGAAAGAAATCTCGTTGATGCTATAATTAATCTAGCGATCTATATTAAAAGAAGCAGGCTAAAATGAGCCAACATTTTAAGAAATGGTAAACATACTTGATTATACAAATACACCAAAACCAGGAATATCAATAAAAAGTAATGAAACTTTTCCCCCTTTGATTGTTCTTCTCCAAAAGAAGTACAGTTTTCTTGGCAGCCAAGCCTGAATGAAACTGCCGCAGTGTGGAAAAACTCCGTAGGGGTTTTGGCTAAAAAGAAAAAAAAAAAACTTGCTTGGTTTGCACGTTCAAAACATTCACTACATTAGCTCACAGCACGGCGGTATTTCATATTACAGCACCTTGCACTTTAATCTGGTAACATAGGTTGTTAGCAAGAAAGTTGCAAGCATTACATCACATCCACGTTTTTACAGGCCACCAGCAATGAGTACAGATTATAGACACAGTAAAGCAAGTGGATGTCAGTGTTGTAACAATATTTCAGGTGAAAATTTTCTCTGATTGTCAATGCATTAGAACTAACTTAATCATTATGTTTTTTTAATTATTTTGTTTGGTGTATACAGTAGCAACAAAAAATATTCTATTGCAGCTATAACGTTGCATTACATTGCATTTATCTACAGTTTTATTTCTGTATCATTATTTAATTTCAGCGGGAATTAATATGATTAAAAATGAAAAAAACAAACACTTCAATCAACAGTGAGTGCCATCTGTCTTGCACATTTTCTGCCTTGTTCTGAAGTCTGGAAATAGCCACACATTTGGTATGTTGTAAATTGTTGTTCTGCTTCACTTCAAATCAGCCAATTTAATCCAGCTGCAAAGTGATCTGAACTTTAAATGACTCTGAGGCAATAACTTTCAGGCAATGACAATGACAAGTTTTGATTTAAAATGTTTCCTAAGATTCTAAAATAAAAATGCACAAGTTTTAAATTATATTCTAAATTTATTCTTGAAGGCTAGGACCAAGCCACTTTGTGACTAGATGGAATTGCTCCTTGGTCAATGCTACTTTTAAAACCTCAGACCAAAGGGAAAGCCTCACGTTCATTGTAACATAAAAACAGAATGATTCTAAGCCGTTGGTGAAATTCTGCCTTTATATATGACCAATATCTCTTTCAACAGATTTCAGTGTTCGCTGAAAAAAAAAAAAGATTTGGAATTCACAGACAGAGAATGGACCAAAACCTATATATATATCCTACAATAAAAGGCAGAGAATTGAGCTTAGACAACCGCTGTTCTATCACAAAAAGCTACACTTTCAGCTTTGTTGGCCTATCTTGGCTCCCATTTGATTGTACAAAAAGGATGTTGACTTTTTCAATTATGTTTTTGTCACAACATTTACAACTTTTGCAGTTCCCACTGAGTAAATGGCTTTCAAGGAGAGACTGGCGAAATTCCAGCCAAAGGTAACAGGATACAGAGGCTATTCTTAAAAGGCCATAGAGATGACAATAAGATCAGAGGGGTGACCTTTGACCGGGTCACCATTCTTTTATCATTTCACTCACAGGCTTTCCCTTTTCGTCCCCCCACTAGTCCAAAACCCCATTATTTGCTGCCCCATTGTTTCAGAAATGGGTCCCCATAATGTGGAAAAGATGGCGACGATTATAGTGAGCGGGGAGAGGAGTTGATTGGACAGAAAAGGCGAGTGCTAATTCTAGCTGAGGTATACCAAGCTGAGCCAGAGGAATAATGGTCTTTCTTTACAGCTGACAAGAGTCAGAGCTGTTGAGTTCTACCAATCGATGGGTCACCATTGTCTGCCAGTAGCCCGGATAGACAAGACCTCTACCTGAATTATCTTCTACAGCTCCAAAACAGCTGTTTTTCAGTGTTGTTGAACAGATAAAGAAATATATTAGGATCCTCTGCACCTACGTTGACCCCAATGAAAATTTATTGCCCTCACGCCACCACTAATTCTGAGACATGTGAGATGCTGTAACATCTATAGAGATTGCCTATTGAGTCGCTCTTTGTGGACACTGAGTTAAATGTATGGGTAATTTTGCTTTTACAGCTCAGGGAGCAAGAAAAGGCCGGCTGATGGCCATTAGATGGCCACAATCTGATAGGATCGAGAGGAACAAACGACTAAGTTTATTTCAGTTATTCAGTATATACTGCTCCTGTATCAAAAACTGTATAACTTGAAAATAACCTAATTATCATCAAAGAGTACTAGCTATTAATTATTAAGTGCTCACCAACATCTTTGTTGTGTTGCCAAAACAACCTTGCAGAATACTTAAAACTCAAATCCTCTCATACTTGCTGGATTGTCAAAAGATTAGCATAACTTTGAGTATGTAGGTATAGAAGCCAACACCAAGAGTCTATCTTATCACTTTTATACCTTCAGAAAACAAGTACGAAACAGGCAGAGCAGTTATGGTTGGAAAAAGTATATATTTCGAACACATTTCTATATAATTCCATGGGTTAATTACTAATTTTGCCCCCCAGACCAGAATAATGACTGTATGTGTAAGGGAAAGTATCAGACCCAGATAAATTGTGTATCTCCTCTTCTGATTAGTTGTTTGTTTTCATGAGAAATATACACAGACATGCACACACACAATATATATATATATATATATATATATATATATATATATATATATATATATATATATATATATATATATATATATATATACACACACACACATACACAAAATATATACACACAATATAAAGGCCACAGGGCTTCTTTTCCTAGTTACTGCAGACAAAACAAAATGGAGGATACCAGTACATGCAAAACTGGAAACATGGGACAGGTAGAAAAAAAAAAAACAATATGGATAATTGTTAGGGTTGATGCCCCAACCTGGGATTGCTTCTAGCAGAAGCTGGAATGGAAAATGGATAGATGGATGATCAAGAGCACCTGACCCTCCCCTTCCTAGATGCCCCATAGCTCTGCCCACATCTCACAACAATGCATATACAGTGGTACCTCAGTTCTCAAACTCATCAGAACTCAAATTTCTTAAAAGTTGAACCAACCAGTTCAAAATTTTTTTACCTAGAACTCGATCTGAATCTCAGAATTCAAACCGTGAACGCCAACCTAAGATAATGAGTCACACGGCACGTCTCTCAAAGGGAAATAAAGGGTAACGCTTCAGTCTCAGCCTCGCATTCGCTATGATAGCATCGTGCATGTTTACACAAGCTGAATACATATATTTAGACAGTAAAAATACGTTTAGACAATGATACACATTAACAGTAATTATTACATAATAAAATAAATTAAAAATAAAGATTTCTTATTAATTATTTTAATATCATTAATAATAAACCATTAATACATTTAATTATAATAATATCGTCATTCCCAGCGGGGACGGAATGGAGACAAAGGCGCAGACGTCAGAGTATCGGGGAATACAGGGTTAAATTACAGGTAAAGCAGGCAAAACGCAGACGGACAATACAATGACCAGACTGGGGAAACAAACTGAAACCTTGACTAAATACAGAGGACTAATGACAACAACCAGAAACAGCTGATCACATGGGGAATCCACACGGGGTTAACGAGGGGGCGTGGCACAAAGAAGAAGTGAAAGATCGGGGCAGGACACATTATTTGGATACATTTACTTTACAAATTACTGTTTTGTTAAATGTGCTTAGATGTGTTTAGTACAGTATATGCTCTTCTGGTTTTATCCTGTTCATTTTGTGTTTAAATGCATAAAAAAAACATATTTAGGTGTGATATTTTGAAGCCGGGAACCAATTAATTGGTTTTCCATTATTTCTTATGGGGAAAATTCGATCAGAACTTGAACTTTTTAGGATTCGAACCCGAGTTCTGAAAAGATTAAGTTCGAGTTCTGAGGTACCACTGTAAAATCATATTTATAAGTAATTCGGCAATATTAATCAACAGAGAAATAAAAAAGAAAATGATACTAATAAATACAAATACTGTATTTGTTAATTTTGTCATTATAAATACGAGTAGATTCTATCCATCCATCACAGGGCATAAGGCTGGGGTACACCCCAGACGGGGTGCCAGTCCATCACAGGCCATAAGGCTGAGGTACACCCTGGATGGAGTGCCAGTCCATCATAAGGTATAAGGCTCGGGTACACCCTGGATGGGGTGCCAATCCATCACAGGACATAAGGCTGGGGTACACCCTGGATGGGGTGCCAGTCCATCACAGGGCATAAGGCTGGGGTACACCCTGGATGGGGTGCCAGTCCATCACAGGGCATAAGGCTGGGGTACACCCTAGACGGGCTGCCAGTCCATCATAAGGTATAAGGCTCGGGTACACCCTGGATGGGGTGCCAGTCCATCACAGGGCATAAGGCTGGGGTACACCCTAGACGGGCTGCCAGTCCATCATAAGGTATAAGGCTGGGGTACACCCTGGATGGAGTGCCAATCCAGCACAGGGCATAAGGCTGGGGTACACCCTGGACGGGGTGCCAGTCCATCACAGGGCATAAGGCTGGGGTACACCCTGGATGGAGTGCCAATCCAGCACAGGGCACAAGGCTGGGGTACACCCTGGATGGAGTGCCAGTCCATCATAAGGTATAAGGCTGGGGTACACCCTGGATGGGGTGCCAGTACATCGCAGGGCATAAGGCTGGGGTACACCCTGGATGGAGTGCCAATCCAGCACAGGGCATAAGGCTGGGGTACACCCTGGATGGGGTGCCAGTCCATCATAAGGTATAAGGCTCGGGTACACCCTGGATGGGGTGCCAGTCCATCACAGGGCATAAGGCTCGGGTACACCCTGGACGGGGTGCCAGTCCATCACAAGGCATAAGGCTGGGGTACACCCTGGACGGGGTGCCAGTCCATCGCAGGGCATAAGGCTGGGGTACACCCTGGTCGGGGTGACAGTCCATCGCAGGGCATAAGGCTGGGGTACACCCTGGACGGGGTGCCAGTCCATCGCAGGGCATTAGGCTGGGGTACACCCTGGACGGGGTGCCAGTCCATCACAGGGCATAAGGCTGGGGTACACCCTGGACGGGGTGCCAGTCCATCACAGGGCATAAGGCTGGGGTACACCCTGGACGGGGTGCCAGTCCATCACAGGGTATAAGGCTGGGGTACACCCTGGACGGGGTGCCAGTCCATCATAAGGTATAAGGCTGGGGTACACCCTGGACGGGGTGCCAGTCCATCACAGGGTATAAGGCTGGGGTACACCCTGGACGGGGTGCCAGTCCATCACAGGGTATAAGGCTGTGGTACACCCTGGACGGGGTGCCAGTCCATCGCAGGGCATTAGGCTGGGGTACACCCTGGACGGGGTGCCAGTCCATCACAGGGCATAAGGCTGGGGTACACCCTGGACGGGGTGCCAGTCCATCACAGGGCATAAGGCTGGGGTACACCCTGGATGGAGTGCCAGTCCATCGCAGGGCATAAGGCTGGGGTACACCCTGGACGGAGTGCCAGTCCATCATAAGGTATAAGGCTGGGGTACACCCTGGACGGGGTGCCAGTCCATCACAGGGCATAAGGCTGGGGTACACCCTGGATGGAGTGCCAATCCACCACAGGGCATAAGGCTGGGGTACACCCTGGACGGGGTGCCAGTCCATCACAGGGTATAAGGCTGGGGTATACCCTGGACGGGGTGCCAATCCACCACAGGGTATAAGGCTGTGGTACACCCTGGACGGGCTGCCAGTCCATCACAGGGTATTAGGCTGGGGTACACCCTGGACGGAGTGCCAGTCCATCACAGGGCATAAGGCTGGGGTACACCCTGGACGGAGTGCCAGTCCATCGCAGGGCATAAGGCTGGGGTACACCCTGGACGGGGTGCCAGTCCATCATAAGGTATAAGGCTGGGGTACACCCTGGATGGGGTGCCAGTCCATCACAGGGTATAAGGCTGGGGTACACCCTGGACGGGGTGCCAGTCCATCACAGGGTATAAGGCTGTGGTACACCCTGGACGGGGTGCCAGTCCATCATAAGGTATAAGGCTGGGGTACACCCTGGACGGGGTGCCAGTCCATCACAGGGTATAAGGCTGGGGTACACCCTGGACGGGGTGCCAGTCCATCACAGGGTATAAGGCTGTGGTACACCCTGGACGGGGTGCCAGTCCATCACAGGGTATAAGGCTGGGGTACACCCTGGACGGGGTGCCAGTCCATCACAGGGTATAAGGCTGGGGTACACCCTGGATGGTTTTCTTTTGTCTATTTTAATAAATATGATATGTAATTCCTAACACACTGACACTCCAAAATGTAGTCAAACAGGGATTTTTTTGTTCTCTTTTTTGTGTTTTGGTTTCTGGAAAGTCAATATATATATTTTTCTGCTTGCATTTGTTTTTGTTTTTGTTTTTGTTTTTTTTTTAACCAGTACACAGCACAGCTTCCAAAAGATGATGTTCAGCTCTATTGTTTCTTCTGGAAACGATCCTTGGCATGAGAATCGTGAGTCAAGCCAAGACCACGAGATCTTAAAGACAATGGAGAGATGGATTCCCTGACTGAAGAAGCTGTCACTTGAATTAAAACAGCTTCTCCAGTTTATATATACCCATTTTAGATATATACTCATTTAGATCAGGTATTAAATTAATATATCATGTATATAATAAATACAATATGTGGTCTTCAGTTAAGATATATGTAAAATTAAAAGAACGAGGAAAATCTTAAATCTGCAAGAATATTTTTAATGTAAAATAGTTTTTTTTTCTTTTTTATCTTTTATATACTTTCAGATATAATGGTGACCTTAGTTCGTTCTTCATATGTTACGACTTGTCTGCAAAAATCCACTGGCATTCCTCCCCAGCGGTGGATATGCGATCGGCTGATGAAAGTTCCTCCTTGGTATTAAGTCAAAAGTCCGGCCTTATCTCGGAATTCCTCTTATCAGAGACGGGGAAGTGACTGACAGACTGATGTGAGGTCCTGCTTGTGCCTTTCCACATACGCGCCGCGTGAATCCCGCCACGGACAGATACTGTTAGTGCAAGTTGCCATTTTCTGCTTAGCTTCTCAGAACTGCTGAGTGATCGGCGTATGAGAGATCTTGATGGGCATCCATGCACCTGCTGCAGAAGACGGAAGACTTTCTTATGGATTACACACCAGAACACAATGCCATCTTTATTTTTAATGTATATATATATTGAAAACAATGTCCCTTGTGCCATGTACAGTCCACATATTTATGTATTCAATAGGCATCCATTTCCTGTTTTTGATATCCCTGCAGTGTTTGATTCAGCTTGTTTTTTGAAGCTCAAACAGTTCTTTTCTTACAGGCTTTAACTTACCGAAAGATAGGCAAGCCATCAAAAATAAATAAATAAAAATGAAAAAAAAAAAAAAAAACAAGACTGTGTCTTTAAAGAGAACTCGAAAATGGAAATTTAAAACGGAGCAACTTCCATCTGTTAGAAGCCGCTAACCTTTGGATGACCTGCCAAGGAACTCTAGAATTTGCTTAGTATTAAAAAGAGAATTTGTATCTGATGAGGTTGTTTTCATGGAAGTAGTCTTAAGATGGTGGAAGAATTACTGATACCTTTTGCTAAAATGCTGTACATTTATTTTCCATTTCATATACACGTTTTTCATAAACAGCGCAAATATTTTTGCAATCATTCCAAAGTTTTTAACCCAAATTTTTTTTATTATTATTATTTTTTCTCTTCTGTTTGGGAACACTTTAAAAAAGCTTAATCTTCCCACCCATAAGTATTATATGGATTTTAATGTATAGATCAAGGCTGGCCTGGTCCAACAAACTTCAGTAAAGCATGTTGGCACAAAACTATTTTTAATTTTGTTCGAGATGGGAGAAGACCACCAATGGATCCAGAGATGATCCAGAGATGACAACAACAAACATGCAATAGAAGTCCGGAAGAAGCAGACAGGAGGCCAGACATTCTGGAAAAGTATAGTTTCATTTGATAGCCTTCGGTCAGCATTGGCTTAACCGCACCTGCTAGTAATAATATGTACTGGCAGGAAAAGAAAACAGTTTTTAATGTTCAACATGAAGAAGTGTTATGCTTATTCAAAGTGTTCTGAAAATCTCACCAAATTGTGCAAGGAATCTATTTTCAAATGCAAGATAATTTAATGTTGTGCTGATGTTACTCCCCCAACCCACCGCCCCCCCCCCCAACCCACCCCCATACTGGTCAGGACGCCTGTAGACTATCGCATGCATACATACTCACACAATTAATCACACAGTATAGACAATTTACAGAGCCCAAAGACAAACAGCATCATTGTATTTATTTGGGTTGTGGGAAGAAGCTGAATCATTCAGAGGACACCTAAATGATTTCACACAGACCAGGGTTTCAACTCCCAAGCCTGGCAGTCTATAGCCAATGTACCACCCTACTAAATGTTTTTATATTATTCATAACTAAATTCTCCATTTGGATTTTCCTTTGTGTTTTTTAAGTTCATGAAGACAAACACGATTCACCTTTACAGTAGCTAAACTGCTTGTTCAAGCGTGTTCAAGTGTAAAATCAGCTCTGTGGATGGTGTAAGCTTTGTGCCTTCTAATATTCCCGTAAATATTCAAAATGGTATATGGTGGTGGACAAAACACCCAAACAGCATCTTAATATCAAACACAGCATAAGGAGTAAGACCACTAAGCCTTAAGAACCATCCTTCCCTATACATTGCCTTACTAGTTCCAAGCGGGCAGCTGCATGGTCTCTCTTATCATTACTATGCAGATGATGACTAACTTTATTGAGTGTTCCCTTCTGAGGACACCAAGTGAACAGGTTTCCAAAACTATCTTTTAACCCCTCCTTGGCTCTCTTCATTGACTCCCAAAAGATTCTCGCATGAGGTTCAAGTTCCCGATGGTGTCTTTCAGGGATGTTAATACAACAGCTACCTCCATCGAATCACTCATCAAGACATCTGACTTCACCTTGAAGTTCCACTCTCTCTTAGGTTTGTCTAGCAGGGTGTATTCGGGACATGATCTTGGCATACTAAGACAGCAGGAAGTAACAGTGCTTACACAGTATGGTTCACTTGGTCCAATAATTCCTTGGCTTTTATGTGACCATGCATAGCATCAGACCTAATGACCTTACGAGATGGACATACCAATGGACATTGTGGCTTGAAGGCATCCGTTTTTTTCCCCAAATGTAAAGCCACTCAGATGTAGAGAAACAGGGTGAAAGATGACTCATCAGACCATATCACTGGTTTCCAGAGTCTAGGTTTTGTGTTTCTTTCATGAGGTTAGGCATCTTTTGGCATTGGAGTCCATTGTAAGTGATTTCTAATTTAGGTGCCTGCCATAATTTCTGGTTTTGTGACGTTCTTGAAGTACAGTTGAGATTCGTTGAGTCACAGTTGGAGCTGTGTTAGTTGCCTCTCGGTGCTTTGAAAACTCAGATATCAAAGTGGTGATTGTCTGACCTCTGCTAGAGCTGATACACACTGCTAATTAGCAGCCTTATATGACTCAACTTTGTACTTGTGTTTGAAATTGAATGATTTAGTCGCTTCAAAGTTAAAGACCTTTTTCATATAATGTTTCTGATATTTTATCATCACCTTCACCTTCATCTATCTCTTCCTCAGTACATTTTGGATGTTTGTAGGCTATGTCAGTTGATCATGGACTTAATATTTTACTGAAGGCGTATGATTAAAATGCCATTAAAAATGTACTTGCCTTCTTACTTCTTACTTTCTCCAGTATTGTCTTCCAAAGTTTGTTATGTAATCCTTGGCGGTTAAGAATAAGTATTTGTTTTTACAGGAAAGTGAATCAATCCAAATTGTATTGAGCATTAAACAAGCATATTTCTTTGAAGTATAGTACATTTCCCAAACCTGCTTTAAATACAGGTGTACATGAGGAGCCTCCTATGGAGTCTGTTTACAGGCAGTGTTCTCTGGCAGCTTAATTACAATCTTCTTTCATCTCATATGCAGAGCATGAAGCTACACCAAAGATTTCAGTGGCAGACTTTTATCATCATTAATATTGTTTGATCAAAGTGGATGGGGCATGTTGTGGAAATGTATTCCACAGTAAAGCTAATCAGAAAAACGATACCGGTATAGCGTTCCCACACTGAAGTTTCTTGTTATTGAATATTTGATTCTGTCATACAGCAACCAGATCACTGCTGACTTCCAGGTCTTCATAGCCATTGTAACATGAATTGACTAGTAGTGAGTGAATAGTCAGTAGTCAATACTGGGAGCTGAGAGGGAGCAAAAATGTGGACCGGCTCTGGGTCCCTGAGGACCGGATTGGTAAACACTGAGCTAAATGAAATAAATGTAATGAGAATGTGCTCCATGGATCCTTTTACAATATCAGGATTTTATTATTTGGTTTATACTGGCCCAGGAAGGCTCTGATTCTGATCTGGATGAATCAGTACTGGTTTTGTCATAAGTCAAGTGCAGCAATAAGAAATTTCAATAAAATTATTTTCTTGCCACTCTTAAGAGTTGTCAGTCCCCCCCCACCCCTCAGACAATCTAGGAAATTATGTATCGCCTACTGTAATCTGTTGTATAGTTGTAAAAGGTTAGTGTAACTTTAGTGCGAAGATTAAATGCTGCCTCCAATGTATGTCAGTCATCTGACAAGTGACAGGTCACCTTCCTTCTAACCTCTTGTAGATCATGACTTTCATATGTTCTTCTCAATATGACACAGCCAGTCAAGAATCCAGCCAGAAGCTTCTTTGTATGCAGACATATATAAGCTTTGAATTTTAGCTCACTTGGATTTAAATATTTCCTGATCTGTATGGGAGGGGTTGGGCTGGTTTCTGCATCTTCTCTCTTATTAAGCTATTAAGTGTGGGGCGTTGGACATCTTCAGCAAAGGATCATCTTCAGGCAGAAGTCTCTGGAGGAAAAAGGCCCCACATCTTGTCATCAAGCAAAGTATAATGGATCATTACACACTGTGACATAAATGAATCAGAGGATTTATTAAAGGATGTGTTCTTTGCCCCATGATATGATAAGCATATTTTGTTTTGAATACTAATGACCAGTAGGTGTACATTAATCATGCCACATTGGTCTTAATTAAATTGGGCTGAAGTGATTAGGTATGAATTGAATTAGCGTAATTGTTCTTTACAGCGGGAGGACTGTACTGCGCGCATCGTACACATGCGGACCGCCGCGCACTGACTGCTTCAGCTACTCTGCATCACTCAACCATGTACCTATATCGATATTTAAATGAAGGAAAATATTCTCAGTATTGGCTATAATTAAATATAAGGTTTCATTTTAGCTATAAAATTTAAATAATGACCAAAAAAATGTTTAAATAGAAACCTCAGACTGAGAAGAAGTTTGTACCCTCAAGCTGTGTACTGTATACTCCATGAGGACTCATACAGCAGACATCCCACTTGACATTATACGGTATATTACACTATTGCACACTATTCATATTATAGTTGCTGATATTATTGCTTTTTATTAGTATTCTCCTGTTTTACTATTTTATTTTTTATTGTTATTGTAATTTTATTCATTCTGTCTTTTTCTATATTTTCTTTGTATTACGGATTTCCTTTTGAAACAATCCAGGTGTAAAAACCATTCACCTACAGACGTATACAGTGTAGGGTGTGTATGTGATGGACAAAACATGAGCTGCAGAAAGTCTCTATTTCCACTTTTCTTAATTGTAATTGTCTCTTTTGATTTGACAGCTCAGACTCAGAAGACTGATTTCTCATCTATCACAATGTTTGGCCCAATGAGGGCTGAGGCTACATATATTTTTCCTTAGTTTTACATGTAAATGTTTGTTTCTGTTCCTGCAGTGTGTTTAAGGGGCTCTGGCTTGCTTTTGTTTCTGTTCTTGGAGTGTGTCCCAGGGACGCTGGGTGAAAGAGAAAGGCATGGTGACACTGGTGGCAGAGAGCTTCATTACTTTCTGACTTTCTGTCGATAACATTAATTAATTAAATCAGATAAATGGGAGATTTGTCAGGCAGCATAGTTAGGGAGGGGTGTTATTCTGACCTATTGTAAATGTCGTGACCTTGTCCTCTAAAAAAAGAAAAAAAAAACAGCTGTCATTTGACATTATACATGTCTGTAACTCAAGAGCTTGATCAGTTTGACAAGAACTTTTTGTCTATTAAAAAAATGATGCATGATAGAGCTGTTAAGTTCCATATATCATTGTTACTTTAAACCTTGAAACATGTGAATATGTTACAGAGAAGAAGTTTCGCTTTAGCGGTGAAAGAATGTGCAGTGCTGTGAAAGAGAGCTTTTCCTGTTACTAGATGGGAATTTCAGATCCAGTTTGAACCTTTTCTGATTCCTTATCAATCAGGCATTATATACTGTTAAAAAATGCTTACAGTAAAAACATTTCCCAGTTAATATATATTTTAATAGCAACAGATATTTAGAATCACGTTGAGTTCTAGCTAGACATTTCTTAACATATTACTTTCAAAATATTAATGTAAAACAAAGTCCTTTCAAATAATTACGTATATGGTTATTCTGTCCATGTGGTATAAGGTTAACATTTTAATGTCTATGCTAATTGTTTTATTTGTATTATTATTTATCATAAACACATCTTAAATACATTATATCATATTTTTTAAACAATCACCATATATATATATATATATATATATATATATATATATATATATATATATATATATATATATATATATATATATATATATATATATATGGTGATTGTTTAAAAATACAATATAATGTATTAATATGTGTGTGTGTGTGTGTATATATATATATATATATATATATATATATATATATATATATATATATATATATATATACAGTATATGTATATGCGTGTGTGTGTGTTTCAACACAATTCCCTTTGCATTCAGTATTATTAAACATACTCAGTTGTAAATACTCAGTTAAATAATATTTAATTTGGATTTTTGTATTGCTCAAACTATGTCTGCTGAGACACACCCCCTCCCACATGAAACTGAAAAAAAACATAAGCTGCAGAAATATTAATGTAGAGTAAATATTACAGAGAAGTATAACAGTGGTTACCTGAAATGACTCTTACTGTAACACATATAGGCTCGTTACATTAGCTGGAATATCTCTGTCACATGTATGACTGTTTATGTTGTGAATATTGTTGCAGAGACCTTAGTGATTGATTGAGCTTTGTTATGATGATAATTTTTGTTTCTTTTCTATTATGTGTTTTTCAAATTAATTCATGGTGCTGAAACTCGAAAAGCATACCCAGATAAATTACCAGAAGAAAAAAAATTGCGTAGTTTATTAATTTACTCTTTTGCACAAATTCAATTACGTATTAATGGCACATGAAAAGGACGCTGGGAAATTGGAGCTGGTGTACGGGTCCCGGAGAAAACGTCAAGCGCAATTGTCTCCCTCGCGCTGCCACACGACGCGGGCAGTAGAGTCACATTGATGGAGCACCGCTCTTTTACGGAGAAAGAATGTTTGCTTACTATTTCATCATCCCCTGGAGGCACGGCTAGGAAAATAAGCACATCAGTTGTCATTATGACAAGATAAAAATGGAGCCATCATATTTCAGTAACACAATGCAGCGAGCGTCCCCATCGAGTGATGAATTATGGACTCTCTTTTTCACACATCAGACTATAAGTTAATATTATCTCCCCAGGATAATTATAGCAAAGTTCAATTACTGACCCAGAATTACCGTGTGGGCCACACCATGGGTTTTGACACAGGGCCTTTTTACACATTTATCTTTTCGACCAACATACTAAATCTGCATGGTGGGGGTGATTCATCTTCTCCGAGCGGTTCCTCTCCTGTGCCATTCTTCTTCACGCCGATTGGCTGCTCCCTGGAGTCCCCTTCAGCCTAATGTAAGCCGCTCTGTTATACTCTCTTCTTCTACCAATTTGTGTCCCGGTTTTGCCTTCGACGGACGTGGTACGGCACAGACTGGCAACTGTACCGTTTTACATATTGAAGCAGTCGATTCACTGAAGTGGCATGTGAATGAATCAGAAGGAAATGCAGGAAATTTAAAGCTGAAAAACTTTATACCCTAATATTCACATTATGACTGAATTATATTTCTAAATTGATTTAAGTGTATTCAAATGTGTCCGCAAATGCATATCAATTAGATAGATAGATTGATAGATAGATATAAAAAGCAAGTAATCAATATCCATTTATTACAAGCTGCAAGAGATTTGAGATGCAAATACTATCATGATGACTTTATGTCTTATTTATGAGTTAAACATCATCCTTCTTAAGCTGAAAGAAATGCCAATTGTAAGCAAACTATGAAACATCTATACCGTAATCTATAATTCCTCATCATACGGAATCAAAATATTACTGTCAGGGTTTTTGGAAAAATGAAGGAAATGTTCTCTGACGTTTTGATACCCGGATATCATGTAAATGTTAATAATAATCTGAATTTATATTTATTCATATACATTTACGCCATTGTCTTTGCAAAAGGAATGCATTATTAGTAATGTGAAGTTGTATGCACCCGCGTCACATTCATTACTGAAGCTTACATAGCTCCATACTAATGAGTTTTATTTTTCTGTGGTATGTTTTTCATGCCTTATTAACTAAGATGCCCTATTAAAATCCAGTAATTCCTGTTCACATGTGGAGGTGGAGAAGGGCATCAGGTCAGTGTAAGTGCATGTGTGGTTTATGAACCTCTGGGTTCACTTAACCAGTGGTTCCCAAGCCCGCGGCATCAGCGTAGATGAGAAACAAATTCAACTTTATTTCAAATAATTCTGTCCTTTTCTCTTTTCTTAGGTAACCAAGCAAAAATCAACAGCAACAGTTCATGCAAGACACGCCATGATCTGAAGCTGCTGATTTTAAGGGCGATCAAAGGAGAAATGGCTAGATTTATTCTACACCTCAAGAACTTGTATTCCGGAGTACATTATGTAATTTGTTTTCGGCCTGAAGGCTGGGCTTTCTGTTGTATTTTTGACATTAGTTTTCCTTTATTAATTACAACCCCTTTTCACAGTAATGTATCTAACCTTGATCCAAAGTTCTTATTTCTATGCACTTCTAGTTCTTCTGGTATATCAGTACTACTTTAAGTCCCAGGATCCTAGTGCAAATCTCAGCAATCGCTAGGCAGTACATTACAATATATGGCCTTCCCCATATCATAGCCATCAAATTCCCCAGGAGTGATTTATGTATTTGACTGGAAGCATAGGAGCACTGCTTGCTAAGATTATCGCATCCTGTATTTTTTTTTTCCTTCCGAAATATGTGGCACCGTTACAGAGAAACTTCAGGCACCTTTGAATCGCATCATGTCATGATTCGCCGTAACTAACTAAATGTTTTGATGAATAGATGTAGTGGTAAATAACCAATTTGGTAATACATTCTGGATGATTTGGTATGTGTTTTCCCCCTGTAGATACCTTGTTTCCTATATTTATATATATATATATATATATATATCTGGAGCCACATTGTATAGCGTTACCTTTGTTTAACTATATAAAGACATGCCTTATTCGCATACAATGTGCCTTCTTTGGATTATTAGTAAACTCTTATGCATTTATTTCCCCCAGTTTGATTTTGTGGAATAATATTTAAATATATCTTTCCTTCAAATAATAATTTGTGGATACTCGTGGATTTCAATCATGAAAAAATGAAAATCCCTTTTTTATTTTTTTAGGAATATTAACATTACAACCAAGTCAATCATAAACGTTGATATTGTTCAACAGTAATTGACCATGCTGTCACACACTAGAAAATTTAATTTCTTTTTTTTTACAAGGTATAAAAGGTGTACAACTTCAATAATTATTCTGTCAACATGCACCGCTTTTTATGCAAAACTACAAGATACTGCAATATTGAAATTATAAATCCAATTCTCTGTGCGTGAAACACATGTATCAAGAAAGTGTGTATCCTTTAATTATTTCTGGGGCATCTCGTTTTCCTTCACGTTAAACTAAACTGGATATTACATTTGCTTAAAACTTAATCATGCAAAATGAAGACTTGATTTGAGAAATTTTAATAAAGATAAGTCATTCTTATCATCAAATCAGGGAATGCTAATCAACGCTTTCATTCGGCGGGAGTAGATAATGTCATAGTAGCTGCAGGCTCTTTATTTTGCAATAAAGCATTTACATTCTAATGATTTTATTAAAGCTTACGCTGGCTGTCAGTAACACCCCCCCATTCCCCATTTCCCCTCCCCTAGATCGCCTGGCAAATTGTATCAGTTATCTGCTCATACTGCCTTTATCACCAGAGCCCAGTGGCAAGCACAGGCCCACCACAATGACAAGTCTCTGGCTTGAAGAGTCTGTATTTAATCATTTCTCCCGCTAGTATTGTTCTGCTTACAGTGCATAAATAAGTGTTTCAAATAACCCCGGAGTGCCACTGAGAATGAAACAATGTATCTGTCTTATTTATCTTTCTTGCATTCTTTGCCACCCCCTTCTTCCCTTTTTTTTTTTTTTTTATTCTCGCTGTCTTTATTTGCTGCGGGCAACGTTTTTATATGCAGACCTATCATATCTGAACAGCTCAAAATTACTCACCGATGAGCATAAAGCTTTTGAGATATAGATATAGAGCACTTTTCAATGGCAAAAAAAAACGGAGGGGGGGGGGGGGGTCTTTTCTTTCAGTAACTGAATCGGATAGAGTAGCTATGACCGATGGAACCAACATTGGTTGCCCAAATGGTGCAATGGCTTCCGTTTTTTTCCCACCAGATGGCAAAGTAAGCCAGCTCAGTTTATATCCCATTCCTTTTTAAAATGTTCCAAGCACAACTAGACCATTATGTAATGTTTATGATTATGCACGTGGATCATAATTCAACAATCCATCCATCATTCAAGCACTCATTTAGTACAGGCTCAGCTGCAATCTGAGGCCTATGAATTAAAGTTACTTCAAATAAAAATATAATTTAGACAAATTGACATATATATTTTTTTAATTTGTCTACCAGTGGACACCAGAATGTTATCATGCTGAAATATTTCAACTCTTTTACTGTGACAATGTGTTTTGTAAAAAGCTGCTTTTCCCATAATCATTAACATGACATGTTTTAAATTATTCAGCAGACAATAATAATATTTCATAGCATCTTTTCAGGTAGGCGGTAACTGCCTGTACTGGGATTCTGAGAAATTCTCTTAGTTTGTCAGTAATACTCTGCAACATAATTCCACAAGCATACAGATACTGTACAATAAAGATATGATAAATGAATTATACTCCTTATCAGGTTATGGGCTTGATATAACTAAAAAGGGAAACGACTTCAACAAAGAAATAAAGCCAGTGGTAACTTTTGGACATAATTTGCATTAAAAAAGTATTTTCAGCATGTGTTTACGGCACTCCATAGCGTTATATAATCCTAGTTACTAGTTTACGTTTTTTCTTTATTTATCACTATAACTCTTGACTGAATGCCACCGGTACCAAACTTATCTAATGACAATAGTACAAAACACCATCTAATTACTTCAACTGTACAACAATGATTTGTCCAATGTCCTACCTACTCTATGGTCATGTAAAATGTCCAGATGTGCACTGAACAGATAATTACAACCAAACCAAAGAAGGACTTCTAACATGGAGTTTAAATAATAATAATAATAATAATAATAATAATAATAAAGCTACAATGATAAATAAGTTTATAGTAAATTCACAGCATTGTGTATCAGTAAGGATAATGGGATTTATTGTATTACATATATTTGTCATACAATACAAAATATATCGTATTCTATTAAATATATTTGTCGAATGTACAACAATACTTAGTTAACAGTTTAGTTCCTCTTTGACTGAGATAGAATAGACTAATGTGTGCAGTGAAATATGAATCATTTAAATGATGTCTTTTAAACAATGAAACACAATAATGGTCTGATGATGTGTGCTCTGAAACGTTTGCACTGTCGGTATTATTTTCTGGGTATAACAAGAGCTCTTTGAAGTCTAGACCCGGGGCATGTTTGTCATGGTAACGTCATGTATCAAAACACGACGGAAAAGCAGGACATTCACTAATTGATGACTGAACACCATGGTTGTGAAACTGCTGCTAAAGACCCATAAAGTATAATGAATTGATTCTTTACCGGAAAGCCAGGGAACTTCTAGAAGATAGCCGTCAATTGTTATTTAAGACAATGCTGTAAACCCATCTTTCTGTAGTTAAATTTGTGCCATTATGCACTAGATTCCCATTCTAGTCGCTTTCAAATCGTTTTCTTTATTTGGTGTATACAGTTACTCAGACAGACCTCCTCCACCTGAAGGCAGAAATCAAGCAAGACACAGTATGGCCGAACAAAAAAACCTCTTTATATCCCTTAATATTATTGTAGATATCATGATTCTTTGCTCAAAGAAAATCAGTGTGGGTGTGTGGTTTCATGAACACTTGAGTTATATCACTTTAGTAGAATGTGGTTTAGCTTTTTTTTCCCCACATTCAATAGTAGATAAACACAAGTAGACGCCAAAGCTTGGGGTTAAGATATATAGCTAAAAGTGCATTTGTTTTGGACACAAAGCCAAGACTAAGTGAAGGTTGTTGTAGAAAGAAATAGTCCACTTACATCAGAGCTGGGCTTAGTTTTCAATGTAGTCTTAGAGCCATTCTATACCTGACTATACTCTAGAGTACTACACTCAGTCCAGCTACAGGCATGGTAAATTAGTCCTGAAGACCAGTGTTAATTTTGGCTGCAAATTTTCATTTAGTTTTAGTCATAGTATTTTGACTAAAATGTAATTTAGTTTCAGTCATAATTTAGTCATCTAAATTATTTTACTTTTAGTCTAGTTTTAGTTGACTAAATATCATAAGATAAAAGTGCAAAGTGTAATGTTTAAAGTTTCCCTTCGATTTCTGAAAGTCATTATGTTCAGCAAGATGAAATGAAACCAATGTTAAGGAATGGTGTTAAGGTCTGACTGTGCAGTACACAAACACACAGATTTCACTCTTATTTGAAACACAAACATATGTTTATTTACCCGGAAACTGAGTACTGTAAAATCAGTAGTGCCATTAGTGCAAAAATAAAATCACTTCAAAGTAAAAGTGCATATACTATAATGTCACCAGGCCTGCTCTCTCTGAATATTAAAATAGAAATATTAAAATAAATATTTGTAGACGTAGTTTATTGGTGATTTCATGTTCGTTGAAGTTTCCACTTTTTAACAACTGTACAAAGTAATGTTATTTGTTATATAAATCAACTCAGGGGAAACAAAAAATGTACGTTTTCAGGATTGCCAAATCTCAAGCATCTGGCATGACACTCACGCTTTCAGACTGAAGGTGGAAATCTCATGGCAACCACATACCATTATAAACCTAAAATTAGCTACATCAAAAGTGTATTTACATGGTTAAGTACAAAAGCAGACTATTTACAAGGTAAGAACTGTTACATATGTGTGCAGACATCTCGAATTAAAAATCTCACTCCAGCCAGCTGGCCGAAGGTGGCAATCCTGCGTTTTATTTGAAATGAAAAGTAAAATGCACTGTTTTCGCTTGAAACGGCTCATCATTCCATTTGCGCTGTTACTCCGACAAATATAAAACGAATATGAGAAAAACACATCACATTTTATATCTTTTCGAAATAAGACCGCCCATATGCTACTCTAATAGCGATTAAAGTGATAGGTTTGTATGTATTTATATTATAATGACACATTAATTTTATTACCGGTGTGGGATTATAGAAACAATTCATGAACACTAAAATATATGACATAAACACAACTGTATTTGGGTTTTATGGCTTAAGTTAAGCACATATGTGTTCAGTTCTATGTCACGTAACAATAAATATTGTCAAAAAGTTTTTTAATTGTACTGAATTAATTTGATTTGACAGTCAGGTATTGATTACATGCAATGTTGATACAACTAATAGGCTACTTAAATATATATATCACACTAAATAGTTAGACATTGTGATCTTCAGGACCTTTGCTTCAAGAAATTTTCTCTAATTGGACCTCTTTAAATTTTAGTTCAATACCACTGCCTTACATGAACTACATTAGTTCTGATTGGATCTCATCTCAGGCAAACATTTTCGTCTCGTTTTCATTCGTTGACAAAATTGTCCATACACTTCGTCATTGTCTTAGGCCTCGTGAAATCATTTTTATTTATTTATTTTTATATCGTCTCGTTTTCGTCAACAAAATTAATACTGCTGAAGACACCAGTAATATTTGCATTTCACAGAGTACTGGATGTCCAGAAACTCATACATACAGACAAACAGACAGACAAATACAATAATATTCAGTTCCTAGTATGACAAAAATATGCATATACTCTCATTTACACAAAATATGCAACTATAGAAAGTTGAATAGGCAAGAATAAGTGTGTAAGTCTGCACAGGTATACAGCAGCAATTTACCTTCATGATACGGTTCAATAGGTAAATTATATAAAATATTTACAGTCCTGGGCCGGGTTTCCAGAAACTTTCTTAACGATACGTCGTTCGTAAGTTCTACCTTAAATTCTCTCTTAAAGTTCTAACGTGTTTCCGGAAAAGTTCTTGCTTAAGTTTATCTTCCATAAGATATTCTTTCATAAGGTTGGTCTGAGCCTGTCTTAGCTGTCTCTTGTCGTTGTTGTCGGCTCATACTGCTCATTTAAAACAAGACTAACATCGTTAAGGGTACAGTTTCATAACCAAACATCACTTGACTTAAAAATAACTCATCCATGTGATAAAATGGCTTGTCTGATACATGACTGCAGTCTTCATTAGGTTTTGTCGTTACACTCTGAATGTGCAGCAAATTGGCCTCAGTAACACGCGGATTCATAATGAAAGATAAGGAACGCAGTTTTCATTATGTATTTATTAATTGAGATGGAAGGGGGAGGTGTTCTGCCAGTATTGGGGTGGACGTGTTCCCTCTATTTCCGACACATCTGGAATGCACACACCTCTCTAAATGTGCCAGAGTTACAGTATATCAAAACTTTGGTAATGATCAACTTCTTTTACATATTTCTCTATTATATTTACCCAAAAAAGCAGCCTGGAAAAGACCTTAGAAGTCAATACTGAAGCATAAAGCACATGTTAAGACTTTTCTTTCGGCTATTGGCCCATTGCTCGTCCCAATATCAACGCCATGCACACATATTGGTGCATGCAGGTGTTATATAGAACAAATAAAAATAAACTGGTGATATTACAATCTAGGGAGGCGGGTTAATGCACCCAATCGGCAAAAAACATATTTACGGTTATATGATTCAGTTTGTTCATTTTGTATTTTATTTGTAGCTTCTCCCCAGATCTGATTAATGCAATATTTTGAGGGATTCCTGCAGTGTTATGTTTGTAAAGAACGCCACTTTCTCTCATGTGGCAGTCAAGCAGTTGATGCATAGAGGAAACAATCAAGCCAAAGATGTCAACCAATCTGGTGTTGCAGTCACTCTTAAGAAGCTCTCTCTTAACAATCTCTTAAGAGATTATACGTGAAACATACGTCGGGAAAAAAAAAACTTCAGAGTCTTCGTAAGACGCTAAGAGTTGCCGTTATTGGGAAACCCGGTCCTGATCCCACTGGGCCCACAAAAATTTCATTTTCAATTATTTTTTCTATTATAAACAAACAAACAAATAAATAAAAATTCACATGGCTAAACACTGTTGTAGGGGGTAGCTTGATCCACCCATCAAAACTATGGGTGGGATATTGGCTGCTACCAAGTCGAACGTTATGCTACTGATGGATTATTTTTCCCAGTGATATGTCATATTCAATAAAAAAGCTGTATCTTTAGGCGTTAAATTTGTCTGTCAGCTAGCTGAAGTAAAGAAAATAAATACAGCTATAATGCCATTGATAAGGTTCATATTTCAGGGAGGAACGTGAATGCTGCTTGGCTTCCTTTTTCTCGTTTTTTCCCCCCATAAAAGTAGACTTAATTTGAAAATAAAAAAATAAATAACACATTTCCAGCATCAGCCACCCAATCATCTCGTCTTCGCTCATTGCATTACTTTGTGTGTGTTCATATCCCGTTTATCAGATTAATGTTTTATGTATTTTTTTTGCCGCCGTGACACAATGGCGCTGATAAAATGGAGGCATATTTGTGTCACCTAGTGACAGACAGCAATTGGAGGGAAATTAAGTTGTACTGCAATATCATAATATACACAGTGCAAATAAACCTAGTTTGGAATAATCACAGTCTCTGTCTATTTGGATGATTTTTCTCTACCATTTTAGAGGCAGCCTTTGATGTGATAATGTTAATTCCTATCTGGTGGGGAAAAGGCATTAAAATCGGAAATTACTCGAGTAACACTGTGTCAGTCACTCTATCTCTTTTTTTTTTTTACATGTGCTTTATTAACTGTTAATCATTTTGTCATAACAATCCATGAGCTTTAATACTGTATAACTTCAGATAATTGGTTATCATATTATAGATTTGTGTCGTCATGTGTGTGAATGTAAGTGTATGTGTGTGTGTGTGTGTGAGAGAGAGAGAGAGAGAGAGAGAGAACTTTTGAAAATATTGCTAACTCATGGATAAAATGCACTGATTAAATATGAAATACTTTCAGCTGCTGAAGACATTGCTGCTTAAAATAAGATGTATTTAAGACAAATATAATTACAAATTATGCACTGAATGGCAGGACATATTTACCAGATTCATATATATGCAAGGATCAATATTAACCAGCAGAGATATGCACGAGACCAATTATCTTTGCTGTATTGTTGTCTGAGTACCTTGCTACTTTGTACAGATGTCTGTCCATCACCTTTCAGTCAAATGCAATTCTCATGAGTAATTTGTTTCTAGTTAAGACACCAACTCTTATGCCCTCTGACTATCAAGTTATGGAGCTGACTTTTTATGCCGGCTCAACACATTTATTTTATTGTAGATGAGATATGCAGAACTAATTATGTCATACAACTAAACCTGTGAACATACTCTGAAGGGCTAAAAATTACGTTTAGTGTCACTGTGTAATGGTTCTATCGTAGATAAAGAAATTGTATGGATGTCAATCTGCTTTATGCCACAGTGGTGTCAGACTCAATGGTAGTTTTCTTTTTTTTATATAAAATTGCAATAAAATTAAATTTGAATAAGAGGTATTGACCCACAGCCATTTTCTCTTAAATCAGAACATAATTTACTTTTCCTAATGAATCTGCTTTAGTTGCTTGGAAAAAGTCAATCATTTTGGTGTCTTGAAGGATTTCCATGCTCTTTCAGTTGTAAGTATGAAAATATTACACCACATAGGTGGAAAAAGAGACTGGAATTAACCAATGGTTGAAGATCATAGACTGTGAGAGACAAGAAGGACATTATTTTAACAACATAACAGTTCTGCCTTATAATGGTGTATGAACACATGTACATCAATCAGCTGACAAGGAATACCCGTGAATTCATTTGTAATTGAGTACTGTAGGTATGGCCGTTTCTCTTAGGCCTTCAGTCTGGCCCAATTGTCTAAAATATTAATAATAGTACTAAAATTAGACTGTTGCCAATAGAACAAACATATTGTAACATAAATTGCATAAACTAATACAGCACATCTGTTTAGGAATTTCTAGTCAACAGAATAATGAAGTAAGAGTAGAATCCTAAGTGTTCACAGTATTATCCAAAACTGACAGTAATCAATGTCTGGACAATGGGAGGAGAGAACCCCCATTATAGTGATAGGTCATCTAATAGCAAAAGAGTGCATTCACTGGTCTTTACATAGCTGGGTATTGTAACTGGGTCAAAAACAATCCAACCTGGATTAACTGGCAACCCAGTGTTGGGTGAATGTTGGACATAACATGCGCTGGGTTTTATTGACTATTGGGTTATGCAATTTAACCATGCTGCTGTTGTTACAACTGCTCAACACTGGGTTAAATTTACCATTGGTACTGGGATGTTCATTTATGTCTTCTATCATCATCATCATCCATCCATCCATCCATCCAATTTCCATATGGCTTACCCAATAGAGGATTGCAGTGAGCTTAGAAGAAGCATAGGGTATAAGGGGACACCCTGAATAGGGCATAAGGGGACACCCTGAATAGGGTATAAGGGGACACCCTGAATAGGGCATAAGGGGACACCCTGAATAGGGTATAAGGGGACACCCTGAATAGGGCATAAGGGGACACCCTGAATAGGGCATAAGGGGACACCCTGAATAGGGTATAAGGGGACACCCTGAATAGGGCATAAGGGGACACCCTGAATAGAATGCCAGTCCAACATTCTGAATAGAATGCCACACAAAAATTAAAAAATTAAGCATTTCACTTGTACTTACTTTTAATTTTGTTCTTTTTGCATTTTAGAGTCAATGATAAATTGAGTTTTGGAAACAAGCAGCATGACCATATCTAGAAAATCGTATTTTTTAAATAAATATTGTTATATTAAGTGAATAAAAATATATGCATGTATGTTCAATGGACATCTGTTTGTCTTTTAATGGGATCTCTATTTTTCTTTTAAATAAATGTAATTCAAAGTCTGCTTTACATAAAATGAAAGCTCTAATACATGATTTAAAATGCTTTCGCATACAGTATAACATACATTACGATAATAGAAGAGAATGATTAAAGTTTTAGGAGCATTAACATTTGATGCATAAAATAACAGGCTGAAAAGGTAAAACAGAAGCTTTCTGGATCAAATCATGTTATTATTTTATTTTGTTCTTGGGAATGTACATCTATTATGAAATAACTAAGGTACTTATGCTGCATTATTAATATGTTTATAAAAAATTCCTTTGAGATTGTATTTATGTGAGAGAAATATTTCTTCATACTTTTGTTTCTGGATTTAATGACTTCTTGCACAATGTGGACTGCAAAAGGAAATGCCTCTGGTGTAGAGATGTTTTAACAGTAAATATACAAAGCATTAATTTGGTTCCTCATTTGGGAGATTATTAAGTGTTGATATCTCTGTATCAAGGGGAAATGCACAGTATTTAAATGTTGCATTAGGACTGTATAATCATATCGCCTGGATGTGAACATTTTATTACAGACACATACATTACAGTTATAAAGTATTCCGAGAATAAAAGAGTAGATGACATACAGATAAGCAATCTGTAAACAGCCTTACACTATGAACAAGGATATAATCAGAGTTTAAAGGTTTCATGTTATATAACATTATAAAAATTCATTACGCTCGGATCACCAAAGCCGATATGTTTCCCTGCTGTTTCACACCTGTGCTACGTCAGTCAAGGTTACGATCAAAGCTACATGGCCTTTTTTTAAGTAGCATGAAAATGATTATTTAACTGCGCATCTGTAGCCATTAGTATAGCTACGTAAGCACGGCTTCACAGTTTTGAAAATGTTTTAATGTGCGTGTAATAAGGTGATATGGACAGAGAGAGATTTTAACATTATTACTTTATTTGAGAGAAGGGGTCTTGAATATTGATCCTCAGTAGCTTCATTAGCTGAATACTGACATCCCAGATTGATGTCTCTTTAAACTGGGTCTGGGTCCTATAGCTACCCTGGGAATCACACTATTGACTCGGGGTGTTTGTGTTTCTAAGCCACTGGAGGATTTTTGTTGCCTTTAATGGGATCCATCAATTCAGCTTCCCTTTAATAATTATCACCATCCCATTCAGAGGATGCCTGGAGAGTGAGTACAGCACCTAAACTTTGGCTTGGTTACTCATTGTTTTTTGCGTTGGGAAATTTTTCGCTCATCCTTTTCATTTGTCTCAGCCTCAGCAACGTTTTCCTTTTAAGGCCCGAATTGAGAATCAAAGCAGTGCTACAAAACACAAGGGGCATATTCCGTATGGAGATGCTGCAAATCCCTTTTCAAATAATTTAACACCATTAACCTGAACGCCGAAGAGGAAAAAATACATGGATCTTTGAGGGATTAGAGGACATAATTGAAAGTCTTCATTTTATGGCTTTTTTTAAAAAAAAAAAAAAAGAAAGAAAGAAAAGACATTGATTTTCAAATCTCTGATGCTGTTGATTGTGGCTTTTAATAGGATATTTGATTACCTTTTATGCACGGTAGTCTGGGAAGTCTGGCTTTAAAGAAAGCTGGGAGAACATCGTGCACCTTCAGTTCACCTTGTGAAGGGCGCGAGAGGCTGAAAGCTTCAGACACCTCCGAGGCGGTTCTCTGTAAGCAAAAACAAAAGGGGGAAACATTAAGCAATCTCCGTAGATGATGAAAAGGCAGGCTAATGTTAAGCACATTGATCTGCGCTCATCTACACTCAACCCCTGCCCTCTCTGTTATCAATACATTGGAATCATCATTTGTATCAGCGGTTGTTTCTTTAATTAAGATCTCGCCCAAATCTTTGCCATTGATTGGTGCCATTAAGTTATCGACCGGCCGTCCTGTGCTGATCTCGGTCTTTTCACCATGTTGGAATGACTTGGCTTAGAATACCAGGAGGGAGGTATTATGTTAAATGCTGCATGTTCAAAAAAACAGGAATTGCAAATGAATATTTTGTATACTTCTTTACATTCTTAACATTTAAAAGATAATGACGACTCCCTAAATAAAGCTGAGCAACTTATCGCATGCAATATTTAACCAATAGCTTTGAATGTGTTGTTTTTGAATGTTATTTCCTTTTGTATAACTCTCTGTCGATCACTCCCAATAACATATGGGTATGTTTTATTGCTCTCTGAAAAATACAAACAGTCCAACAGTAACCCATTGTCAATCCAGTATTATTACATACACATGTAAAGCCCAAGAAATGCTCAATAAAAAATGTTGACAGTGATTTATTTGAATACCCCTCCTCTCCTGAAAAGTCCCCGTTTGGCAAAGAAATTGTTCGACAGTTGGACAATCAATGGGAGGCATGACAACAGCACAGATTAATCTGAAAATGGCTAACTTAATATGGTGAAATAACTCATACACTAATTTAATTTGCTGCTTGACCATTTATGTGTAAGTGGCTCAGCCAATAATGGCTGGAGCACCTCCATGAAAGTGGAGGAGGATCATTCGTTTTCAGGGTAATAGTAAGAAACTGAAAGGTTAACCTACATGACCTTAACACTTGATTAATGTGGTGCTTAATAAAGATTAGATTAATAAAATGATAAGACGAGGACATTTTTATGATGGTTGAAATCGCTAAATGGAGAGCTGAATACTGAACACTGAAGCTTACAGATTTCACTACAGTGCAATTTTTTTTTTATTTTGCATGTGAGATAAAGGGACCTTCGCAAATCTGATAGGAAGCAAAGAATGGAATCTCCATTAGCAAAAGTAGTTAGTCCACTTATCAGCACTTTAAACATATTAGAGCATGAGTACATTATGGGTTTATATCTGAATGAGAATATATGGCACAGAAATAAAACGTGCATGCTCTTAAGTCCTAAAACCACCACGGTAGACTGAAGCTAAACTGAGCTCAACTGTTTTTCTCACCTCCAGGAAATATGATATTTCCTGCAGATTTTCCTAGGCAGCAAACAGTCAATTCATCATAACCAGTCCATATCCCCCTACAAGGCAGGCCTCGTCTGAGCAGGCCGACGATGATTCACGCGGTGGGTGTGACCACATTCATCAGTGCAGATAATACTTATCTAATCATTGTTAGAAAAAAAAATCTATTATAGTAAATGTTTCGCTCTTTAGTCTGTGCACTGGCATGACGAGGCACGAAGGTGTCTCCTCTGGAAGCCTTGACACAGTTGAATTACCTTTGATTTAATTTGATGCCGATCCTGGTATTACTACCAATTCTGTGTTTTAAATAAGAAAAAAAGGAACATTTATTTTGTTCTAAAAAGGGTGCAGAATGGTGGTCTTCCTACTGTAACGCGTACGGAGAAAGATACTATTCAATTGACAAAACCTCCGCCTCAGGTACATTTTTCAGGCGCTTTACGGCTGACAACAGAACCAGCCATCCTGTTGAATATCCCTCACTGAACCCCACTTGTCTCTCTCCATGGCGCGGTCCAGTTTCCACCCACCTGATAAGTACACCAAGCCCCTGAAGTGTTAAATGTGTTCCCCCCTACTCATCCCACCCCCTGGAAACCCCCAGCCCCAAGAAGAGTTTAAACGGGTGAAAGGATCGGTGACGGCTTTGCATCTCCATGGGCATTTTGAACAACGCCTGTTCCACTCCGATTGCAACCACCACAAACAAATCCAATAGCTGCTAATCTGATCATCTCATCCACACTTTTCATGCTGTGTTCCCTTCAGAACCGCTTGTACGAGTTCCAGCCTGTGAGTGTGTGATAAGACACTGGAAATTTAGTCATCATCTTCTGCGCAAAGGAGCTCAGAGAAGGGATTATGATATTCCTATAACCTTACATTGGATATGGACAGGGGCATCTACTAGCATGATTAAAATCCTGTACATTGCTGTCCGTCCCATCCTTGCCCCCCCTTCCCCCCCGGTAACACCCCCCTCCACACCCATAGCCCTACTCTCCCCCTACACTGCTCTGCTTTTAAAGGCTGGCTTTACAAGATTAGTGGAGAACAGCCATCATGGTTTTGGAAGAGATAGAAACAAGGACGGACTGTGTTTATGGCAGTTACATACATCCCTAGATTTGACGACTGATACTAGAAGCTATTACCAAACTAGTTCCTTCCTTACATAAAATAAAACCCAAAAGATATCTGAGATGTATGTGCCACAGACAAGTTTTGAAATTAAGATTAAGCCGGACTTATTCTGGGGGATATTCTGGTGCGTACAGCAGCACAATATATACTGCACAGATGAACATGCATATAGTATCAAAAGAAGTACAAAGGCTGTACCCATAGCGGATATTATTTATTGTTATTTATTAGCTATTTATTGTGCAGTATGATTTAATAGCCATTTGAAGATATTTTGGTAAAACTTTACTTGAAGCTATCGTCTTTATTGCACTTTAGATACCTTCATAATGCATTATAATGATCAGTATTAGATTTAAGGATGCTTTGTACTGCATTATGAGTGTATCTATAGTGCATTATATATGAGAACTTTATAGAGCATTCATGCACAATAATGTGTTTTTATGTAAATGCTTTATGAATGCATTATACTGTGTTATGAATGTGTTTATAGAGTCTTATAGACATGGCATATATACAAAGTGTTACAGAATATTTATAGAATATAATACTGATGACTATCTTTGAGAGCATTAAGATATGATCCATTAATAAAATAGTTGGTCAGTAGGGTTGACTACAATACAAAGTTTTTTTTATAAACATAATTGAAAACTGGCATGAACAAAACCTTTTGTGTTCCCTCGTAATAATTTTTAATGGATTCACTTTTTATGAAGATCAAGTAAATTGCCCATTTAGAACTTTGCATTATTAGTAGTTCAGAAAATTGCTGATTCACTCATTATTTGCAGTCATTGTACAAGGAGACAAACAGAAATATTGAACACTTCACAAGAAATGACATCAGAAGCAATATTTTCCAGACATTATTACTAAAATACACATGATATATCAGGATATGTACAGTAATCTCATATTGAATTTGGAACATTGAAGGCACGCCCATTTAACAAGTGATTGACAACTCTCATGAAATAAATGGCAGCATTATTAGCAATTTCAGGAGTCAAAACCTATCCAGAGAGGATTGTTACTCCATCTAACTCACAAATCACCAAATGATTCAAACAAGAACAAATAAAAGACATATTATTCTTAACCTCTTGGAAGTCACAAGGGAGAATCCCTTGATTGTTCCCTGGTAAGCCAACTCAACCTTGCATTTCAAGATTTTCCACCTTGACGATGTTTGGTTTAAAAAACACAGGCAAATCTAAACACAAGCATTCCTTTGTAGCTTATGACAATTTATTACCCATATTAATGTGCACTGTTTAAAAATACCTTATATTCTGATTCATGTAATAGTATTTGACTTTACTCACTAGTGCATTGTTTGCTCTTTTCCTGGAGATTTTGTCGTGATACAGTCATTGATTCTTGGTCATTCATTACAGTAGGTCTGTCTCCAATTAATGAATAAAGAGTTAATTCTAAATTGATTACAAAATACACAATGTTGAGTAGGGGTATTTGAAAAATCAAACACTATTAAATTAGCAGCATAAAATTGAGATAAATGATTTGATTGTCATTACCCAAATGCAGTTTGGTCTTATTTGTGAATACTGACAAATGTTGGCACCACCTCTTTCACCACTAGATCCCTCTGCATTCCCATTTTAATTTTCTTGTACTGCAATTTAACACTAACATTGTTTGTAACGATGCATTAGCTTCAGTGTAAGTGACTGTTGAGCTTAAATATGAGTAAAACTATGAGTTCAGATGACTTTGTATTTTCCTCTGTGTCGGAAGTTTCCAAGCGTTGTTTCCTTGTGAATTATCTGATGAAATTTGGTCAGGACTGTATTAGCAGGCCCAAAGCAGCAAAGGAACTTATGTGCAGCAAATTACGTAGATCCAGCAACTACAGTGCCAAACGGCCTCCATCTTTTACTGATGTATCATTAAGCATATGAAGAAAGAACCTATATTATTTCCCAAGCCTCAGCCTATGGGATTTACCATAGCCAAAATTTGCACAAAATGGCAAATCCCAGTTTTGGAGATAAATGGTGCGTTTTGCTTAAACCTCATACAGAATGAACCAAATCAATCATTCCAGCCACCTTAGCTATTATGAGAGAGGCATCAAATGAAATTAAAGGCTTTGAGCAAAGATCCAAGTCTTAGTTGTATTTTTAATACCTGCTAATCACCTTTATTTAGCCAAAATGAAACATAGACTGGTAAGGAGGATTATGTAATCTGATAGTTCCGATGTTTTGCTGGGGAAACATCCTGGGTTGAGTCAGGTTGCTCGGCTGACGGGTAGATCTGTAAGACTGTGGGGAAGCGTTTTCTGCTTTATGTGAGTCTCCAGTCTTCCTGATCGTTTTAAAAATTCCGATCAAGCACTTTGCTTGACAGAAATGGGTACTAAAGAAGGAGGTGGAGATAAAGAAGATTTCTTTTTAGAAAGGAAGAAAAGATATTGCCTGTGGTTTTATCTGCTGTTACCTGTTATATTTGAAATGCCTGACAAAGAGAAAAAAATCAATATCTTTTGAATTTATTCAACCCTTTAAGCTAGACGCTGTCGCCAAGCAGGCCAGTGGCAGTTATCTATTTAAAGTAATTTGCTCTTCAGATTCAAATACCGAAACATACTTTTTTTTTGTTTCTTTTTCTTATTGGTTATTCATAATTTTTGAATCAATAAACAATGGTAGTATTTTCTTCAATTTCCAGTGGAAAACTTTATTTATACATGGATCATGAAACGCGGAGTATTAAAACTATTTGCTTTATTTGCTCTGTGTAAGTGCTGTTCCAGGATGTTTTTCTTACTAATTTGTGTTGTAAAACTGTATTGATTTCCACAAGTATCATACGCTTGCACCACTAAAACCCATTACATACTTGGTTGTACAGCCTTGGGAACCATTCAGTCTATAAATTCTAATTAGTTCTTGTAAAAATAAGTCAATACTAATCATACAAATGTAAACTTCATAATGTTAACTAAGATGCTTACATTCCTATTTACCTAACATGGTGCATTGATATTGAATATGAAAACTGGCATTTTCTTTAATATCTTTTGGCAATGGAGACATAATCAAATCTGAACCACAAGTGATTTCCCTTCAACATTGATGAAAAATTGTTAAATGTAAATAAGCATTTCTATGACATTTATGTATCCTCTTGAGTCTTATGGCTTAAAAGGACACTGAATTTGGAATGTTAAAATATAGATAAATGTTATTAACAGATATAACGTGCCATTATGAACCATAGACTTGTACATATTTTGTCTTTTGTGATTGTTTGTAACTCATAATGGCTTAAAGACGTTTTCTTGTAACTTGTTTGGTCCTGATGTCTGTCAGACATGTTTTTCCCTTTCACGTGTCACAGCTTGGCTATTTCCATTTATTTGCGTGTTTACTTGCTTATCTTGCTAGTTCATTTATAATGTACTATGTCACACATTTATTGTTTTTTGATATCCAGTCTTCTCAATTTATTGCTGTGATCGTTAAATATATTTTGCAACTGTGCAAAAACAGATCATAATCTGCCTCATACAGACAAGTATAGAAATGAAACAGCTGACATCAAATGATAGAGAAAGTCCATTCGGAACACACACACGCACACACACACACATATAAATCAGTGATTACAAAATGCATACATTTTCTTTATAAAGACCTAACCATTTATTTGCTCATTCATTGTATCCATCATATTCAAATTATTATGGACAGCAGATACAAACGCACATAAATCATTTGCTACATAACAATAAACAAATAACCACATGCTCAAAAAATTATCTTGTAAACCTAAACTTCACAATTATATCTGAAGATAAGTAATGTTTTAATATATGCACCATTTACTGATAAAATTCAGATGTTATATTTTCCATAAACATAAGAACATAATTAATAATAACAAACTCACGTTAAAGGACAGGAGAGATTCACTGTATTCCGTACTTCTCTGCTGATACATAATGCAAATTTTATAAATGAAAATATTAAAGCACTTATCAATAAAACTGCAATAATATAGCAACTTTAACTTTGCTACATATAAAGTGAGAACGATACTGACCTAATCGCGATACCCTGTTTCTGCAAATGCTGCAGAACTCCCCTGTGCCTTCGTATAAACAGTTTAGTACAATAGCTAATGTATTTACATCATTTCCGAAACTTATTTGACAGAAAGGGTAAAACACCTCAAGGTCACAGATGGGCTGCATTTACACCTACTTTAGTGTTTAAAGTACTTTGATGTCTTTAGCAAATGTTACCATGTAAAATGATTAGGAGAAATGTTTGATTGATTAATTAATAGTAATAATAACATTCATATAGCTAGAATCTTATAACCTGCACTAATGGAGGATGGTTTGAGTTTCCTGCTGAAAACTGACGCTTTCCTGTCCTCGCTGTTCGCCAGGGCTGAGTGGATGGATTTCGCCTGCAGACTCTCCTCAGGCAATTGGCTGACGAACCATTCCATCCTCGCAGCAAACCTAATCTTGCTCTGGGACATTTACTTGACATGAAAGTCTATTTTTATACACTGTTGCTGTTCTGTTCTTTCTGGATTCATCCTTTCTTTGTGAACTCAGCAAGGACAGCCGTCATTCAAATTCACATCCCCATGATAGTGACAAGAGTGGGTCCAGATCACAAAAAGTACTGAACCGTTCATTACCATTATATTTTTTTTTCCTGTAAATGTTGTCTAATGTTATATTGCATTAGACCAAAAATGTCTGAGTCCAGAAATGAATATTTCATGATCTGTTAGATTCAATGATTTTTTTTCCCCCTGCAAATCAGCAGCTTTAGTAAAAGATACATGTTAAAATACTACAGAGCACATATTATGTTCAGGTGATTATTATCATGACAAAATATTTCTTACAGGAAAGATCGAACTTCTGCTGTATGTCTCCCTCTGTGTGAGAAATCCATAAACGTTGTGTAATGACTCAGGGAACAATCATTTCATTTAATAACAGCACCCAAAAAAAAAAAGGAAAAACTTGCCTCAGCTTGTGAGAGAAGAATACGGTAGAGTATAGCAAACACGCTAAGGAGTAGCTATCTGCCAGAATTCACAGAACACTTGTATTTTCATTAAGACAGGCCTTTGTACATAGTAACAATTAAATCGACACAATGGCTAGACAATGGTGAATTTGAAAAACCGCAGGTTGGCTGCTTCCCACAGCAGTCTCCCAGGCAGCGTGGAACAAAGACCTGAGGCCTAGCCATACAATGCACAGAACATCTCCTATTTCTGAGCCCCTGCTTTGTTTCATCATACACCCCAGGAACCTCTCCAGCAAACAAAACTCTGAGCCCCAACTCAGTTCAACCGTGACATTAATATGATAATTAATTCTGGATTACTCGTCGAGACATGACACATTTCTATTGCTACAGCTTGTCGGACTGTTCAGACGTCCCGAGCCACAGTTCTGCCCATAAGAACCCTGCAACTGAGTTTTGTTTTTCTTTTTTTTTTTTAATGGAGTGTTGTTACTGTACGTGCAGCATCATCATAAATTGATGAGGTCTTTCGGGTCGAATCATTTAAAATGTTTCCATGCTTATGATACTGCAAGCACTGGGAAAGATAGCTGACTGTAGACTGGAAAATGTAATTACCAGCGCAGATTTGCAGGCCGCTAATCCAGTCCACTGGGTTGCACAGGGGAGTATGCTGCGTGTGTCTGAAATGTATACATCTCTTTAACAATGTACAATTTCACACGGAATCTTTAAAAATCAATTCATTCTTCCCCCAGTTCCGAAGTGTATTTGCAGCTCACTGCTTCAGACAGTTGCTGTATAAACTTTGATTTGCTTTACAGCTGTTTGCGAGTTCAGCTGCTGGTATTTCTCACGTGCTGCCTATATCGGCTGGTATAGTGACATGTTTATACATTTCTTTGTTTGTAAAATTGCATGTACTGTAAGTTTTGGGACGCAAGACCAAATGAAACATTTCAAATCGCTGTTCATCAAACGAATGTATCCATTGGTGGTGCAGTTCGTATGTTCATCAAACTAGCAGGAACTTGAGGTGTAGCTGAAATTGGAAAAAAGGGGAATAAACACAAGCCAATGCGAGGGATAAATCACAGGATGCATCAGTCAGACTCAAAGTAGGTAATAATGATATTTAATTTCAGGAGCAACATTAAAAAATGTAATTGATGCAAATGACATCACTGATTTGAGGCTGCAGAATGATATTTAATATTTGTGATGAGGTTTTCCTAGGTTTTACACCATTCTGTGAGCCAGAATTTGCAGATCCCATTAATTCAGAGCACTTAAATAACTATATATCTTTAGCATTCTTTAGTATCATTGCACCGACACGCTGCAGTTGCGAGCCAATATGGTGAACAGTGAAGTCTGTTGTTAGAAATATTATGGTAGGGAAAAGAAATATATGGGATTTTATCCAAATTGGAATTGTTGCTATAGAGTGTAGGATGCATGCACATTTATATATTTTTGTCTTTAACTCAGTCAATTAATTCTGGAAAATGAGAGAAAGACCTCAAAAATGTCTGTGATTTTATCATTACTTGATTTATCAAAAGACAGCAATAATAACAATAGTCGCAGCAGTAACAATGCCCTAAAAGTTTGCGTGTGTGTGGATTTGTGTGTGACCAGCACAAGCACCTGAGATGGTTACATGTTATTAAAGTGCAAAAAATGAGTTACTTTGTGTGGCTTTGGTAACTTGCTTGCTAGACTTCCTTTATACTTGCTGCTTCGACAGTTTCTGCTTCTGACTGCAGGAAAAACGTCATTTTGTGGCACCTCTGACCTTTGGGTGATGCGTTATGCATCACCGTTTGAATGTATATTGCACTGGATTATTGTCCTGCCCCTGGAGGGACTACAAACCACATTAGTTAGAATTACGGAATCAAAACTTTATCTTCAGCTATTCACCCAAAAGGGCTTTAGCATTTTTATGTCATAATCCCTCCATTATCCCCCCCCCCCCACACACACACACACACATGCGATATAAGACATTAGGTTATTGAAAGAAAAAAAAGAAATTCCCCACAGATATCATCTTAAGATGAATCTCGCAGCTCTGATGTGTCAGGAATGGAATCTGAGTATTACTTGAGAAACGACAACGGAAGGGAAGGGTCAGCTGTGGAAACAGAAAGGACGCCAGAGGGAGGCCGCGCCTGGACCCAAGCCTACGAGAGCTGGCACTGGAAACAGCCCACTTAACGTGTTAATTATGTGATATTTAACACTAGAACCGGAAGGTTGTTAGACAGTCATCTAAATTTCCCACGACTGGACTCAAATAGCGTGTTTTTACCCTTTTGGTTTTGAAGTGAAACCAGTTGAAATGTATACGCTATTGTTTATAGGTCCAAAGAAACTATGCGATCTCAACGTTTTTTTAGTGATTACAATTAGAGCCAACGAAATGAGTATTCCTGTTGACCGTGTTTAGGCACGTTTTCAGGCCGTGTTCGGTGAACTGAGCCTAAAGACTGGAATTGACATTGTACTGCACCTGGCACCTTCACCAATGAGAAGATCCATATGCATATTATCGTTCCATGTACTCCTCTTCCAATGACTCTTCCTGGATAGAGGGAGTGGGGGGGTTGGTTTGGGGGGGTCGGCAGAGGTGGAATCTTTTCCAGGCTGCATAGGGCACGTGGCTTGATAACACCTTGAATGAAATGCATGTCCATCACAGGATGGACACACACATACTCTCACAGACACTATGGCTGATTTACAGATGTTTAGTGAAACGGAATCTCTGCGGGGGGGGCATGCTAACTCCACACACAGAATGGGGGGGGGATTCTAATGCGCAAACATACATTGAAGAGGATGATCAAATTATACATAGGTAGGCCTCCCAATTCCCAAGAATATAATCATGAACAATATAAAGAACAAATGAAAAGATATTGTCTAAAGGGACTAAGCACCCAGCAGAGAATTTTTACTAATGTAAAGTAATCAGCACTATTAATGAAGTATATTTACAAGATTAAAATTACCTACTGAAATTAAGCAAGTATCTGTAATCTCGATACATATGTTGATGATAAACCTCAATCAAAACATGATCGTTGCCTTGTTTCTCTAGACCTTCATTTGAAAAATCACTCCCTTAGTTCCAGTTTCTGGTTTGTCGATGTCTCTATATGTTTCTCCAACTAATATAAGGAGTTCTTATTTAATTTTACTTAATGATACACTTCATTTACCTCAGTAAATCATAGCCAGCTCAATTTTAACGGAAAGGCTAATTGGTTTAAATAATAATTGACGTGTTTTCTCCGAAAGAGTCTCCCATCCGGAGTTACGTACAGAGAAACAGAGTTGCTTGCATTCACTGACGGAAGAGCCAGCAGTTATGTTAAGGGGGGGGGGAAATCCCCCAAAATCTGGTCATCAGCTGCACTTATCTGAGATTGTTCTGAAGATAGGCAAGGGTACTGCAGTCATCTTTGAATAAGTCCTGGCCAGAGGGGGTCTGTCTCAGGGAGGGAAAGGTAAGTTTCAGGCAGTGTTTTATACAGTAAACTGCCATCTTGCCTTGTTCTGTCGCACTCAGTGTGGATCTTATGGCCTGGCGATATCATAGCTCGTTTTAATATGCTCAGATGGCTAGATGTGAAATTCCTTCCACTGCTATGCTGTTATGCTGACCTGGTCTTATTACGATGGAGGAAAAAAGAAAAAACAAAAAACCACGTGCAACATGCAGAGCACATACAAATAAAAAAAAATATATAGCCTCCAAGGTCATTTAATGCAGAAGGATAAAGGGTAATTCCAGATGTGGTACAGTTTCTGGCCACTGATGCAGGTTACAGAAGGAATTTTATTACAGAATTCATTGAACTTCTGCCTATGTATGATATTGTATGTTTGAAAGGCATTATGGCAGCTCTGTTTGTTCAGTTAGGTGATTCTGAGGTGAAACAGTGAAGCTAGCATGGTCTGGATGGGAGTGAATTTTAAGCTGGTGAAAAAATGCTCCTTTTTCCCTCTCAGTAAGAAAAAATCTCATGAATACATATCACTAATAATGTGCATGTGAAATGAAAGTTAGAACAATAACTTCATGAAAAGGATGAAAGTAAATGAGGCGTTATTTGAATAAAAATGGGTACACTCATGCAAAATGCTAATACTATGCATTCCACCTCTTAGATAAAAATAAATGGCAGTACATAACGAACATTCAATACTGCGACGGCATTAGAAGAGTGAGTTAAGCACTGCTGGCTACATGTGCAAATCTTGAAGGTACCGTGTAACTATTGACAGATGAATTGTATTATACTGGCCAAAGTACAGAAACAGGTCAGAGACTTTTATGGTCATGATCCTGTACATTCCAAGTATTATAAGAAAGACTGCAGTTAAATCCTGTATGTATGAGGTGGTTCTCATCTGAATTTTTAAGCATCATTTTTTTTTCTTAACATTCTCCAAACAAGGTCATGCTTAGCTCTGCGGACATCAGTGGAGAGTTTCCAAGGTTAAAGTGTTATTGTCACATTCGGATTCTTCTCGCAGATCAAGCAGGATTTATAATGAAATGTGGCAGAACGTTCTCTCATCCTGACTCGCGTTGAGGAAATTTGAAACAGAAAAGTTCATTTTTCCAGAGCTTAATTATAGCCACATTTTTAGAACCGAAACAAAATGTAAGAAAAAATAACACTGAAAGTATAAAGACATAGAAGTATAGAGACATAGAAGTATAACGGAATGCAGGGTTCTAAAAGGAAGTGAGAGGTGGATGGAGGCATTGACAGATTTTCTTCTTCATCATCATCATCATCATCATCATAATCATAATCATATAATAATAATTATTATTATTAATAATAATAATATTATTACACATCTTCCAGCTGCTTACGCTGGTCAGGGTTGGGGGGGGGGGCTGGAGCCTATTCCAGGCAGGGATGGTAGGGACATGGGATTGGGGGCTGATTTGGTCCCTACCAAACCAAACCTACGCGTGATTTATGGATAGGAATGTCCACACAGTGAGTAATAAGCAGACATAACAGACGTCTTGGTCCGGGTAACAGATATATGATATACAGAGACCCCAATATTCTACGCCCGTGGACTAGTGAAAAAAAAGAGACCGTATTCACATCACTTATTTACCATATTACATCACTACTCGATAATCACATCAATGTGGCACTTTAATCGTGTAATTTCCCGGTGCGGGGGTTAAGGACAGCCAGCCCATCACCATGAGAATACCACGATACTAGTGAGTGACCCAGTATTCCTTAGATTTTAATTAGCCAAATATATGTATGCTCTGCCGATTTATTGAACGACACGAATAAACGTTACACATGGTATCATGCTTTTTGTATTAATATTTTCAGTTGTAAAAAGCTTAATCAGCCTCATGGTGAGACAACCACAAGTAAATCTTTCTATACAGTAAAATGCCTAACAATGAGAACCTGAACGGCGAAGATGCACAGTTGTGCTTGTGCTCTTTTTCCTTTCTCTCTTTGAATTCACATGGCTTTCCTCACATACTCTAAAGCAGGGGTTCTCAAAGCTCGGACTGCAGTCCAGATGTGGACTGAACCGCAAGTTAATATGGACCCAGCTGATGATGCACCTTATGAATCAATATAGTTAATGTAAAAAGGCTGAACGTGGTTTGAAGAACAAAAATACAGCGTAAACCAACAAACTTCACGTACACATAACTCCTCCCCCAAATGACAGAGGGTCAAAACGATCAGTAAGCGTTAAACCAGCTTTACGTTAAGTTTCCATAATTGTTATATCTAATATCGAATGATATTGTTAATTTATTGAAGTTCATGAAATGCTGTTTTGTTACTGAACATTATTCCCAACCTTTGAATGTGAACGAAAATCTGATGTGGACCTTTGAGCAAAAAACTTTGAAAACCCCTGCTCTAAAGGTATGTGATGTAGGTCAATCGCTGTGTTTAAATTCCCCTTAATGCATATAAAATATATCAGGAATTGGAAAAATATATTGCTATATATTGATAGTTATAATGATAGTTGTTTTTCACTGAAACAAAAACCACACTGGTACCAAACTGCCACTTGTTGATGAATAGATCACAGAGTAACATGATTTTTAATCCTGGTAATGTTATTTGTTTCGAAAATAATAAATGTTATATAATCTTTAAAAAAAATAGCTCTACAGCTGTCTACCATGTCATGACCTGAAACAGCATATTGTTAAAGCACAACGATGATTAATTGGTTAATTATTCATTCTTCATTACTAGTGTTCCTGTTTAACAAATGGGGCTATAACTCCCCTCAATCAGATCAACAAAATAGTTGGTGTGAAAAGGCACTCATGATGGAAAAGAGAAACAAAGATGAACAGAGTCACCTAAAACAAAACAGCTGAAATGCCCTCGTGCTACAGCACTGAAAGAGAGGCTGGCATTGTTTACTTTTCACCATTATGGGAACGGTTTAAGAATTTGTTAAGTGGAAGAGAGAGGGAGACGTTTTTATCTCTGACATCAAGTTCCACTGTGGTTATTTATTCATCTAATGGGACACAAGGTCAGCTCCTCTGGGCTGTTTAACAGACCTCGGGATCCTCTCTTCTCTTGGAAATGGAAACAGCTGATTATTAACTGCAATTCATAAATTCTTCAGAGGAGGCTGGAGCTGACTTGATAAATTCGCTGCCTGATGGACTCCAGGCTGATCGGCCTGTCGGTTATAAAACGCAGGCTGGCCAGGGCAGGGCAGGCACAGAGATGAAACGATGCCTTCCTCTTAGAAATCTGGAGGCTAGGAAAGAGACTGTCAACAAAGCCTTCAGGTATTAAAAGTTCTGTTATGCTATCAAATTTTATAGGTTACACAAATTTTCACTTTTTTTTGTCATTCTTCAACAATTTAAAGGTATATTTACACCACCACCAGTAATAATAATTATTGTTATTATTATTATTATTATTGTTATTGTTGTTGTTGTTTTTCAGGTAGTGGTTAGTGTTGTTGCTTTACACTTCTGGGACCTGTGTTCCAGGCCGCACCCCAGCAGAAGCTCCAGAGTATCACAACCCTGCACTGGCTGAGCAAGTACAGAAGATTGATGGATGAGAGTGATAACAATAAAGTGCTTCTTAAGGGGTATCAGTAACATTTATCCTGATATGAAAAGTTAATTTTGTCAACCCCCAACACAGTAAAGTTTATGCAGATCTTTAAATCTTCAAGCAGCTCTGTCCAGTGACCGCGGCTAATTGTGGCATGTGTAATGACACGGGCAGATAATATGTAACATTGATTCTTGTGCCATATTGATATCCTCAGTATTCCTCTCAATCTCACTGGCAAACCTGCCAATGAAAGCGTTAAGCTCACACTCAAAGACTAATGTAACAGCGGCCTCTTGATTAGTATCACAGAAGGGCCCCGTTTGTATTCTTGTTTCATTGTTTTTTTTCCCCACACTGTTATGGGATTTTTGGTAAGCAACAGTTTACCACCACAAATTATCATGATTTTAGGCATTTAATTTTAGTCCAATAGTTGTTTCTTGAAGTTGGTTCTGTGAGTTACAGTTCCTGGGCACAGAGAACAAGTAAACATCTTCAGTAGTCCCTCTGGCCTGGTTTGCTAAGTGCTCATCGTTTGAGTCCTTCGTGCTCTGAAGGACCTGATCTGGCTTTGCCCCCACAACACGGAGGAGGGATCCAGCATCTTGATTTGTTACATTATTGAGGATATGGTGACACCCCCGGCTCTTTCACAGCTGGTAATGTTGCATCCACTGCATACTGTATGCCAGTGTTGTGGGTTGTAAGGTAACTGTTCAGCTTTATTGCCTTAAATGAAAAGAGATTTTGATGGATGTCTGTATTGGTGAATTCATACCCAAATACTTATTAAAACTTGGCTTCAAAAAATGAAAAGCTTATATCACACACCTTAATATCGTAACCCATGAAAAGCGTTTGCACTTACGCAAGCAGAATAGCCTTGTGTGTTAGCACCTTTATTAGATCTTTTGGGCAGAGAGAAGATTCTGATACTTTGAAGAGGCAAGGAAATGCTTCACTGGGTCTAAGAAGCAAGTTCATCAACTTCCGACAACATGTATTTGTTTTCCAATGATGAGACAGAAGAAAAGGCCATTGCATCTCATTGAACATGATCACATTTTTTCATTGGATGAGACCTTGTTTCCACCTGCTATGAAAAAAACACCAGAATTTGAGACTTCAGAAGAAAAACAGAAGTGAGAGTATTCAAAATTGAGTAAGGTTATAATCAGTTAAATTAAGGACAACGTTTAGAGCAGTGGTAGCCAATCTTATCCGCAAAGGGCCGCTGTGTGTGCGGGTTTTCGCTGCAACTCCCTAATTAGATTACTAATTAGAGGGCTGATTGGCTGAAAGAGTCCTCACACCTGGGTTTGAACAGCTGACCTACAGGTTATCCCAAAAACCTGCACACACACGGGCCCTTTGCGGATAAGACTGGCTACCCCTGGTTTAGAATTTATGGAATATATGCAGCTAATCCCTCTAGTACAAATCAGGTCAAAAGGTCAGACTCAGAGTTTTGGTTGTACATTACCAACTTTTCGTAAATACTTCATGGTGATTTTTACTGTGATTTACAATATGAGTCCCCGATTTTATCATAAATACACAAGACTCCTCTCAAATAATAAAACTGTTCTTGTAGAGAATGTACACGTCTTAACATCTTTGAAATCAGTTCTTTGATTCATGTGTCTCTGTAAAAATGCGCAATTCTATCCTAAAGGAGATTTAATCCTCTCGGGACTCAGGAATAAATGTGTTGTAACTTGGACCTAATAGATCTTGCTTAGTGACTTGAATTTGGACACAGAGTTGTAATAAGGACTCAATTATAATGCAACATGTTTGTATAAATGTACAAGCAAGAAGTCACACTAAAAGACACCGTCATTTTTTTTCTTGCTTTTTCAGCTGAATTTATTTCCTGAAATGTAATTTATGGTATGATTTGCACGTTTTCATTGATCTTCAAAATCATGCAAGAGAAATGCTATAATGAATGATCATTGAATCAGTAAGCATCTGTGCTGTTGTACATTTAAATACCAACTCTCAATTTAAAAATGAAACTGCATAAAAATATGGTAAAACCTCTGTTTACTGTTCTGCTATATAGCATAGCTATAAAGCTACTATACCGTGGTAAACTAGCCTTTTGACCTTCCATTTCATCAAATCTTAAAGCTTTCCATCCTTAGTGGATGAGGACTTGCAGCCAAAATATGTTAGGTTTAGGTTATATTATTTGTAGAAGGGAATGTTTTAGAAAACGAGAGATAAAATCCGAATGTGATTATTTTTTTCTTGGCTCGGCTGCAAATCGCATAAAAGACTGCAATCTTTAAAACTGTGCAGCTGTTTTGACTGAGAATAAGGTAGTATTATTCACAACTTCATCTCACAAACCTGTAATCGATTTTAATAGACCGGCGACCTGTTTAGTGTTCACCTCATTTTTTCCCTACGCGATTAAAAAAAACTTCAGCTTGCTGTCAAAGCCAGATATCATAATCTGTGGATATATGATATTATGAGATATTTGCCCATTTTCAAGCTATACTGCATATTCACTCCTAGTCTGGCTTGATTCCAAAATAGAAAATATATTGGTCAAAGATAAAAGTAAGTGCAACTTTTATCTACGCATATTTCAGCATGACTAAATAAGTAGAAACTTTTACACTGATATACGTTTTATTAATCGCTATCAGTGACAACTCAGATTATCAGTTTGGGCATTTCCACTTTAAGGAGAATAAACTACACCTCACGACTTTGTTTTGACTGCTGACTTTGCAGACATAAATAAACCGGTTCTGAGTGTATGAAAAAGGGTGATAGCTTGGAAACTAGCTAATTTTTACAAGTTAAGGCGTTGAAATAACACCACGAGGCTCTTAGCGCCTTCCGCTAATTCAAGTAAGCAAGAATAACACGCTTGATCTCCTCATGTGAGACGACTCCTAAAGGTCGGTCAGGTTAAATGGTATTTGATTAAAATCAGGAGATGGCCGACTCCTGTTCCACAGTTTACTCTGGCCTGCTGGGAATTTACCAAGAAAATAGCCTTCCTCGTTTGAGTCGACTATCCTTCTCTTCACGAAGGGGGCGGGGGGGGGGGGAGAAGACCTCTATGTTTGGCTGGCAAAAAGACTAGCCACTGTTTATCAAGCCAAGGCAAATCCAATTAGCCTGTGGCCTGCCTCCCAACCCTATTAACCTGCTCAGCTGTGAGAACGCTCAACAGTCCCTGCCAATATCTCATTTCTCCCACCGCTGATAAGATCGGCTCAAGATATTCAATGGGTCTCACTTCAGCTTCATCACAGGCACCGAGCCTCAGCCGCAGTGTCCGGATTCCTCCCCCCACGGCCCCCTGACGCCTCGTTCCCACCTCCCTCGCCGCCCCTTTCTCTCATGTAACTACACACAGACAACAACAACAAAAAAAATAAAAAAGTAGGACAGGAACTTCCAGACCCATGGCTTGTTTCCTACAGACACAGATCAGGCCTTCACACAGCCTGACAGCGGGGAAACTGATTTTTCTTATCACGGCCTGTCCACAAAGGCCCAGGCCAGGCCCGCGTGATTAGCATTCCTTGGTGGAGATGTGCCAGCCCTCTTTCTATCACAGAGACAGATTGAGCCTTTCACTCTAGCTTGCGACTGACTGACACGTGGCCCAGCCGGGAGGACAACATTGTTATTTGAGTTAAGAAATCAATTTGTATCAAATGTACACTGTAATTTATTTGTTGGCTTTGAAGGGAACCTGGCTAAGATAAATGGGAATGGACTTATTTTTTCCCCGCAACTGAGCCGATAAAGTTTTTGTGAAGCTCATGATAGTTCCAGTCAGAGTAAAAGTGACGAGCATGTTTAAAGTTGCGCAGTGATCTTTAAATCTTAAAAAGAACACCTTGTCGGACATGATAGGACATTTTTTACCTTCCCTGCTATCTGTCAGGAAGCTGCGGTGACACCTGGCTTTAGTATTTCTGCTGACATTTCCTTTATCATGCACATCTAGCTGTAAAAGACGAGTGAAATTTGTTCCTTTTTATATTTAACTCAGTTCGCGGCAAGCGGCCAAGCACACAGATCAAGATGGTCTTTTGGGATTAAAAAGATTAATTTCTGCTTCTTATGTATCAAACATTTGATACAATATTAACGCACAGTGATATGTATCCTAAATGGAAGAGGGAAATTTTTTCCTAAGTCTTTAAAATCTTTTTAAAAAATAAATCTTACAGTAATTCCCTGCATTTTTAATGCTAAGATGTTCATGGAAACTGCTTTCGCCAATAATGAAATTATGAACCAGCATAATTTTATTCCTCTCATATTTTATTAATGAAGTTGTAAGCATCTGTTATCTCAGTGTTTTAAAACTAGCTATTACAATTTTTTTTCGGGCTCAACAAATATTTAACTACAAAGAAAGGTCATTTTGTGAGAAAAGGTCACTTTGTGAGACCTTTTCTTTTTGGATACCAAGGAATTCTGAAAAGTGCGACATTAATATCCCTGCCACTATGAAGAAGCTCTGGAGGCAACATTTTTCCGGTAATTTTTCCCATCAGTTGCTTTGCAAGGCATCAGGCGTCACACGCTAACCTATCAGTAAGTGGCCGAGGAGTTGGCAAAACTGTGAGATTAATCAAAGACAGACACTCCACAGGAGTTTCAGGAATGAACCTCCATATGGTCTCAGAGTTGACCTGAGGTAAGAATGCCCCCAGCACCAAGAGACTGTACGCAACTCCGAAACGTTTTCAATAATGAAAGTCTGGAAAAAAGGGGTGATTTCATTTGAAAATCGTCAATTAGAATTAGACATGTCAGGCCCAGTGACTGTGAAATCCCAGCGCCAAGTGTGTATGCGTAACACACAACTGGTTCTCAAGCTTAGACACATATGCTGTTATAATGAAGCCAATGAGCTGTAATTTTACTGCGTTATCTGAGGCTGCTGATACAAGCATCTAGACTGCAGATGAAGCAAAGGGTGAAGAACTGACACGAGATCAGTTTCCTGCTTGTACTTTTTGCTTGAAATGGAATCGAATATATAAACAGACAAGTTGGGCTTTGGGTTTATGATCAAGTTTTATGGATTTAATGAAATGTCATGCTATTCAAGTAAATCATTTACAAAGAACTAAATAATAAAGAAAGGGGTCTATTTTGTTCAAAAACACTGAATGTGATTTTTCATAAATAAAATAAAATAGCAAAACTGAGGTTTTATCAGTTGATAGTTGATATTGGATGCTTCACTTCAGATTTATTTATCCGAGCAGAAGCATATTGTTTGCTGTGTGCTGACAAACAGTGATTTAGTGATGATAAAAGTACAAAAAGATTTTAAAAAGTAATACGAGTAGGTTCTTGAGGATTTGGGTTGAGTATAGTGGCGTCAGATTTGATTGAAATTTTAATGTTTTCACTCTGTTAATATTTATGTGTGTACTAAAACTCTACTCAATGTAACTGAAATCATTTATTTTTGGAGTAAAAAATTCTATCATTTCATAAATAAAGGCATTCACCTCTCAGATTTGTACATTTAGAGTTTAAACTACCGAGTTGAAAATGATAAATACTCAGTTGGGATTGCTATATGTAACATTACCCACAAAAATGAAACTAGCACAGAACATATCTCAGCTGAATATTGTTCTTCCTTGAGAATATAATTCTCTCCTGAAATTTTTTGCTTTTTGTTTGTTTATTTTTTTTCCCAGAGAGACGTACTACTTCCGCTTAGTATGAAACACCATATTTTTGACAGCGAAATGTTGGTAAAAACTCACCGGGATAATGACTCGCACTGGGGTGCAGGCCTGCAATTGACAACACACAGTAGGCCTTTTGGCAGCACGTGGCACCGCATTGACAGCTGTTAACACTTCTCATTGACTCCCCTGAGGAAAGAAAACTCCTTTCGTGTAATGCAGTGTGTTATTGCTCACTTGTACTCCCAGACCTGCCCTGTGTCGCAGCGTCATTCCACTTGATTCAATTACCTTAGTTAGAAGTAACCGTAAGAAAGCTTCCAATCTCTCTCACCCTGAAGACTATCCGTCCATAAAGTTTTGATTTATGTCCTCATCTGCTGCTCTTGCTGCACATCAGTGGCTCACTGTCACTTTCTGAGAAATTTCGATGGCACTCTGGCTGACAGATGGCTCGCTGAATAACAGCTCCGCTTTGCTGCCACAATTAAATAACTCAAAGTGCTGTAAGCATTGTAGTCCATCGCTCCCTCTGTGTATCACGCAACAAGCTGCTTGAGCTCAAGACCTTGGTGTGTGTGTGTGTGTGTGTTTGTATGTGGGGGGGCATGCCTGTGGTATCCGAAGAAATTGACGTGCAGCACACAACAGAATAGGAGACAGCTTGAGGTTGGCGGTTCAATAATAACGTCATTCTCCTTTGCGGTCTTCCTTAAACTTTTTCATGGAGGAAATACCCTTATGCAGATCGAGTTTCCCACTACAGTTTCTCCACTAATGTCCGCTTTTAGATTTGTAACCTGTGCATGACGGTTAACCTAATATTACAGTTAACCAATGCATCAAACTTTTGAGGAAGTCTTACTAAAATATAATCCTTAGCAGTCCATTTCCCATCGTGGAACATTAAATATTGCATAGCAAATATAATTTGTCATTTCGTTATATATTTTTTTCCCCATACATTACACTCAGAAATGAGTGAGAACAATGCTTAAGTTATGTGCTATTCCTGAACCTTAAAATTATCCACACAACACTAACAAGGTCTCCCCAGTGGGCCCAGCAGAGTGTAAATCATGTCCCTATAAATTTGCGTCCTGTTAACAATGAGAGGCAGTGGGGACTGGGTGCCACTCAGCCATGGGTGTCCTTAGCTCTGGCTGCCTAAGGCCATCCTCTCTCTCAGACGCTCCTTCAGACACAACACACACTCCAAAGGCTTCAGGATCCTTTCAGGCCTGACAGTTGCGTTTCAGGCACACACCCAGCAACGGTGACCCCCTCGGCAGTGAGAATCACTTATTTGCAACAGCGAAGACCTGATTCTACCCCAAATACAGCGCAACTTAAAAAAAAAAACAATGCAACATCATATTTATGCACATACAGGATTAATCATGATCTGGTATATGATAGGCTTAGACTAGCACAATACTTAGGAAGGGAATTCAAATTACATTTGTTTCATACAAGCAAAATTTATAATCAGTGCTTACTATGAAAATGCCAGTCTTCCACATAATTGCAAATTTATGTATTTATTTGTTCCAGCAAAGAAAATGACAGCCCTCCTCAAGGGTGTTAAAGAAGGTTAAAATCAATGTCAATAGGTGTAACTAATGCCAGTTAGTGAGCATATTTTCAGGGGTCATGGTTGTGTTACAAGCTGTTGTCATGAAGATTTTATGACATATCAGAAAATGCCTAACCATTAGCCAAACTAAGTAATTCCAGCTGTCTTCTTATCGTCAAAATCTCATGCCTGAGACGCCACGCTCTCTGTAGGTAGCTATTTATTTTGTTCGATAACCATTTTTTAGGACACGCCCAAATATTCTTTTCTCTGGCAATTCATGCAGATAGTTACCACTGAATATTGGGTAACACTTTACATTACCTACTGCCTTCATAATGCATTCATAGAAAATTGAGTGCACCTTCATAATGCATGTATAGAACATTGATAATGCTTTAATATGCCTTAATAAGAAACATTATATGATTATAAGGTCTGTTATTAATGTTTATTAAAGCTGTTAAGGTATGTTAGGATGTTAAGGTGTACTTACATGCTTCTTATGAGACCCCTGGCTCTACTGCTCCATCCGCACTGCCTTCCCAGAAGCAGACTTTTATGATAACTAAGTGAGTATCTGCCTTAATTTTAGCTGTTTGTTTTATATTTAATTCAAATAACAATTCAATCCATTTCAAATGTCTATTCCCTTGCAAATTTATTTACACTAAGGAAACTTAAAAGCTAGGGGGTATGTCATGAAGCAGGATTTCTTGCTTAGCTGGATAACTTATGAGATTTAAGGTAGTCTGAACTACATTTACATGGACCATTTAGTCCGTTTAGCCCAGACCACCTTAAATCCAACAAGTTATCCGACCAAGCAAGAAATCCTGCTTCCTGAAATACCCCCCTGAGAGTAGAGCATTCTGTTTTTGAATGATGGTCAACATTATTTCTTGACTTTTTCATTATTAAATGTTAACTATGGACACCCCAACACTGGCTAAGCAGTTATGAAAGATGGTTGGATGGATGTCCACTACTGAATTGCACAAGACTATTACTGTTATTATACTCAAATTAGGAAGCTAGCTTGAAATCATCTGGAACATATTAACTGCCATCCTTTTCACCATTTGGGATTTAAGCATCCAGACTGCCAATCTATCCTATTAAGATCAAGAGGCAGTTTAATTTTTTTATGAAATTGAAAGGGGAAAAAACAGGTTGTTATCTACAGACATCAAACATACATTATGCCTTAATTGGCAAAAGAGACCTTTTAGTTTGGGCTTATAGAAACCAAATCAAGAATGTTCTGCAAATGCAACTGAAAATTTATATATGTAAATGTGCTGAAAGGAAGAAGCACAGTTTAAAAAGGATACCTTAATGCCTTAAAGGCTTGCACTCTCTAAAGCAAATCAAAATTAGGAAAACTGAATTATTTCAAAAGCGGTGGGCTGAATGTAAACTTGTTAATCTTTCAATCCTTTGGCTAGGTAACTGCCTATGGAAGCAGCTAGACAAATTAAGTTGTTAGCATTTTAATCCAGGTAATAGTCTATGGAGAAGCTGGAATAAGGATGCAGGATGTTAGTATCTTAATCCTATGGCATGACCTGGATATGATGTTAAACTGCATCCGGCCCTGCAAGCGGTCCTTCAACTTGTATGGGAAAATTTGGGTGTTGGTGGCAGGATTGGCACTCCAGGGACAAAAAAAACACTTCATGACAGCTCAGACCAAACAGGCACGAGAACCTTCTGCTCTGCTGCTCTCACAGGAAGGCTACACACATCATGAAGGAGACGGGGGAAATCCCCAGAAGAGCCTAAACTGTCGGAGAGCTAGTAGGGTCAGGCATGTTGGTGATTGGAGCTAGTTTGGTGCTGAGGTGTCGCCCACTGCATGGTAGCACTTGGGTCCCAGTTTGAGGTGACCCATCCGGGTTGGGGCGTGGAATGTCTTGCCTCTCCAGCAAGATGACCATCTTCCTCTGCTGTTGAGGGAGCTGATGGCTGCCATATTAAGGGAGTAGCTGTTCCTGTGGCACATACACATGGTGTGTCCTTTAAACGAGTGTATTATGAGACTACGGTACTCTTTGGGTGCCTTGTCTGTTGTCTTAGTGTATGCTCCAACCGTGGTGAGTGATGTCTTGTTGAAGGTGATATTTTACTCGCGACATCACTCAGTAGTTGATTGGTGCCCATGAGGTAACGCCCCTCTGGTCATGGGTGACTTCAGTGTGACCACTGGCACTGACATGACTGGCTATGAGGATTATGTTGGTCCCCATGGGTCTGGTGACCAGGGTGAGAGTGGCTCCATGTTCCTTGACTTTGCAAAAGTCTTGTTTGAAGTCTTGGTTCCAACGCCCTGAGTCGCATTGTTGGACTTGGTACTCCAATACTGGTGGTGCCGCAATGGAGATCGATCACATCCTCGTGGGCAGATGCTGGAACCTCCTGTAGAACTGCAGGGTCTACTGAAGTATCCAGTTTGTGAATTCTGACAAAAGACTTATTGTTGCTACTTTGAAGATTCAGCTTAGTTTCTGTAGGCTTGTACCTACTAGGAGAATGAGGCTGGGCTTGGTCAGACTACAAGATCAAGCTGTGTCTGATGAGTTTGCATGCAGTTTGTGTGAGGAACTTACAGACTTGGGTGCGACTGCTAACTCTAATCTCATGTAGGAGGAATCTGTGAGCAGGTGACACACCATCTATGGTCTAGTGACCCACGCCCTGCTAACAGAGGAATCAAAGCATTACGTACATCTGAATCTGTTCCTCGGAGACTTGCAGTCAGGGCAGGTGATGTAATAGTCCTTACGGATGACACTGCAGTTGTGACCCACTGGGCTGGCTATTTTGAGCAGCTGTTTTAAGCTGATCATCCGGCTAGGATGTTGGACATCTCTGGGTCCACGGTTCTTGCGGCTGATCCTCCAATCAGCTGTGAACCACCGAATCTCACTGAAATTGCACGAGGGGTGAATCAACTGGGGGTAGGGAAGGTCACAGGGATCTGTGGTATCCGGGGGGGACTTTTCCAGGCTGGTGGTAAGGCTGTTCTCCTGGCATTGCAGAGAATCATTGCTTCCATTTAAGAGACAGGCTTCATCCCATCAGACTGGAAAAGGAAAGGGAAGGGTGATCACCTAGATTGCGGCAACTACACTGGGATAACACTTTCTCATCTGTCATCGACCCTAGCAGTCTGGTTTTATGCCTAAAAGTCTACCATTGACCACATCCTGGCACTGAAGCTTCTCTTCGAACGCAAATGCGAATATCGGCAGCCTTTGTCGATTTTTGTAAGCATTTGACTCAGTTGATGGAGTTGCCCCGTGGGACATCCTGAGACTTTGCAGGATCCCCCCGAAGTTGCTGGACGTCGTGGTCCGGCCGGTACACTGGTACTGTGAGTGCTGTGCAGCATGGAAAGAGAATCTCCGCGTTCTTCCCAGTTGATTCTGGGGTTCACCAGGCCTGTGTTCTTGCTCCAACTCTCTTCACTGCTTGCATGGCCTGGGTGTTGGGCAGGGCACCGGGTGGGGCACCTGTTTGTGAAGAAATATTTACTGATCTTGACTTTGCTGTCAATGCTGTGAGCTGGAATAAGGATGCAGGATGTTAGCATTTTAATCCTGGTGACTGTCTATGGAGCACCTGGAACAAGGATACAGGATGTCACGGAGTAGCATAGTAAAGAGGACACTTGTGCGGAGTCAGGTGCGTACAGTGGCTATAATAGGGATGAGGCAGCTTGTAGCTAATACACTCCAGGTCGAAACCAGACAGAGCCAAAAACCAGTCCAAGTACGCAGGCAGAATCGTAGTTGAGATGCAGGCAACGGTCAGGTGACATCCAAGGTCGATCGAGGGGGCTAGACTGGTACTGTGGTTGGAAGGCAAGTGATGGTCAAGCGATGATTTTAAGAACTCAGGAACCTCTCTCACTTTTGCGTGACAAGAACTCGGACCACCTGTCGTTCCCGTGAGTGCAGTTCCTGGTCCTTTTTTTAGTCCCTACTCCAGGGTACCTGTAGATACTTTTCATTTGACCAGAACGACAGATAAACTTTGATGGCTGGTTGACCACAAGCACCAGAACAATGTTAACCCTATATCAAAATAAAGGTTATTATTTTTGCATTAAATGCAGAATACATTTTTTGCTTGTGTTTCCATGGCAAAAAATGCAGAACAATAACTAACAAAACAACTTAATTCTCCATTGCTTTGGGGTGGTGGTGTAGTTTTGTTGCATATGAAACTACATGTGAAGTTTAACTTACAAACTTACTTACTCCCATGCATATTTAACATAAAGGTCACAGTTCCTGTTGCATGCTGGGAAGCGGCATATGAAAGTTGCCAGGAGCTACAAAAGTTTCCAGTGCTGATACTGTAACCCAGGAAGTCAGAACCAGGAACCAGAACTTTGATGGGAAAGCACTTTTAGAGGGTCACACTTTTTGAGCTGGTGCGTGGGGTAAAATGACCAAAAACAGAAATTAAATTAATATCTGACTTGAGGAAAAATTGAAATTGCAAAACAACAAATGCATAAATAAAACTCACTGTGAGAAAAGCGAAATTCGGTTTAAGTTTTAGTAGGATAGCGGTGTAATGTTATAGCAATTTTTTAAAGCCGTGCTGCCCCTTTAAATACACACTGAGTGGATAAATTGTTACAAAATATGTTATGATGCCTCGTTATACAGACTCTTGAACTCAGGGTGTGGTTTACATTCAACAAAACTGAGATTTACAGATTGTGACATTTTGCAAGGACAGTTTCCCTGACTAATGGAATTTTGTGCCTTTATGCTACGTGTTTAGTGGGTAATTATGGGATGAATGTAACACTTTTGCTTGGATTGCTGATCTAATTGCCATGAACTCTGCTTTGACCTTTAACTGAAGCTTGATGAGGAATCAATATTGGTTTCAGATCCAGAACCCCCATAAAACTTCCTTCAGAAAAAGCTGAAATATTACGGTAGCCTGGCCTTTTGACAGCAATGCAGAGGGATGCCATTTCAAGTGTCTGTTTGCCATATGGCTTGAAACCCCCTTTGTTCTGAAATACATACGAATTTTAACTAGAATTTGAAACATTTGAATAAGGGAAACATTTTCGGTGTATGATTTCATGCTTTATATTTCTTTTTTTTTTTTTTAATTACGCAGCAGTTTAATTGACAAAATGGGAGAATCATTTCTCAGCATGAACATTTAACGTGACCTCTCTCCTGTCCCTTCCGAGAATGATTCTATATTTACCATATTAATGGCATACCGATGTGTCTTCCTGGCTACTCTTACATATATTTGTGACAAACAAGTTTGCAGTAAAATTCTCCTAATATATATATATATATATATATATATATATATATATATATATATATATATATTTAAGGCTGGTGGGAAATAAGGACCCAAGTATCTGTAAAGAATTTTCCCTTAATTTCTGCTTAGAAAAGATTTTTTATTATGCATGCTCATATTGTTTATATTATTTTCAACGAGATTAGTTTGGGGAGTGCAAAATAATATAACACTTCATGTATAAATTTCTCTTCATTCGCATCTTGGAAAGAATGCTCATTGAAAAGTAACATGGGAGGACCTGTGTACTTTGAGCTTGCTACTGAATAACTCCCATGACCTCCTGTCTAACTTCAGGCTCATGTATTTATGGCCTATCATCAGGGGTCTTGTTGATTTCATTGAGGTCAGCAAACTACATGACGCCACCTGTCACTTCACCGTATTAGGTTTTTCGATTGTGGAGATTGGCGGGAATTTCCTCGTAAAGGCTGCCCAGTGAAGGGAAGTAAAGTATATCACAAAAGGGTTAGCGGATTAATCAGCCGTCACATTTGGCGTGAGTTATGTTTCCGTGGCAGTACATCTGAATTCCATTAGAATGTTTTGGAAATTATTTGTATACTCTATTAAAATTCAGCACCAACATGCACACTATATTCCAAACATCCTAGCATCAAATAAAAAATATATTATAGACAGAACCATAACTTCAGTTTAGATGTATAGAAATTGTTTACTTTATTGACTGACTTTAATAAAACATATTTTTAATGATTAGGAAAATAAATGTTGCTTTGCAGTAATTACTGTAACTTGAAATAATGAACCTTTACTTTTCAATAAGAATATTGTGTTTAATTATTTATCTGCATTACACTAAACACACAAAAACACAGTTAGATGTGCTTTCTATCTGTCGTCTGGATAATCTGAGTACATGAACACACAGGGGTCAAGATAATAATAGAGACAACTGGCATGTGCGCTAACAATGCATGAATATTATTAACATGGTACAGCTTTACGTAGGACTTTAATATAAAACTATTTACCTGCAAAGGTATTTGGCTTAAAATGTATTTATATATAATTTTTTCAAAGCAAAGTTTTATTCAGGTCTGCCAGAGCAATTTAATCAAACTATGAATATTTATTCCATCTTCAAAGTGGAGAATAAAAGAGCATGCAAGACTGACAGATTTCTTTTGGCTCCAGAGGAAGGTTCCAGATACCATACAGCTGACCATTAATCCTAAAACAGATTTCCTACTCGTGAGATATTTAAAGAGCATGCTGCAGGAGGTTAATGGCTTGCGGGTTTGTCAGGGGATCCACGTCACGGCCTTGTGGCGAGAGCTGGGCGCGATACATTCAGGAGCAAATCTGGGGTGGGATTAATTTTGTCCGAGCTGGTCCAGCGTGTCATACAGGGTCCGGCCGGGTGATCTTATTCGAGGGACTGTGGGAGACATCACACAGTACCGCACCGCTGAGATTTAAAAAAGAGGCACCACTCTGGGCGCTATGGGTATTTCTCTTGTGCTGGACTCCACCTCTTAGGGAAATCTTTAGCTAATTTTATTCCTTTCTGTCAGCGATGTTTTTTTTTTTTTTTTTTAAATCTGCTACTTGTGTACCATCTTAAAGAGAATAATATGATTTATTAATATTGCCTTGTTTTGATATTATTATGGAATACTTACATGTTTAATGTTGATTTGTGTTTTACATTTGTATATTAATTATTCATTTTGTTTTGTAAAGATCATAATGAACTTAAAATTGATACATTTTTGTCTGTTTGATATGGCATCTAATTCAAAAATACTGCAGAGATACAAAGTGTCGCAGAACCATGTTACCCTTCTCTGCATTCTAAAATATGCATTTTGGCAATGTGAGAGAATGGAAATAAATGGTCTAATTCTATTTTTATTTATTTATATACCTCTTAACATTCTAGAAGATATTACAAGAGCAAGTTTGTTTCTAATCTACTTTTTTCAGTTTATGATGAGAAAATTATTGCATGATGAGGAAAAATGCATATTAATATAAATTCAGCATATTGAAAGACTTCTGTGGTTATTTAATCTAATTATTTAATGGTGCATAGAAAACTATTTAGATGTAAAATTCCCCTTTGGGTATTTTTCTCATGTTTGAATTTCTTCCATATACTTGGGATTTGCCCCTGGACTTTAAAAGCTGACTTTCGTGTTACAAATTAGTGTCCAGTAATGAATTATGATCAGCGAGATTTGAAGTGCATTTATTCAATAGTACACATGGTATAAATCTAAAGTAATAACACAACATACCATCCAAATGTAGTTTCCATATATGCAAAAAAAGTAATTCCTCTAGCAATTACTTTATTTGAGTTGCTCATACTTATGGAGTCTACCATGTTTGATTTAAACATTTTTATGATATTTCCTTAGCTATTTTTTTGTATTTTCATTTTTTCCTCTTTGTTACATTGTTTATATTTACTCTTTATAAATGATACAGATGCAACCAGCTAACTACAATTTGCCTTATTTACCCTCAAAATAAAAATCATGAATAAAATTCCTGACCGATATCATCGGGCTGAATGTTTTTGTTATCTCTGCCATGTTTAAGCTGATGGCCTTCCAGAAAATGCTGGACTGCGCTGTATGTATCAGGCTGTAGCCTGGACATGGAGGTCTTAATTATTATACCATCAAGAGAAGCAATGCATTTGGCATTCTTATGGGAATCCCCCAAAGTTTAATTTACGTATTTTAAACCTGCTTCTTTGGTTGAAATGGATTTGGTGGAAGGGTTCGGGACTGGGAATGTTATCGCATCCTCATCATGACACTGGGAGAAGCTGGCTGCTGCAAATGCCTATCTACAAGGAACGAAACATATGAATTTAACTTCATAAGCCTATCTTTTCTTTGATATGTAGAAAAACCCAAGGTTTATTTCCACATTAATCCCCCTGCTATTACGTCCTTCCTTTGATGCACAGAGGTAGCTTTAAACTGGAATCTTCCAGGTATAAAACTGCACGTATAACACAGTGCCAAGGCTTAGAGTCGTTATTTTCTGCACAGGCCATAGGAATGATTATTTTTGTACTTTATTATTATTATTTTTTTATATTTAATGAAAGGGTGCCATGAATGCATTGAAATAGTTCTGGCTCACCAGGGTCATGTAGCCTGATACTGAATTTCCCCGCCTTTGTGCGATCTTAATTGTCTGTCATTTCTGTCCGCAGATCCGTCTATGAACTCTCCAAATATAAAACTACGGAAACTTGAAAGGCGGAGCTCGGCCCTCACTTTCATCGAGGGATCGCTTTCCTGCCTCGCCGTGGTCACCCCAGTCTTGTGTTACGTGCCTCATAAAAGTAGCTCTTGTTTCACCGTCGATCTCCTCCGTCTGGGTACCGGGTTAATCTGTCAAGCCAAGCTCCCAGGCAAATTCTTCGGCAGTGTAATAGAAACTGTTACAAACTCAGTCTGTTTTTTTTCCTCTGCTTTCCCGTTTTCTTCCATTTTTTCCCCCCATTTTTTAAGAAGGACCTGCAAGGGCCTCTAATGTTGTTGACAGTTGGACAGCGCTTGATGCCTAGATGAATTGTATTGCCTCTGTCAATTTTTTACTACTGCGGTGACCTCCGCGTGTCCTCTCCGTCGGCCCCCCTCCCCCCACTGTGTACTGAACTCATCTTTTTTCCCTCTACCGCAAAAAAAAAAACCTTTCCTTTGTTATTCATCGGAAATCGCAAAACACACAGCTTGTTGGTGGAAAAAAGTTAAGTTTTTTTTTATAAAAACTTTGACAGATAACGACGGCCTTGGGAGAAATAGGTCAACGCAGACTAGAAGTGGAGAGTCGGTGTGGCTCAAATCTGCACAGTGTACATTCGATTATGGGAGAGGCTGCCTCAAATGGAACCTGTGTACTGTCCTTCAAGCCTTCCCCGTGACGTTCGTTTGATCCCATTCGGGCTTTGAACTCGCAAGTCGAGCCTGCCTGCTTTGCCCTCATCTTAAAGTCACATCTATACATAAACATGCAAACCCATTCAAAGGCATTTTGTGACTTGTTCTGTCACATGGTAAACTTGAAATGCATCCTATTGGTTCAGCTCTTTAATTTAAATGTGTCAGGTGGATGCAAAATCTAATTAAATGTAATGCATTATAAGTGACAATATTCCTTATAGATGTGTGTGTGTATGTGTGTATATATATATACACACACACACAGACAAATACATTAATTTAATTTTTATTTGAATGGATGGATAGATGGATGGATGGTGAATAAGATATGACAAGTATCACAAATCATATTGACGTTATACTTATGCATTGGCCAGTCTCATAGCTTCAGTAAAACATTTCAGATCTGCAAATGTAAATAGCCATTCCACTTATCCGGTAGGTCACAGTGCGCCTGCGGTTCACAAGCACAGTTCACAGGGAACGAGGGAATCACCCTAGAAGGGATGCTTCTGTAATGGTAACTCTGCTGTGCTAAAAATGAAAGGAAAAGATTTTCAACTAAAATGTCAATATATTTACAAAGAAACCCATAGGAATTGTAATGTGGATGAAGAAAAAAAACCCAAGATTCCGTCTAAGAATCGTATGAAAAATATTCTTTTCTTGGAATCTCACTTTTGTTATGGTCGCCAAGTTAGCTACCTAGGTCTAGTGACGCTGACGGCCCTCGAATCCTCATTATTATTAAAGCTACCCTTCGGTGGTCAGACTTTTTGAGACATTCAGTCATGGTATAAGCAGATTTCCTCTGAATGTGTAGGCAAATATCTTCTTTAAAGAAGCTATATCAATCAGAATGTTGATTAGCCGAGCAGCTGACAGCCATGGCTGTGTGGAAATAGCTCCCCCCCCCCCCCCCCGCCCCCATCCTCTGCAGTTGGTGTTGTAGTTCTCTGGCACCATCAAACTGCACACTCTTCCGTTTCTTATACGGTAACGTAATGTGACATAACACCATCCACCATTTAAGGATGCAGTGGATTCCTCTTCAGATGCATATAATAAAATTACTGAAATCTTTTAATGGAAGTTTAATGTATTATACTGTATTATTATTATTTATTATTATACAGCATTTCCTATTTTACCTTTAAAGGAATTGCAATGATACTGGACTGTTTTGATGATTTTTTATTTGCTTATTTGTACAGTGCACCACCAATATTATGCGTTTAAGGGTGAAGGGTCCATGAAATTCTTCAAATGTGTGATGAATTACCTTTTTTCGAGGGAGGGGGAGCAATTCAAATATTATACTATTTTCAGTTAGCTGTTTAATATTTATATTTTTGCTTTTTCTACCTAAAAGCACATATTCCTCTGTATTTTTGTAATTAGTAGATCGAGTTGTATGTCTTGGGAAGTTAACAATGTTATAAGTGCATATTTCTTTGTATATACAAGCTTTGTCCTAAGAACTAAGTTACATGGCAGGTCCTGTCAGGTGACTGTCCACTAACCAGGTCCTGTCAGGTGACTGTCCACACACCAGGTCCTGTCAGGTGACTGTCCACTAACCAGGTCCTGTCAGGTGACTGTCCACTAACCAGGTCCTGTCAGGTGACTGTCCACTTGTCAGGTGACTGTCCACTTGTCAGGTGACTGTCCACACACCAGGTCCTGTCAGGTGACTGTCCAATAACCAGGTCCTGTCAGGTGACTGTCCACACACCAGGTCCTGTCAGGTGACTGTCCACACACCAGGTCCTGTCAGGTGACTGTCCACTTGTCAGGTGACTGTCCACACACCAGGTCCTGTCAGGTGACTGTCCACTTGTCTGGTGACTGTCCACTAACCAGGTCCTGTCAGGTGACTGTCCACTTGTCAGGTGACTGTCCACACACCAGGTCCTGTCAGGTGACTGTCCACTTGTCAGGTGACTGTCCACTAACCAGGTCCTGTCAGGTGACTGTCCACTTGTCAGGTGACTGTCCACTAACCAGGTCCTGTCAGGTGACTGTCCACTTGTCAGGTGACTGTCCACTAACCAGGTCCTGTCAGGTGACTGTCCACTTGTCAGGTGACTGTCCACACACCAGGTCCTGTCAGGTGACTGTCCACTTGTCAGGTGACTGTCCACACACCAGGTCCTGTTACTGGTAACACTCCTTCCACATGGAAAGAGGCTGGCCCTAAGCTTGCATTCTATCCCAGACGGTGTTTGACCAGAACACAGGGGCAGTACAACAGAATGAGACATGCTATGTCAGAAACTTTTTAATTTTTTTTGTAAGACTTTTCACATTTTAAAAAGTTAATGTTAATTTTATTCACCTTGGTATCAGAATGAGTGCTGGGCAAAATGGGGTTATATTACAATGAAAAGTAAATGTCAATAAACCCAAACATGTATCTGCTCAAATTCTGAAACACTATCTATTGCACGGTGGCAGCATCCCAGGCTGCATAGGGCTCAGATCAGGGGGCGTCCTGCTTGCGAGGCTATTGGTTGGCCTTCATTTCAATGCGCTGTATTTATAGGATATCAGGTTTATATATAAAAGTGGCATGTCGAATTAATGATCAGAGGCTCACATTTTAAGAAGCGCCATATTTCTCTTCTGCATAAGGGACGGCATCATTTCAAACACATGTGATGCTTCATGCCTCACTCAGGTTCATGACTTGTGTTTTTAAGTAAATGAAGACCTTCTGAGTCCACAGAATGACCCATAATATTCATTAATTCTGAAAGCATGTTGCTAAAGGATAATCTCTGCTAACATTCCAGTGACATTATTAGTCAGCATTGTTTATTTTTTCTAAGGTAAGATAAACCAGAACGCGCTCAATCCAAGGTTCCTAAGGTTCACCGTAACTACGTTTGTCGCTTGTTTGACTTTCTTTTATGTAAAATAGTTCAATACCAGATGGAGACTATCAAATAGATTTTAAATCTCACAATCGTAGTGTGCATCATACATTACCTTCCTGCAGACCTATGTCCACAGAAAAAAAAAACTTTGAACCGTGCATATTGCCTATCCCAATAATTCGATTTTAGTGAGATGAATTATGGAATAGTAACAAAATACGCAAGCTAACTGCTTAATAAGAATCACTGTCCTGTATTTTCAAATATTGTTTATTTGTATGTATGCCTAGAGCAGTCTCTTTTGAAAATTTTACTATCTTGGACAGCATTTAATTGCTTGGTATTTTTTGCTAAAATATTTTGATTGTGTACTCATCTAATTAAGGATATTTTCACATGTTCTTAGCAATATATATTATCACTCACAACCTTCTTCAGTGTGAAGTGGTACGGTCTTCCTAAGATCACAACTTTCTGTTATTTTTTTTCCAAACACTCGTCGACTGTAGTGACTGCAGTGACATCTTCATTCTTGTAAAAAAAAAAAATGCTAGATTCTGGAATCGTTAAATATGCTATTCCAGCATTTGGATTTAGACTTAGAGAGCAAATTGCCAGTGTGGAGCCTTCAGTGTCAGATCACACGCATGTGACTCTCTGCTGTTTTTCACCCAGACCGCACGTGGTCCATTGGGCTGTGTTCATGCTTCCAATTAACTTGTTGTGATGCTATCTCTGACTCGGCGCAGCCCGGACTCTCACTGCCACATCCTCTATAATGTTCTGCAGATGAACTATAAAAACATGACAGTGTAGCATCTTCCAAATGGGAACCATTCAGGAAGGCCGCTGTTGCATTTATATCCTATAGTAATGCCACATACTTTCGCGCTCATTGTATGTCACTGATGTTAGGCGCACACTTTACAATAAGCCAGAGGTTCCTACGGAGGACTTAAATGTCTAATTCAGTTGGTCCATCCTAATTAAATTCTTAGCCCTGTTGGTATGAAAAGGATTTGCTTGTTATCAGTTTTCCACACAACTATAATATCTGTGGATCTAGACACTAGAATCTGAGCATTTAGAACTCAGATCTTCTTCGCTTATATAGGGATATGTATGGCGTTTTGCAGGACTTCCCTCATTAAATTAAGTCAGCATGATATATTAAATTCCAATGCAATGACTGAGTATTGCTGGAGTGCATAGTAACTATTTGCATGTATGCCCGTTTGTGGGGAAACACCCCCTGGGCCATTTCTGAGTTGAAAGGTTTAGCGAAAAACATCAGCCATTCACAGCTGAATCAAGGGTGAAGTCTGGATAAAAACAGAGATAAAACTTAAAAGTTGTTTAAAATTTCAAGAGGAACTGCACACTCTGCATTTAATCAAAATCAGACTGTTGGCTTTTTGATGCTGGATTTATTAATAAATATATATGTATGTGTGTGTGCACATGTGTGTGACTGCATATGGGTACTGCGGCATCCAGGCAAGGATTGGTGAATATGCCTCCGTCAATCCGTCCATCCATCCATCCATCCATCCATCCAACTTCTTTTTCTAGCCAGGGTCATGGAGGATATACCTGAATATAAATTAAGATGCACAGCAACAGTGTTTCACCTGAGTTATTATTTGGTCACATTCATCTCGTCAGAAGTCCCCTGAAAACTATCAAGGGTGTGAGAAACAAGGGCTCCAATGGACAGCTGAAATACTTACAGAGCAGCCTAGTGAAAATTAACAATGTGCTCCGGACTTAAAGGAATATTACGGTACGGGTTGATCTTCGGAGAGGGCCACTCGTGTTTAAAGTAGGTCAGGGTCCATGCTGTCTATTACTGCAAAAAACGGCTGCATTTAAAGCTTCCCAGGGGCACCAAAAGATTACTCCAAACTATAGCACTAGTTGGGTAACAGAAGAGCGGGGGGGGGAAACTAACGCCAAATAACAAGCTTGTGACAATTCTTCCAGCGACTTCACGGAGGGGAGTGTTACTCTGGAATGTCTAAGGCGAGACCTTTCCCCTCTGCTATGTTATTCTAACAAACAATGTCACCGAGATGGCATCCTACCTCACAGTGATTTGCATGGTTGTCACCGTGGTGAAAGCAAGTTTAAAGGTGCATCCTTTATGTGCCAAAGAAAGGATTAAAGCCTTTTCCACAAAGAGGCTTTGATTTCTTGCAAATATATATAAGACGTTTGGCTGAAAACGCAAGCTAAATCTATGACTATGGGCTTATAATGATCTTTCCTTTGAAAGTGAATGCATCAAGAAACTTTCACAAGAGTTACTTACTTACTGTGCAGGTGGGGAAACAAATTGTATTTCTTCTCATTATTATCATAATTGTTGAATTTATTACTGGAAGAATTGTCCATTATGAAGAGTTAATTCACTGTGAGCAGACAATTCAATTGCATTATTACTGTTGTCTTTTGCTTGAGATCTCAGTAATGTTTTTGTTAACATTATATATTCTTGAAAGACTTTAAATTGCCAGCAAGCGCTAGTCGCTTCGACACGCAAACCACTATATATAACAAGCATTAATGGTGTATGTGATAGCAATATCCACACAACATAATACAACAGAAGACTGTATGGCCACTATGAGCATATGTTGCTGTAAGTCACTTTCGTTGCAAAATATAGAGGTTTCCAAAATTTGCAGGGTACATAATGATCAAGGCAAACGCACTGTGTACAACACCACGGAAAGTACTTGTAGGAGGCATTAAACTGAGACTGCATGCGAGAGATGTGTTTCGAGTCCTTTGATCAGTTCCTCCGCGCAGAAACACAGCTTACATAAAATAACGGTTATGTTGCCTTTAGTATGTGTGGGGTAACTCCCACGCTTCTGCCCCGCCACACATCTGTTCCTGAAACCGTTTCTGTTGATGTTTCAGCTGAATGTCGGCACCTATGAAAATTTAGCTCTCCACTATCTTAATCAAAGGAGAAATGTTTAGCTGTTCGCTGTACCCCCAGGTTTCCTTTGAAATCTGTCGGGAAGGGTGGGGGTGGAGGTCTTTAGAGATGATTTGTTTGGTGTAATTCCTAATATTAATAATTTGTAATTTGACAGTAATGTGATTGAACTCTGAAGGACTCGCAGATTAAGGCGTCACATAATTTCCCTGAGGCGGTCCCTCTGTTTGCTGACGGCCTCGAGGTCCAGGTCATGTGACTGACAGCCGGCTCTCCTGTAAACGAAAGTCTTGCTAAGAACCCATGTGGCAGCAGCTTTCTCATTTTGGCAATAATCTATCAAACCTTTTTATTGCATTCTTATTCTGTCTGCGCAGCAGATGCATCGCATTTATGATTTTTTTGGCTAAGGGGGGGGGGGGGGGGTAGATATAGTTTGGCTTCATTAGCATGTGTGCCTTTGACCGTTGACCTTCCTGAAATTCGCCAAGACTAGATTTTCAGGACTTTTAAATTTCCCCTCTTCCAGACTCATTGAAGGACATTTCCCAGTGTACTGCTGGTTAATCTGACCATGTTTAACAATAGATACATATCACAGAATACATAACACAGAATGACGATTTTCGTAACAACGATGCACAAGAGCACTCCATGCTTCCAGCTCAGTCACCTGAGCTGCACTGTGAAACCCCGGTTCCCTCCAACATGGATTCATTTACACACATGTACATGGGTGGAAGTATCATGTGGATATAGTCAGGGATTACCGTGCTTTAACTCCCATCACTGGCCTTCATACGGAGTAGCTATCTCAAAAAGGTACCGCCCAGTCCTCGGCCGAGTCACAGGAAATGTGTAATCATTTACGGACTACTCCTGATTATCAGTATAATACATGGACGCCATATCTGGTTGCATTACATTTAATTACAATACATTTTCATTTGGGGGCTATACGGCAGGCTCATACTTCCAATGATGGGGATAAAGGTTACCTTCTGTTTGTGTGTGTCTGTGTGTATGTGTGTGTATGTGTGTATGTGTGTGTCTGTATGTCTGTGTGGATTATGATTATATTACATTGTGAGGACCAAATGTTCCCCACAATGTGATAAAAAACTGTTATTTTAACATCGTGGGGAACATTTTTCAGGTCCCCAAAAAGATCTGTGAATGTAATCAAAAAACTAAAAATGCCAAAAGTCTTGTATTTTGTTTAGTTATTTATGGTTAAGAGTTCTCCCCATAGAAATGAATGGAGAGTCCCCACAAAGTTGTGTGTGTCTGTGACTTTTTGTGTCTATGTGTGTGTGTTTACATGTATGTGTCTGTGACTGTGTGTGCATGTGTATCTGTGTTTATTTGACTTTGTGTGTCTATATGGGTGTGTGTGTGTCTGTGCATGTGTGCGCATGTGAATGTGCGCATTTATGTGTGTGCATGTGTGTGTGTGTGCATGCGTGTGTGTGTGCGCATGTGTGTCACGTGAGTTTCCCTAAGTTACTCCAGTTTCCTCCCATTGACCAAAGTCATGCAGTCAGGTTCATTAGCATCTTTAAATCACCCATAGACAGTAACTGTGTGTGTGTGTGTGTGTGTGTGTGTGTGCCCAGTGATGTCGTGCCCTCGCCAGGTCGCACCGCAGCCTCGTGCCCTTGCTGCCTGGCATAGCCTGCAGGGCATCACATTACCCCGATCAGGACAAGTGCTTAGAAGATGGATTAATGGACATTCATAAGAAGGAATTTGGCATTTTCAAAAATGTGCTACTGTTTTTCATGTTACTGCTGTAGTTTATTTTGGTTATAAAAGAATACACAATATAAATGCATTGATTATGATGTTTATATATTAATCTGCACTATGTATGATTAGAAAAGAAATGGGCAGACAGAGATATTCCTTAATGATGAACGAAGACCAAAAACAGGCTCTCTGCACAAAATAAACTAACCTTGTCTTTACATCCTTCTTTAGCAATTAGCTATCAAGGTAGTCTCCTTACAGCAGAATTGTTTTTCTGATTTCTGATAGTCCAACTAGTCAATTAGCTACAGGTCAGGTTATTTATTTTGCTATGACTAGTAAAATAGTAATTGTGGGGCTAAAATTAACATTTTTTCAAAATATATTAAAAAAATTACTATCTAGACTTTTTCCCCCAGAATTCAAGTAGGTCTAGTTCAGGGCTGGGCATTCTGATCCAGAAAGAGCCGGTGTGTATGCAGGCTTTTGGGATAACCTTTAGGTCAGCTGTTCAAACCCAGGTGTGAGGACTCTTCAGCCAATCAGTCCTCTAATTAGTAATCAAATTTGGGAGTTTCAGCAAAACCCTGCATACCCAACGTCCCTTGTTGGATAAGATTGGCCACCCCAGATCTAGTTACAAGTTGCATTATGCACTCTATATATTTAAGAAAGAGAATTATTTCAATATTGAGTCAATTCACTGTGCCATACTGTCACTAAGGTATTTGCTTTGTTATGAAAAGAGAGCCCTTTTAATTTGTAGGTGAAGAAATTAATCCCGAAATACTAAATCTGCGAACTAAATCTATTTCAGGCACATAAATATTGTCACTGACGATTATTCCTTCTGTGAACTTGAGAGGAACTTGAACTTGTTCTACTTCCTGTTACGATCAGCATCTACCCTCCGACCACTGACGAGACGTATAGTTAGCGTAAGATTTAATTTACAAGAATTATAAAAATGTCTGTAATGCTAACAGAAGGCTTGATGTTATTTTTTGCAGTTAATGCAATTAATATGAGAAAAATGGAGAGAAGAGAGACCAGAAGAAAGTAATGGAGTATCAATTTATAAACTGATGCTTCTCTTTGGTTGTGTTCAGACAAACTGAGGTTTTGTGGCAGTCATCTAAAAATATTTGATGAAGGCTTCGATAGGACTGCAAGTGAACTTTTTGACTAGTGATATTTCTTATTCCTATTTCTCTAAGTGGAGTCTGTCAAAAATATAGAATATTCCTAATGTAAATAATATAGGGGTCAATGTGTGCTGTGTTTATCAAACAGTGTCTGGGTTATACTGTGTCAGAAGCAGACTCTGACAGACCAAGAGTTGCAAACAGGGACTGCTGTAAAAATAAATGCTGAAAATGTTGCTGAAAAAAGAAGTTAGCCATTTATGGTTTAAATAAAATGTTGCTGAAAAGGTTTGTGTATTTATTCTGTGTTTTTTTCATAGACTGTTAATAATAATGTCTGAACAATGATCAAACAAGTCAAGACGGTACTTTAATGTGTGTTTAAAGCTTACCATTGCCCGGTGGTGTATTCAGGAAAGGCCTAATTAATTCTGAAGCTGATATGATAGTAATAAATTAAACATCAATGTATACTTACCGTTCTTTGAAGGTTTGGATATAAACATTACTTACGCTGACACTTTGGGTTTCTTTTGTAAATATATATAAAAGGCATACATAGTACAAACAGGATATACACAGTTATTATTTTAAATAACATTATGAACTTCGTAATTGCTAAAGCAGAGTGAACGACATAAACATGTAACAGATTATGCATTTCTGTGGACGGATGGACATTTCACAGAAATCATTTTGGTTGTGGCTTTTGAAAATAAACACGCTTCCTTATTCTTGATAGTGGGAAAGCATCACGACGTCTGACAGAGTTCTTAAGGTCAGTTCTACACTGGCACATGTAATTCATTTAAATATTCACTCAGTTCATATATTTATATTTTTGTTTCCATTCATTTTATTCCTTTTTTAATCAAAATCGTATGTGTATCAGAGCAGTGATTCTTAACTGGATTAGCATCGGAACTCACATTACAATCACGTTTCAATGATTGGAGAAGGAGGCCCTGATCATTTCTTTTTTGGTTAACCACACACTCCATGACACACTAAAGATGATCCCGCAATCCACCAGTTTAGAAACACTGTATTGGAGAACCTCAGTGTCAGTTGTCTAATTGAATGGGAAAAAGCTGAAGAGATGCGAACACATCTGGCATAGCTAACTACGATGACAGGGGAAGTAAATAAATAAAATAAAAACAAATAAAAAGTATTAAAAACTATATCACAATTAGTTGAAAAATTTTCATAAATAGGAATAAAACCAGTGCGCAAGTATGTCCCTACTAGCCAAACTCATACCCATAGATAATTACATAATGCTGCTAGTTCGGTAGTTGGTATACTCCTCTGAGTATGGAACGCTCTTGAGGCTTTTTCAAAAATCTATGTTTACAGCTGTTCTGGATGGGATGTATGAGATACGCGGAGGGACAGGGACACACGCCCGTCTCTGTTCCTCAGACTGTGGTTAGTTGCTTCTCATCTGGGCGCCTTATGCAAAACCCAAGTGGGCCTGTTTACTTATTTCCCCACTCTGCATTTTAGGTACTCTAAATCCGGCGACTCCAGCCAGACGTGTCGCCCGCTGGAATTCTGCTGATGTTTTATGCGCATCCGTGCTAAGCGAGCATTGGATGGGATGCGCCCTGCTGCAAATCAGTCCCGTTTGTCACTTGAGAAGGACGTGCTGAGAGTCCTCGGCCCATCCGTGGATTTTAACTCGCCCGCCGCCACTCCCCACGTTGTGTCCTATGGTGTTAAGCACCGTCCCTGAAACGAGATAAACGGATGGCTAAGATCGATTCGCAAAAAAAAAAGCTAACGCAACGTGGTGGGAGCGTACTCTGAAATGAGATAAACGGAAGGCTAAGATCAATTTACAAAAAAGCTAATGCAACGTGGTGAAAGCGCACCCTGAAATGAGATAATTGGAAGCTAAGATCAATTTGCGAAATGCTAACGTAACATTGGTGGATACTCTGAAATACTGCTACGTCAATTAAGGTTTAGTATAAAATAATTTCGTTAAAAAAACTACTGTGATAAGCTTCCAGATAAAATAATAATCAGAGATGCATTTAAAAAATTACCATCACATCATTAAACTGTAGCCGTCGTACATGAATCACACAATCCTTAATACTTTTTGACATGTTTCGACGTCTTTCAGGAGGGTTTAATGATAGATTTATGCCAGTACATTCTGGAGCGTGCACACACATGCTTATTGAATGTTGACATGCTGGAATATCCTGAAGTGCCCCTGCAGGAGTAGTAAACATTAGTTGCTTTTGAGCTCCTAGACAACAAACATCTCCAGAAGCAAACAGGATGGCTAAATAACATCTCTGCCTTTTCTGAGGATTTCTGTTTGATTTGTACTTGGATCCGTTGGAGCCAGACTGCCAGAGTGCTTACCGGGAGGAACGGCTGGGGGTTTCTATGAGATTTCAGAAGGTGTGTGCATGTGTTTTTTTTCTGGGGGGCAGCCAAGACGTTTGTAATTCTACGCTAGCCGGTGTTCCCATTGATAGTTTATCAGAGCGGGCCTTTATTTTCTTTGCAAAGTCAGAGAGGTCAGCGGCGGCATGAGTGCCGAGGGCTGGGGCGTTGGGTAAACGTTTGGTTTCCCCCGCTGCTGCCGCCCGTGCCGGGATTATGAAGGGCAGGTATACGGCACTTCAGAGCCTGCCAATTAACACCCTCCGCTGCGACAGCCTCCACTCAGGAAGCCCCACGCGGCCTCACCCCGCAGAGTTAGCTATACGCGTCCAAGCGTTTTATCCAGGAACTGGGCTCCGCACAGCTGTTTAACTGGCAGCTTTTTAACCAGCGTCGACAGGCCCGGGAGTCCATAAAGATTTACTCAGCGGTGTTTCCTGAGGAGAACTGGAGAGCCGGCAATCGATGTGCCAAAGCTCACACAGGGACAGCAGATAGCGGCTCCCCGACCCGCGATCCCTCTTTTTTTTTGTGTGAAGAACTACCGATTGCAATGGTGGGGCCCGCAAACAACGGGCCGGGGCGGCCTGCTGGGTACTTGGAAGTTGGGATAACTTCATCGTCCAATCCTGCGCTCCCCCGCCTGCCACATACCAACTGCTGGCATTTCAACAGCTTTGATACATATTTTAAAGGCTGTGGCGCATCAGAACTGTACTAATCTCAGTTAAAAGGCAAAGCACTGTACACAGATTTCAGTGCTGTGGCCCTACTGACTCCTGGCGCAAATAACTGGAAGGAAAGGACACACAAGCTGTGTGCGGATTGACATGCTCATTAAACTTTAAACATATCGAGAACATGTGTGTGTGTGTGTGTGTGTGTAGGTTGTTTGTGGTAGATGGTCTTTTTACATTTCAGTCACAGTTTATCTGTTTGTTTATAAAAATTCAGGAAAAAATTCAGGTGTATATATATATAGCTTATCATAATTATTAAATCATCATTAAATCTAAATTCTTAATATTAGTAATAGGAATTAGACGCGTGCGTGTGTGCGTGTTTGTGTGTGTACTATGAACTATGGTAAAAATGTAGACTGGTATCTAGATAGACGGGTCATAAATTATATTTATGAAAAATAGCATGGACACGAAGACATAACAATGGTTATGGGCGGCTTATCATTAGTATTATATTGTTTTTGTTGTATTTGTTTTCAGCAAGAGAAACCGTTATACCAGTTTGTGCAATTGTGATTCATATTACGATTCCATAATATTATCTACAGTAATGATAAATTTTAATGTTTTATGTAATAATAGATATGTAAAATACTAGACCCATGCCACTGTGGTATTAATTGACATTAAATTACTTAAGTTTAATTTAGCATATGTTTACATTCTTATGAACAGTATAGGAACAATTGTCGTTCACTGTAACATGCACTGACTGTGATATACTGGAAAAGGTCACACCCAGTGGAACATTAACACAGACTAAACCTTGCATTTTCAGTGATATCAATTAAAAAACAGTGTAAACTGATGTTAAATGTGTGCTTCTTTTGGAAACATTAACATATTCTCCTGTAACGATGTGCTTTTTTAAAAAAAATATTATTGTTGTTTCTCTTATATTCTCCAGCCAAACCTGAAATTTCCATATAGTTTCAGGATCATGAATGGAATTAATATTTCCAGGATGTGCCTTTTTTAAGCAAAACTGTTGTTGTTGGCAAGATGATAAAAGAGATTGGGCAAGTGAGCTGATCAAATTCTGGATAATATTGGTGGCAGATGTGTATGGAGATCACAATAAAAAACGATGGCATTTCCCACAATTGGGGAAATGTGCTTCTGCAATTTGATAAGAAAATGATTTGCTAGAGAAATATGCTCTGTCTATGGCTATAAGTACTGCAGCTTACATCTCTAAATAAATATGATTTCAATAAATAGATGAAAAGTATCTCCAGATTTCTTTAAAGAGGAGGTCTGGGCATTGCTGTGTATGGTGGCCCATAAGTGTCAACACGCTGCAAATTCATAAAACACGTACAAATTCTGAAAACACACTGCAAATTCAAAAACACTTACAAATTCCGAAAATGTGCAGCAAATTAATAGACGTGTTGCAACTGACAGACACGGTGCAAATCTTGAAAACACATGCAGAACAAAAAAACATTGCAAATCTGCTCACAACAATAGAAGTTTCTGGGGGGGACAATGAAATGAGACGGACCAAACAAAGGAGAGGAGGAACAGTTTCCCAAGACACAAAGTAGTGAGATCTATGTTATTTTGTTAGCTGATTATGACTATGCGTACATGCCCTCAGTAATCTGTTTATTGAGAATTAAACGACTATGGCAATAGCCCAATTATGTTCAGAAGTTCACATGTGTTTTTAATAACCTGATTACTGCGTGTACATAGTTAGACCCATTCAGTTGCATTGTTCCAACTATGTAAGTTGCTAATGTAGTTAGCAGCTATGCTTTAAGAAATGCAACCCAGATCGCTAAGTGAAAATCATTGTTACCTAGGTATGACCATGACTGTACTGCTGTCTCATTCAGATGAAGTTCCCATACAGTAATACCAGCCAGTTCATCGTCGTGAATAATAGTGTCAACCACGACTGTTTGTTTTGTCATATTCTAGTGATAACCATAATACTCACAATCAGCTAACAAAACAATATACTGATTTTTTTGTTTGGAACTGATCACTCCATTGAAAATTGTAACACATACAGAGAGTGAAAGTTAATATTGGGACTATGTCTTACAAGAGGACTACATAAAAGACAATAAACATATTTCAAGGCATATGGAAGTAGTACACAATGAGCAAGTGTTCATAGCCTTTGGATTTGTCAAATGCACTTAAACGGCAAAGCGTAATTCAATTTCTTAGGACGAAACAAAAATGCATGAGACTTGGCAGATCTAGGCTACCAGCAGAATTCAAAACATAATTAGGTATAATATTCCAGATGGATAATGGCTTCTTCAAAAATGACTTCACCCATTTAATCTTTAGAGAATCGTTTAATGAAGAAAAGTTTAGCAAATTAAAACCAGCAGCAACTTGATCCACAATCATAATACTTTTTTAATTCAAATGAATTTTGTTCCTCCATACAAAGTTCACAACTAAACCGTTCAACCTTCTACTAATAACCAATGGCATATCTAGAGCCATTACAAGATATATTACACAGGAAAGAGCATCTGCTTTACAAATCAAAATTCTACCAGAAATTAAGAGATGAAGAGACATAGACAATGACAAACACCGATTACTTTGCCGTTTGAGTTATTTCACAATTAGTGCATAGTCTTGTTAATAGCAAAGAAAGCAGGTCATTTCAGCAATAATGAGATATTGGTTTAGCATTTATTGTATACAGTGTACACAAAGATAACCTGTAAATCCAAGGGGTGTGCATTGTCCCCCAGGGTCCACTGATCAAAGCACAACTACGTTACTAGATGTTCCTATCTTTTTCAGTTTTAGAGCTATTAACCCATTTGTTTATTGCCCATTGCATATTATATGGATACATGCAAACATTAAATAAAAATTTAAAAATTGCCTTTAAAGAAATCTGGATAACCAAGGGCTATACAACAGTTGCCATGAACCCAAAATGCTAAACCATTATTTTGTTACAGCTGAAATTACCTATTTTCTTAGCTGCACAAACTGTGAAATGGCTCAAACCTCAAAAGTAATCACAGTGCATCGTTGTCTGTGTACTGCACTTCACAATTCTGTCATTAAAAACTGTCTAACTAGCTTCTGTTAAAATATGAAGCTTAACTGCGATTTGGGAAACTGTCCCTCTTCTCCTATGTATGGGCCCTATCATTTCATTGTCCCCTTGTGTTGTGAGCCGATTTGCAGCATGTTTTGTTTTGCACGTGTTTTCAAAATTTGCACTGCGTCTGTCAGTTGCAGTGCATATCTCAGTTTGCACCACATTTTCAGAATTTGCAAGTGCTTTCTGAATTTGGAGCTCATTGACACTTAAGGGCTACCGTAGCGGAGAATACCACAAACAAAATGTCCATTCATCCATTTTTGTGTAATTTTTACAAGCAAGATAGAACCAAAGTTTATGTTTTTCCTTCTTATATAAGATGCTGTAGTTAACATACAATCGATATGGTTGGGTTAAAAAATATTCAGATCTAAAAAAAACATGTAAAATATTTAGCTGTCTAGTCGTGAAATGGCTTGGTGCTGTAGGTTATTCGTAATTGAAACTGACCTGACATTGTTGCATCACCCTTTCTGTGGCATGTATGGTAATGATTAACTGTTATTGGAGGGAAGGTACCACCGTTCTCTGGGGATGAACATTAAGGTGAAATGAGTGTTGCTTACCACACCAGACTATTGAGTGAAAAACACTGAAAGTTTAGAATACAAATACTCAACATGAAGTACACATTATCATACACAACATATACACAAAGAGTTGTGTTGTTCTCCGTGTAAGCAGTTAGATACAAATATCAAACAATAATTTAAAAAACAACATATTTCCACTTAAAAAAAGTGACTGAAGCCAGCAAAAAATGGCAAACCTGGAATTCAGAAAATCAGGATCATGGATTTGGTCCAATGAGTGATTATACAGCCATGGATGCGAACAGAGGGGATATAATTTAAGATGCACAGTTACTCTAAGCAACATCTGCTGGAAATGCATCCAACAAATTGCCCGAACGAGGCTCAGTACACGCACTTCCCACACAAAAACCAAGCACAAACGATAAACAAATGCAACTCCAAGCTTTTCAGCAGAACTGTACCTAAAAAGATGTAATGAAGCAGCACTGGTCTGTCGAAAATTTCAAGTCAACCAAATATATATTTCAACATATACTGTATATATGGCTTCCTTCCTGTTTTCTGAGCATGCATCTGCTGATACTTAGCTCTGACCCTCACAACCCGCAGCAGACAATAACACATTCGGCCCTAACTGAGGTTTTATTGGTTGGTGAACTGTGGTGAGATTCAGTACAATGGTGAGAAAGTACAGCGGCGAGCCGAGAAGAGGGTAAATCGTTTCAAATCACCTTCTGCTCTGCACATGTGCAAAGGAGATCTGCTGAGGGGGAAATCTCTTAGCAGGACCCATCTGCACAATGACACTTCAGAAGCCTTAACTTCCCTTTGTGCGGCCTTACTGGAATTATCCCAAAACCACAATGGCAACGCTTCAGAAAAGGAATACGGAGGAGAGTCAGATTTTATTATCTGTCGCAGTGGAGATTTTCCTGAAGGGCTGAGGCACCTAAACGAGTTGCCTGCTCATTATTTAAACATGGTACCGACAACAGCTTCGGGACGGGCGGTAAATAACGCCTCAGTCTTCTGCTACCTACCTTCGTTGGAGTTTGCTTTATATTTGCGTTATACCTATATCCATCTTCCAACCATATGTGTGTGTGTGTGTTTTATATATGTGCTATATATGTGTGTTTATTTCAATAATTGCTTGCATCATTCCTAATGTATAATTGTTTTTAATTGTTAAAGTAATTAGCAATTGCTATCATAATTACATTTAAATCTGCAAATTAATAATCCACAGGTAACCCACACAGCAGCCCAAACACACAAACATTGTGGAAAGGGAAAAAAAGAATATCAAAATGGGAACAATAACAATAATAAATATTATAAAAACAAATGAACTTATTTATATATGCTTGCATGTATTGCATAGGTACGTAATGTGTCTGATGACATCTTAACTGTAGTGGACACTTTAAACCACAATGAATACATGGCAATATCTCTATTTGGGTTTGAAATTGCTTGTAATAAAATGTACATTTTTAGGAATGTTCATCAGAATCACAAATCATATAAATATTATAGTGCAAAGATGCCTAAAATGTTACATATAATTAGATTAACTAATTAGTGCCATATTTCAGGCACTAAGCATTGAAGAAAATCCAAATGAGCATATTGCTGACACGGAGATGCAAAATTTTATATCGTCGCTTTCAAACTCCTTAGAGAATCTATGTAAATTATTTGAGGCTTTTTTTTTTTTAATCAAGTGAGCTCTTGATACAACTTCTTGGTGAACAAAAAAGTCCACTTTCTAAACACACAGTGTTTAGCTACAATGGTTCCTCCGCTAATTGGCCTACCGCATTTCAGATACATAAGCGGCAGTGGCTGAGGTTTCTCTCCCGTTTGCGTCAGTACATTTCAAGGTGGCGTGCGCCAGTACAATTAGCTGGA